>NC_138202.1:346852037-347152037 GCF_964194415.1 Vipera berus
AGAAAGGAAGGAAGGGAAGGAAGGAAGGAAGGAAGGAAGAAGAAAGAAAGAAAGAAAAAAGAAGAAAGAAAGAAAAGGAAAAGAAAGAAAAGAAAGAAAGAAAGAAAGAAAGAAAAAAGAAAAGAAAGAAGAAAGAAAAAAGAAAGAAAGAAAGAAAAGAAAGAAAGAAAGAAAGAAAGAAAGAAAGAGAAAGAAAGGAAGGGAAGGAAGGAAGGAAGGAAGGAAGGAAGGAAGGAAGGAAGGGAAAGAAAGAAAGGAAGGAAGGAAGGAAGGAAGGAAGGAAGGAAGGAAGAAGGAAAGGAAAGAAAGAAAAGGAAGGAAGGAAGGAAGGGAAAGAAAGAAAAAGAAAGAAAGAAAGAAAGAAAGAAAGAAAGAAAGAAAAGAAAGAAAGAAAGAAAGAAAGAAAGAAAGAAAGAAAGAAAGAAAGAAAGAAAGAAAGAAAGAAAGAAAGAAAGAAAGAAGGAAGGAAGGAAGGAAGGAAGGAAGGAAGGAAGGAAGGAAGGAAGGAAGGGAAAGAAAGAAAGGGAAGGAAGGAAGGAAGGAAGGAAGGAAAGGAAAGAAAGAAAGGAAGGAAGGAAGGAAGGGAAAGAAAGAAAAGAAAGAAAGAAGAAAGAAAGAAAGAAAGAAGAAAGAGAAAGAAAAGAAAGAAAGAAAGAAAGAAAGAAAGAAAGAAAGAGAAAGAAAGAAAGAGGAGAGAAAGAAAGAAAGAAAGAAAGAAAGAAAGAAAGAAAGAAAGAGGAAAGAAAGAAAGAAAGAAAGGAAGGAAGGAAAGGAAGGAAGAGGAAGGAAGGACAGGAAAGAAAGAAAGAAAGAAAGAGAAAGAAAGAAAGAAAGAAAGAAAGAAAGAAAGAAAGAAAGAAAGAAAGAAAAAGAAAGAAAGAAAGAAAGAGAGAAGGAAGGAGAAAGAAAGAAAGGAAGGAAGGAAAGAAAGAAAGAAAGAAAGAAAGGAAGAAAGAAAGAAAGAAAGAAAGAAAGAAAGAAAGAAAGAAAAGAAAAAGAAAGAAGAAGGAAAGAAAGGAAGGAAGGAAAGAAAGAAAGAAAGAAAAAAAGAAAGAAAGAAAGAAAGAAAGAAAGAAAGAAAGAAAGATGAAGGAAGGAAAGGAAAGGAGAAAAGAAAGAAAGAAAGAAAGAAAGAAGGAAAGAAAGAAAGAAAGAAAGATGGATAGGACAGGACAGGAGGAAAAGAAAGAAAGGAAGGAAGGAAGGAAAGAAAGAAAGGGAAGGAAGGGAAAGAAAGAAAAGAAGAAAGGAAGGAAGGAAGAAAGAAAGAAAGAAAGAAAGAAAGAAAGAAAAGAAAGAAAGAAAGAAAGAAAGAAAGAAAGAAAGAAAGAAAGTTGCATTGTTATAAGCATTAATTTTCTGAAGTATTTTGAATTGCCATTTTAAGTATGTTCTGGTTTAAGCAGCATTATGCTGTATAAATTGAATTTAGACTCTTGGTGACTATTTTAAGTGAACATCGACAGTCCTTCAGCGTGAAATTAAACCACTTATGTTCAATTACAGGCATATGCAAAGACGTGAGTCTTTCCAAAGGGAGAGTCCTAAATGTTATCCACTCCCTCTTTCAAGCATCAATCAAATACACAGCAATCTGATAAAGTGCTTCATATTCACAAATGGCACCCACATCATCCATTGGAAATGGATGGTTAAGAAATATAAACAAACAAATATTGATGCCAGTCAACTGTCTCCTCTTTTCTTATTTTGCAAAAGAGTTGATCACATGTGAATTAGGAATCCGGCTGTATCATTGTTATGCATTATTGTTCCCTTCTTTGGTATGATCATGCAATTATTTCTAAGTTTTACAAGAAATGGAGGGAGTATTCATCCCACTTCAAATAATTCATGGACTTGCCAACCAAGCAAAAATCCCCTAAAAGTGAATTTTAGGTGTTAAAGAGAAATTAAATATCCTGGGTTCTAAAGCAATATGTTTTCTTTCATTTCACTTTTCAGTGACAGACCTTCAGTGGCACACTATCATCTATTCATAGAACAATTATTTCTCCTTCCAGATCCCCAATCCATTCTCCCCATTTGCAGGAAACGTTGCTAGAATTGCTGGAGAGTTTTGCCAGTAACTGTGGAGAATAAGGTGCTATGTGGAACAAAGCTTTGACAGAGAAGAATATCAAAGCTGATTAGAGAACTGGAGGCTGAAATATAGGAAGAACGATTGCAGGAATTGGGTACGTCTAGTCTAATGAAAAGGAGTAGGGGGGTGGTGACACGATTGCAATCTTCCAACATTTGAGGAGCTGCCACAAAGATGGGGGCAACCCCCTGTTCAAGCAAGAAACCCCCATACCATTTCAGACACATGGTTGTCCAATCTCTTCTTAAAAACCTCCAGTGTTGGAGCACCCACAACTTCTGGAGGCAAGGCATTCAACTAATTAATTGTTCTAACTGTCAAGCAATTTCTTCTTAGCTCTAGGCTGGTTTTCTCCTTGATTAGTTTTCATCCATTACTTCTTGTCCTGCCTTCAAGTGGTCTGGGAAATAGGTTGACCTCCTCTTCTTTGTGACAACCCCTTAGATTTTGGAACACTGCTATCATGTCACCTCTAGTCCTTCCCTTTGCTAGACTAGAGATACCTGTAACCATTCCTCAATTAGTGCAGGTTCGAGTCCCACCAGGCTCAAGGTTGACTCAGCCTTCCATCCTTCCCAGGTAGGTAAAATGAGGACCCAGATTGTTGGGGGCAATTAAGCTGACTTTGTAATAATGCCGCTTGGGGTGTGTGTGTGAAAGCCCTAATAAGCAGGCATATACATAGAATGAAGGCTACTGCTAAGCTTGTAAGCCGCCCTGAGTCTTCGGAGAAGGGCGGGATATAAATGGAATTTAAAAATATATATATATGTTTCAGCCTCCATTCTCCTAATCTTTTTTGTATGATGATTGAACTGATCTATGAGAGTAGTAGAAACAAGAATGGCACAGATAGGAAGACAGGGGTAGTACACTGAATAGGAGCATGGCGGCATGGTAGTCAGAATGCAGTATTGCGGGCTAACTCTGCCCACTGACAGGAGTTCAATCCTGACCAGCTCAAGATCTGACTCAGCCTTCCATCCTTCCGAGGTCAATAAAATTAGGACCCAGATTGTTGGGCGCAATATGCTGACTCTGTAAACCACTTAGAGAGTGCTGTAAAGCACTACAAAGCAGTGTACTGTATAAGTCTAAGTGCTATTGCTATAGCATTAGAGTAACTTAATTTTAACCATATAACTTTCTTGTTTTTATTTCTTGGCTTAGCATTCTTTTTGTGCACTCTGCTGAATGCTAATTACCCTAGAAAGGAAAAGCATAATGAGTATGTATGGATATATGCATTAGTGTGCATTCCCAGTAAAGGAAGGACAGTGTAACAAGGAAGAAGAGGTGAAATGTGTGTGTGTGTGTGTGTGTGTGTGTGTGTGTGTGTAATATGTGAAAGAAGACGTGCCACTAAACACAAGTATTTCATATTGGCTCTATTTCCTGTTGGGTTGTTTTTCTGTTTCTTCTGTCTGAAGCACAGCCTACCCATTTTGCCCTGAGGGTTGGGAACAAGGCAGTATGTTTTTGATCTATTATTGAGACTTTAAAATACAACAGCTTTGTGTAATCTTTTCCCTCTGATGTACTCCACAAAGAGTTGTCACTCCATTGATGGACTACAGCATGGAAATGGCCTCCCTTAGACATACATCACTGGAACAATAGCATGTTGAGTTATGACCTGCCTGGGACATAGGCACAGCAACTAGAGGAGGTAAGATGACGTCAATCAAAGATATTCTCTGTTTCCTTACAAAGAGCTATCCAAGACAGTAAGCAATTGGATCCAGTGGTGCCTTCAAAGAGAAGGATCTCCAAGTGCAAAACACCTGGGTCTCCAAATTCTAAAGTAAGTCAAAAGGAGGTTCCACTTGGTCCCCAACTTGATATTCTTTGGATGAATGGAAATACAATGACCCAAATCTTTCAACAAAAATAAATTAAATAAATGAATTTATAACCCGCCTTTATTATTTTTATAAATAACTCAAGGTGGTGAACAAGCACAATACTCCTTCCATCTCCTAATTTCCCCCAACAACGACCCTATGAGGTGGGCTGAGAGAGAGAAAGTGACTGGCCCAAAGTCACCCAAACAGTTGTCATGCCTAAGTTGGGTCTAGAATTCACAATCTCCCGGTTTCTGGGCCAGCATATTAATAATTATGCTCATCTGGTGTACAAGGTATTTTTCCCCTCCTAATTCTAATTTTCTGTAATGGGGATTAGTGGAATCATTTTTTTCTGTTTTGCTGAATATTTCTTCCATTTTTCAATCATTCTCTTTCAGACGTACAATGTGATGATGATACAATGTGGTAGTTTTGTATTTAAGTTTATTGAAGGAAATTGTATGTTTTTCATTTTTAATGGGATGGTAAGTCACTGTGATATTTTGTGATGAATAACCTATCAGTGTAGATGGATATATGCAAACATATCATTCAATTAATATTAATAACTCATATATTCCAGTTACACTGTTTCCAGTTTGCTTGTATGTTTCTCCTGACATACCCAACTCAAAGGAGGAAGAAGGTCATAACTATTTAAACCTCTTGAGACAAAGGCTAAACTTCCTTCAGATCTATTATTTCTGTCTTGATTATCTTGATTTCACATGCACACACACACACACACACACACACACACACACACACACACAGAGAGAGAGAGAGAGAGAGAGAGAGAGAGAGAGAGAGAGAACCTAACTTTCATTTCATGTATTAATTAATGTTCTTTATGATTTTTTTACTTTCTGATTGGCAATCTTCCATGTCCCATGGTCATCATCCCATTGGCCCATCCATATTGAGTTCTCCCATACATCATGATATGGATCAAATGAGACTTTTATATAGAACTTTTTACTAAGATGGAAAAAGTGAAGGCTAAATTATTGGCTTCCATCACACGTATGTCAGACGCAAAGATGATCAGGGGACTGGAGGCTAAAACATATAAGGAACGGTTGCTGGAATTGGGTATGTCTAGTTTAATGAAGACAAGGACGAGGGGGGACATGATAGCAGTGTTCCAATATCTCAGGGGCTGCCACAAAGAAGAGGGAGTCAAGCTATTCTCCAAAGCCCCTGAAGGCAGGACAAGAAGCAACGGATGGAAACTAACCAGAGAGAGAAGCAACCTAGAACTAAGGAGAAACTTCCTGACAGTTAGAACAATTAACCAGTGGAACAACCTGCCTCCTGAAGCTGTGAATGCTGTGAATGTCTTCTGGCAGGAGTCCCCAACCCCTGGTCCCTGGATCGGCACCAGGCTGTGGCATGACAGAAACTGGGCAATGCAAACAAGCAAAGCACCATCTACAAGATTCAGGTAGCACATGAAACCATGCCCCCTCTAGTCCATAGAAAAATCTCTCTCCACAGAACCAGTCCCTGGTGCTCCAAAGTTTGGGGGCCGCTGCCTTATGGTAAAGAATCACCAAAGGTTTGGGCACATCTTGTACATTATACCAAATGTGCAACCAAAACCTAGTTTTATCACAAGCTTATTCATACTTTGCTTTGGAGCTGAGTTCTTTAATGTAACTTTAATGTAACAATGCCCTTGGTAGCCTGGTAAGGAGTTGGGAGATGACTGAGAAAAACCTCAGTGTCCAACCTGAAAGAGATTGAAAAACAATTGATCCCAAATATAAACACAAATACCAAAATCAACTGAGATGATTGCACTAATTCCACCTCTTTGAGATAGTCTAGCCAAGAAGCTATGATGTTAAGACTTTGGAAAAAGTGCAAAGAAGAGCAACTATGATAACTAAGGACTTGGAAACAAAAACGTATGAAGAACCGTTGCAGGAATTGGGTATGGCCAGTCTAGACAAAAGAAGGACTAGGGCTGACATGATAGCAGTATTCCAGTATTTGAGGGGCTGCAATAAAGAAGGTAAAGTGGGTTAGGACGCTGAGCTTGTCGATCAGAAGATCGGCAGTTTGGCGGGTCGAATCCTGAGTGCCGCGTAGCAGAGTGAGCGCCTGTTACTCGTCCCAGCTTCTGCCAACCTAGCAGTTCGAAAGCACGTAAAAATGCAAGTAGAAAAATAGGGACCGCTACGGTGGGAAGGTAACAGCGTTCCGTGCGCCTTTGGCGTCTAGTCATGCCGGCCACATGACCACGGAGACGTCCTCGGAGAAGCTCTGGCTCTTCGGCTTTGAAACGGAGATGAGCACCGGCCCCTAGAGTCAGAAACGACTAGCACGCATGTGCGGGGGAACCTTTACCTTTACCTTTAATAAAGAAGAGGGGGGGGGGTCAACTTATTTTACAAAGCACCAGAAGGCAAGACAAGAAGCAATGGACGGAAATTAATCAAGGAGAGAAGCAACCTGGAATTAAGGAGAAACTCCCTAACAGGGAGGACAATTAACCAGTGGAACAGCTTGCCTTCAGAAGTTGTAAGTGCTTCATCATTGGAGTTTTTTAAAGAAAATTCTGGACAGTAACCTATCTGAACTGATATGGGTTCTCCTGCTTGAGCAGGGGGTTGGACTAGAAGAC
Organism: Vipera berus; assembly: GCF_964194415.1. Lineage (NCBI taxonomy): Eukaryota > Metazoa > Chordata > Lepidosauria > Squamata > Viperidae > Vipera > Vipera berus. The sequence continues at coordinate 346,858,618 of NC_138202.1, forward strand.
CTCCAAGGTCACTTCCAACTCTATTCTGATTGTTTGAAAACCAAAGCTACGTTTATTGTAAATTTAAAAGAGTAGAATCTTGCAAGTCTGAAAACACTTTTCTCCTCCCCACCGTTTCCAGAAAAGCTGGGATGATTACTTCTGAGTTGCTTCCTGTTCTTCTGTGAGCTGAAATATGTTTGTCTGACCAAGTAGCTTCTCTCAAGGTTATTCTCACAGACCAATACATCTAGCTTGAAGCCTTCTAAATTCACACTGGGTCCTGGACTTGCACTGATTTCCTACGTTTAACAAAGAAGGTTGATCCTAAGAACTTTATGGACAAGCGATGGAATCTATAGGAAATATGAGCACTTCATGTACAGTATAAGGTTAAGAACCGCATGTCTAAAGAGGTATGGTCCTTTGGAAATCAATAAAAGAGAGTATTTGTAGCTCAGGGTTAAAATGAGGGGTCCTTGGTACTCTCTGAGCTTGGTTGTTTTCTTGCAGATGTTTCATTACTTCAACTAGATAACATTATCAGTGATCATTAGCACCCGTGATGTTACCTAATTTGGGGAATGAAACATCTGCAAGAAAACCACCAAGCTCAGAGGTAGTTCCCTTGGTAATTTTCTAGAGCAGGCATGTCAAACTGCAGGCCAGATACATCACATGGAATGCGATGCATCTGGCCCAATGCCGGCAATGGAAAAACTGTCCCGATACGTTGCGCAACATTACGTGACATCACAGGTTTGACATGTCTGTTCTAGAGAATGGAAGTCTCTAAACAGTTAACCTATCAAAGTGGGCAAAGTCATTATATGGCCAACCCAAAATGAATAAGATGGATATAAATAGTGTGAATGCAACTGCTAGGGTTTTAGCTTGATCTGGTTAAGAGAACTGTGTCAACATAGCTTGTCCAGGAAGCTGCAATCTTGTATACACTTACATTTGATTTAATTCAATGGGATTTTCCTCTTAGGCACACTCTGATTAGCCTTATTAGATTTGCTGTCTCGACATCAATAACTGCACCAACTACCATAACGACATCCATTCAATGGATTCTTTTTCATGCTTGTGCTACCAAAGAGTTGAAGCCCATTCAGGCAATGAACAGAAACGAATTTGCTTTCAGCATTAGGAGATTATGGAAATAAAGACTGGAAGCATTTTGCAAATCTTTAAGGGATTTGGAAATCCCTTCCCTGTAATTTCTGGATAGCAGTGACAATACATGTGGATTTACTTCCATTAAGAGACTGCACATTGATGCCCTCCAGTTCAGTTCAAGCTGCATTTGGCAGGTTCTTATGTATGGCTGGGAAGGGGAAAAGATAAGATATTGATTCTGGATCCTTGAAATGGGCCATTCAGTATGCCCCAGACTGGGGGACACACATTCATTTGATCAGAGGCCAAGCTAGAAACTTTCCTAAGTGGAGTTCAAACTGAATAATATACTTTGTATAATACAAGGTGGATTTAAACTGTCTGGCAATTATCTCATAATTTGGAACATAGTTCTCTGGTTAGATGTGGGCGATCTTTTTTGTTTTCTTGATATCCTAACTTATTAGAAGCTATCGGTTGGTAGTAACTGAAGCTCCAAGAACAGGATGCCCTTGACTTACAACAGTTGTTTAATCATGGTCACGTGATTAAAATTCAGGCACTTGGTAACTTGCAATAGCACTTAGACTTATATACCGGTTCACAGTGCTCTCTAAGCCTTTGGCCCCCAACAATCTGGGCCCTCATTTTACCGAGCTTGGAAGGATGGAAGGCTGAGATAACCTTGAGCTGGTGAGAATTGAACTGCTGGCAGGTGGCAGAATTGGCCTGCAGTAGTGTACTCTAGCCACTGTGCCACCACGGCTCTTTATGTGCCACCATAAATACTAGCATGTACTTATGATGATGGCAATGTCCTGGAGTCATGTAATCACTATTTATTTTATTTATTTATTTTTATTTTAATTCCATTTATATCCCGCCCTTCTCCGAAGACTCAGGGCGGCTTACAAGCAATGGTTCCCAACCTTTTCTATACCCCGTACCCCTAGAATGCTTCTGATATATTCTTGCATCGCTTACAAAAGTTTGAAATAACGGCAATGAATTATAATTTTGAAACTTCTAAACCCAAGTTTTTGTACCCCCTGGAATATCGTCTCGCACCCCTGGTTGGGAACCCCTGATTTATAACCTTCCCAGATGGCTTCTGATAAGCGAAGTCAATAGGGAAAGTCAGATTAAGTTAATGACTGCATGATTCACATAACAACTGAAGTGATTTGCTTAACTTGGCAGAAAGGGATGTAAAATAGGGCAAAACTCACTTAACAGAAATTTGGACTTAATTGTGTTCATATGTTGAGGACTACCTGTAATCAGATTCCCACTCTTCTTTTTATCACTCTTTCCCCCTTTTAGCATCTAAGTGGATGACAAGAAATAAGGTGGGACAAGTGGGCTTTATTAGAAAAAAATCCATCACTAAGTTATTGGAAAGCCAATTTGAGTGTTCTGCTCTGAGCAAACTTTCCAGTTTGGATGGATACTAATATCTTTAAGATCAAAGGAAATCATCATTTCTCTTTATTCTGTGTTATCAGACCCACACCAAAATATTATATACAATTCAGGGTATTGCTTGTAAGAAGAATATTAAAGGTATTCCCCAAGTTATGACTGTAATGGAGCCTGCCCATTATGGTTATAAGTCATAATGGTCCTAAAATGGGCTGGTCATGTGAATGACCCAATTTTATGATCTTTTTGGTGGCAGTCATTAAGTGAATGCAGTGATCATAAAGCAACCACTGTGGTCATAAACCAAACACCACAGTTGTTTTGGAGTGGTTTTGCAGGAAAAGCAGAAAAAAGTGCTGTTTTTTTTGGCAAAGTAATTGTAAAATGGGGGAAGCTGTCAAGAGTCATAAATACGGCTATGTTGCCAAATGCCCTAAGCACGGTCATGTGTTTGTGTGTGCGGGCGGCCGGGGGTGGGGGCTGACCATTGGAACTTTAGATCCAGGTCCTCTGTTTCAGGTCCAACGTAATTTTGAATGGTTGCTAAGTGATGGTCATAAATCAAGGATTACTTGTAATCAGGAACATTTCCAGAGGAGAGCATTCAAGGTGGCAAATGGTCTAGAACAGGGGTGTCAAACTCAATTTCATTGAGGGCCACATCAGCATTGCGGTTGCCCTCAAGTGACCAGGTGGGTATGGCCAGGGTGGGCGTGGCCTACTGGGTGGGTGTGGCTAGAGTGTGTATGGCCTACTGGGTGGGCGTGGCCAGCTCTACATCGTTCGCATCAAGGGTGCCTATGGGGGCCTGGGCAGGAGTGGGACAGATCTGAGGGTCTCTGGCAGGAGGAGGGTCTCTGGGCCAGGGCCAAGGCTGTGGGGGCCATTCCCTCACTGTTTCCAGGATGGCTTCGCGGGCCACATGAAACCACTTCGCGGGTCGGATCCGGCCCCCGGGCCTTGTGTTTGACATGTCTGGTCTAGAAGGACACTTGAAAAACAGTTGAGCCACTGAATATATTAAATGTGGAGAAAAGAAGATTGCCAGCAGACATTACAGCTCTCTTCAGGTATGTGAAGGGCTGTTATAGAGAAGATGGGGCATAATCAGACAGGTTTGTTTCAGAAAATAGAGAGGAAATCTTGACTGCACATCAGGGAAATTCCGTAATGCTTACAACAATTCAGCCATGGAACAGCCAGCATGAAGAGATGGTCAACTCTCATTCATGAGAGGTATTTAAACAATCCAGATGATCATCTGTCAGGAATATTACAGGGAATTTTTGCACTGGGCATGGACTGGACCAGATAAGCTGCAAGGCCGCTTTCAATCCATGTTTTGAGAACTGAGGAAAACTCATCAGTATTAGCCTTTCACCACTGAAATTTTGCCTGCAAAATAGGATGTTCATGTTTGGAACATAGAATAACAGAGTTGGAAGGGGCCTTGGAAGTCTTCTAGTCCAATACCCTGCTCAAGCAGGAGACCCTATACCATTTCAGACAAATGTAGTCTCTTCTTAAAAGCCTCCAGTGATGGAGCACCCACAACTTGTGGAGGCAAGATGTTCCAGTGATTAATTGTTCTCACTGTCAGGAAATTTCTCCTTAGTTTTAGGTTGCTTCTCTCCTTGTTTAGTTTCTATTCATTGTTTCTGGTCCTGCCTTCAGGTGCTTTGGAGAATAGGTCAACCCCATCTTCTTTGTGGCAGCCCCTTAGATATTGGAACACTGCTATCATGTCACCCCCTAGTCCTTCTTTTCATTAGACTAGACATATCCAAGTCCTGCAACCCTGATAATCTTTATTGCTCTTCTTTGCACTCTTTCCAGAATTTTGACATCTTTTTTATATTGTGGTGACCAAAACAGGATGCAATATTCCATCTGTGGTCTTATTGCGGCCACACTTACTAAGGCTTACTAATTAAGATATGTTAGGGGACACTGTGTGCCAACTGTAGTACTCATGTTTTTAAAAAGCTTTTAAATTTGTACTTTAAAAGCCTGAAATATACATACATACATACATACATACATACATACATACATACATACATACATATATATATATATATATATATATATATATATATATATATATATATATATATATACAAACATACACACAAACATATGTGTGTTTGTGTGCGTGTTAAAGAATAAAAGCATAGTAAAAGAAATGCTAATAGTTTTACAAAATAAGGGGAGATTACAAAGCCTGTGTATATTGTGAAAGGTTGCAAATTATCACAGTTTTACAACACTTTCAGCAATTTCTTATTAACTGACATAAAAATGTGAACAATAAAGGAACAGAGATGTTTGCTCATTTATGCATTCCTTACTTTAGCCCTCTGATTGCTTTGGAAATGCTATTCAATATATTTCACTTCCTGGGGAAATTTACAAATGGTTGGGTAGATGGGAGAAAGGGAGAAGAAAAAGTGAATGTCGGCCTGCAATAATTGGATCTCCAAGTCTCACTGAATAACGGAAGAAATGCTACAGCATAAGACACTTCTAAATCATTTGGGGACGCTAGATAGCATTTTGAAGAATTGCCTTGGGCTGATTTAATAGAGAAAAGGAAAGTAATTCATTTGGTGTCCTAAGATACCCTGAGACATCTTGTGCAGTTCCGATTGTCTGCAGGCTCCATAAGAGTCTGTTATTGTGCTGATTGTCATCCACACAGAAATAGTTTGGTACAGCAAATGAGGGGGTAGACTAGGATTAGGGAGGCTCAGGTACAAGTCACCCTGTCAGAGCAGTTCAGGAGATAACTTTGGGCCAGTTACACTCTGGAAGCTGGAATTAAATGTGTTACCAGTTTAGAATCCTTATGTTGTTACAAGAGATCCAAGTTCAGCTCCCCTTGAATTCCTTTGACCTTTATCTAACGCCAGTTTAGGGCTGACTGTTAGTTTACCAGATTCTTGTGTACAGGCTACAGCACTAAATCTTTCTAAACTACAACTCAACCTATGGTCCTGATCCTTTGCACCTGACAATATCTGACATATTAAACTTTTCTACATAATAGAACATCCTCTGCATTTCCCTTTCATTAAGTCAAAGTGTTTGTTTGTTTGTTTAGTTAGTTAAATCCTACACTCGAAAGCGACTGGTGGCTAACAAAATGATAAAAAGATAATGCAAAATGATTAAAATTAAAAGATTAAATAGAGACTGAAACCAAGGAGAATGGGTGGCAGGGGAATCTTCTCTTTGCCCCATCAGCTATCCCCCATATGGATCAACCCCATCAGCACCCCAGTCCAGCTGGCAGAGCCAGGATTTAAGGAGAGGACCTCACCTCTGGTGAAAAAATTGCCCTACGGGCAAGAACCACAGCAGAAAAGGCTCTTCTCCAGAACTCCACCAGCCAAATGTCTTTGACAGATGGGATCTGTAGTGGCCCTCTTCTGCTGGAGTGAGTGGGATTGGAGAGGTGAACCCTCTTGTGGTGAGACACACTGAGCTCATGCCCTAAAGGGCTTTGAGTAATAACCAATACCTTGAATTGGATCCAGAAGCAAACTGGCAACCAGTGCAGTTTGCATAACAGTAGTGTTAAAGGTACCATCTCTAGGGGCCTCCAGAACTGTACGTTCCTCTTCCTTCTTGCCATTGAGGAACAGATCTGCTATTGAGTGAAAGATGACATGTAAGATATGTTGCCATTTTGGTACACTGCCCTGTAATTTTGCAACAGTCCTGAGGGAAAAGACCTTATTCTGCTCTGTCCAATTATGTTAAATTTGCTTTGATATTCAGTGCCTGACATTATCTCTTCTTTATGAAGAAGAGCAGGATGGTGCTTTATCAGCATTGAACATGTCTCTCATTAAGACTTCATTTGCCTCTTTCCAGTGAACCAGATGTGGTAAGTCATGAGTTTACAGAATATCCTAATAAGGTATGATAACCGTGAGGAGGGGGGGCAGATACAGTAGGATGGAGTTGACAAGATGTGGTCTCTGTGTTTTATTTCCCCCCATTTCCAGTGAACATGCTTCTCTGAAGACATGCATTTCATCCATTTGAAGGTAGACCTGTATCTCAGGTCTAAATATGCGTTGTCTTAAATATGTACGTGTAAAAGAATGTATCAGATATGTAACTACATCTAATAACTGCCTATTGAAAGAGGACCAAAAGAACCGAGGAATGAACTCAAGGACGCTCTTAAAGATGGAGGTGAAAAGAGGCTGTCAAAAATGAAGAAATAGAAGAAAGCATAAGGTAAAGGTTCCCCCGCACATGTGTGCTAGTCGTTTCTGACTCTAGGGGCCGGTGCTCATCTCCGTTTCAAAGCCGAAGAGCCAGTGCTTGTCCGGGGACGTCTCCGTGGGCATGTGGCTGGCATGACTAGATGCTAAAGGCGCACGGAACGCTGTTACCTTCCCACCATAGTGGTCCCTATTTTTCTACTTGCATTTTTAGGTGCTTTCGAACTGCTAGGTTGGCACAAGCTGGGACGAGTAACAGGCGCTTACTCTGTTACACGGCACTCGGGATTCAACCCGCCAAACTGCCGACCTTCTGATCAACAAGCTCAGCGTCCTAACCCACTGAGCCACCGCGTCCCATTAAAAAAAATCATGGTAATTGCTAAAAAGAGAAGAGAAGAGAGCTAAAGCCAAGAAAAATCTCAGGGAGGAACTTAACAAAGAGTTTCAGAGAGCATTTAGAAGAGACAAAAAAAAGGAATATTACAGCAACGTTCATACAGATGTTGAAGATGGAAACAGACATGGAAAAAACAAGGGAAGTCTTTCAAAAGATCTTTGGATTCAGAAAGAGGTTTCAGCCCTGAACTGGTATGCAAAAGGATGCCAATAGAGAGACTCTGACTCTTTGATTCAAGGAAGATCAAAGACAAATGGAAGGAGAATATGGAAACACGATACTGTAAAAATGCCAACTTCCAAGATACCTAGAAGATATTTCCTACTTACAAGAACTTAAGATATTCCCTAGTTACAAGAACATCTACGGTAGTACTAGAAGATAAAGTTAAATCAGTAAACCTGTCATTACCAAGTCTGAAGGCCACAGGATCATACAAGAACATATTCCTTAGTTACAAGAACATCTAGTGCTAGTAGATGAAGTTAAATCAATAGCTGTGTCATTATCAAGTCAAGACGCCACTGGAACATACAAGAATATAAGATATTCCCTAGTTACAAGAACATCTAATAAAAAGAAGAAGTTAAATCTGTAAAGAGTGTGCTTTGGGCTATTCTATGTGTGGTATTTATATGGTGCCTATTGTGTGTGGGTTTTTAGATGTTTATGGCTGGTGAGTAAGTTGTTGCCTGTTGTTTCCTTGTGCTGCCAAGCCTTCACCTCTTAAGTGCTTGATAAGCTGAGGTTAAATCAGCACTCCTGTTGATTGACAAGGGGCCTGTTTCCCAGGCTTCAATAACTTCCCTGGCTGTTTTTGTGCCTGCTTGTCCAACAATCTTAGTAGCTGCAAAATATGTCCTTGTTTATTACAATGTGAAACTACCAATGAGTTTGGGTCTCCTCATCTGACTGCTCGCTTGTGTTCTCGCAATTTGCAAATTTTATTAACATTTCTTCCATCTCCTTATCTAAGACATTAATGAGAATACCATGTGAAGCCCAGAACCAAACCTTATGGTACCCAGTCTCTTCTCCAGCTTCATAATGATAAAAGGTTCTTTCCATATGATTTCTGAAATCCATTTAATTGCCATGCCCTCTTGCCCATTCTAACCTAACCTGCTATCATTGTTATATTCTCGCATTGTAGTAAAACATATGTTCTGAAAAATTTATCAGGATGAAATAGTGTAGTATAAATAATAGATTTATTGTAATATATCTGTCCTTTTCTTTGTGTTGCACCACTTAGGTTTCAAGTGTAGATAGTCCTCAACTTACAGTCACAATTGAGCCCAAAATGTCTGTTGCTAAGTGAGATAGTTTTTAAGTGAATTTTGCCCAGTTTAAGACTTTTCTTGCTGCAGTTGTTAAGTGAATCACTGCAATTGTTAACTTAGCAACATGGTTGTTAAGTGAATTTGGCTTCCCCAATGACTTTGCTTGTCAGCAGGTCACCAAAAGTGATCATGTGACAACAGAAAATTGCAACCGTTGTAAATACATGCCAGTGGCCAAGCATCCAAATTTTGATCATGTGACCATGGGGATGCTGCAATGGTTGTAAGTGTGAAAAAAATCAGTGCTCTTGTAACTTTGAATGGTCATTAAATGAATGGTTGTAAGTTGAGGACTACCTGTACAGCTTCATTGGTAATCTTCATGTCCTTCCTTATTGATAGCCTTGATCTAGAATATATGACGATCTGGATTTTTCCCTTACTCCAAGATGGGAGATTTCTGGATGAGCACTTGGATTTTCGTCCAGTGCTTTCACTCCTGAGCATGACTTTTTGCTTCTTCATTTTTCTCTGGATTTGCTGACTTTCTGTGTTGATGGGCCTTCCTCCCGAGGCATCTGCCAGAATAAATGAAAATAAATATTGCAAATATTTGGATATGTCCAGATAGCAGCAGATCTTGTATGATGTATCATTGCTTAGATAATCACAGGAGCCACTTCTGGCTCGGCATTCATGTCTGAATGTTTGAAGATAATGTCTGACATCCTCTTCAATGACCTTTCCAATACTGCCGGCTGCTAGAGCTGGTGTTTTGTGAAGAATTTAAATTAAGTTTCTTGGGGAGGGAGGAAGGGGGGGAGGGAGAGAGGGAGGGAGGGAGGGAGGGAGGGAGGGAAGAAAGAAAGAAAGAAAGAAAGAAAGAAAGAAAGAAAGAAAGAAAGAAAGAAAGAAAGAAAGAAAGAAAGAAAGAAACAAAGGAAGGAAGGAAGGAAGGAAGGAAGGAAGAAAGAAAGAAAGAAAGAAAGAAAGAAAGAAAGAAAGAAAGAAAGAAAGAAAGAAAGAAAGAAAGAAAGAAAGAAAGAAAGAAAGAAGAAACAAAGGAAGGAAGGAAGGAAGGAAGGAAGGAAGAAAGAAAGAAAGAAAGAAAGAAAGAAAGAAAGAAAGAAAGAAAGAAAGAAAGAAAGAAAGAAAGAAAGAAAAATAGGGTGGGGAAAAGGAGGCCTAAAACCAGGAGAGGCCAATATTTTTGTGGGTATTATTTTTTTGGCTTTATTTAATATGGAAATTTTAATTAGCTCAGCTTTTTGTCATCCTCTTTGTTATTAGTCAATGTATTCATCAAGCAAATATGGAAGTTCAGGGAGGCTGGTTAACCCAAGTGCATATTTTTAAATGGATTTAAGGAGAGACTAAAGTTTGCATAAAGATGAGGTAGACTCAGTCTCTGGCATTTATATTTAAAAAGACGGGGAAAGACTTTTCTTGGCTTGAGACAATTGTGGTGCTACAGCTATATAAATTTAGACCCTGAAATCAATCAACCTTAGAGGCAGAGGAGACATTTGGAGCAACCTCCTGATCACTGCAGAAACGTTTTCTTTTCGTATCCCTTCCTACTTTAAACCTGTTAAAATAATGTGTCCTGCATTATACCCATTTATCTCATTCTTCCCCCTGCTTTTTAAAGCAGGATTTGCAGTGAGTTCACTCCATTGTTGAATCCCAGGTGGTGAGAACACTCCAAACGATGCAATGATCAACCCAAGGATGTCACACTTCCATTCGGCACGTGCAATTACGTCTCACGGGAGACCAGTTTATTTATACTGCATATTTGCTCCATGCTTAAGCAAGGTAAAGCACAGTTTGTAGCAGCAGATGGGCAGAATTGGCTGGAGGCTGCTAGTCGACTGGATCAAATTGCAGTTATTTCAGCTACTGCATTAAATGTGCAAACTTCTGGGAGAACAATAATAATAATAATTCTGGTGATGCACAAAATGAAGAGAAACAGCTAGAAAAAATAAAGAAATGTCGTGATTTGCAAATTGAAGTTGAGTGATTGTGGAGGAAAAAATCAATGGTTGTGCTTGTAATGTATTGGGCCTTGTTTTACTGAGTGTACTACATGGGGTTTGAATGCTGGAAGGTTGCTTAAGCAGGGAGCTGGCTAACGGCTCCCAGCTCCTCAGACAACCCGTCTCCAGTGCTGCCATTGGCTGCCTTTAGGGCACCAATAGGTTGCTTTAAACCTATTGGTCACCACCTAGAGGCCAGGGTATAAATTGCAGCATTTACAGCCCTGTTTCCCAGTTCAGTTCATGCAAGCAAATAAAAAATGTTCCTGACTGAACTCGCTTGCCTCTTCTCTTCTCTCAAGCAACGAACCTAGTACACAACACTGGCGACGAAGGTGGGATCCTGCTCCTTCCACAGAACTGAGAGTCACTAGGGGTGAGGCCGGAACGTGCTTGGTGGGAAAGCAATTCCCCCACACACACACAGTTGGCCTAGCACAGCCACACTAGCGACCATGAGCCCTGTGGATCAGTCACTGGGCATACGGAGGAGCAGGACAAGAAGACGATGAGCCCCAGCCACAAAGACTTCCCGAGATGGCGAAGGTCGGAAAGCTGGAAGAATTTGAAGTAACTCACCCAGAAAGATGGTCTTTGTATATTTCCAGGGTCGAGAACTATTTCCGCACCAATCAAGTCGCCGACGATGGCCTGAAGGCTGCAACGCTCCTGTGCGTTTGTGGCCCAACCACATCCGACATCGTGGAGAATTTGTTCGCCCCAACTCAGCTGGAGTCCGTAATGTTCACAGACTTGATGAAATGACTTGGCAACCATTTCCAGCCCAAGCTCTCAGTACTAGCTTGGTGGCACGGGTTCAAACAGAGGGTCCAGCAGCCGGGTGAATCAGCTTCCGAATTCATCGGGGCTTTGAGGCAGGCTGCATGCCTGTGCCAGTTCTCCAATGTAGAAGAGAGACTTCGGGACCAGCTCATTTGTGGCCTCTGAAATTGAGAACTGCAACAGAAGCTCTTCGCCAAAGAGACTTTATTGTTCCCAGACATGTTAAGAGAAATCATGGTGGACGAAACTGCTGGTGGGGCCGTAAAAGCCATGCGGCCAGCCAAAAGCACACAGCACAAGGAGGCCGTCCACCACGAGGACGCCAAACACGTGGAAGACTCCGGCAGCAGCCAAGAAGTGGAGAAGCTTCAACGGCATGACAACCAGCCACGTCGTAGCGACAATATTTATTTATTTATTTAATTTTATTTAATTAAATTTTTATACCGCCCTATTCCTGAAGGACTCAGGGCAGTTTACAGGGCAGCATAAAATACAATATAAAAATAGTATAAAATTAAAATAGATTAAATTAGTTAAGCCCAATAATTAAAACAATATTAAAAACTAAAACTAAAAACAATATTAAAAACTAAAACTAAAACTCACAAGGCAGGTCCCTTCCTTAGGTGCCTGGGTTGTGGTGGCCGCCACCAATGCATGGACTGCAAGTTCTGGACAGCCACGTGCCGGGCCTGTGGGAAGACCGTCCACATCGCGTCTGTCTGCAAGGTCGACAGAAGGACTGCCAATTGAACCGCCAATTGGATGTTCCGATCAGGAGAGATACTGGGGCCCTGGGGCAATTTAGCATAGGGTTTTGCTCCAGCTGCCGCAGCATTTGCCACATGGGAGCTCGCCACCCAATTAAGCTGAAATTTCGACTTTAGGTTGAGCTGCAAGGGGTCCCTTGCAAGATGGATCTGGACACAGGATCAGCCATGTCCATCATATTGCTTGATACATTCAGGTTCATCTGCCACCGCAGTAAGAGATGGGCCAAGCTTAGGCCATCCAACATTATCCTGACCAACTTTCAGAATGCTAGAGTCACCGTCAAGGGCAAGGCACATTGGCCGTCAAATTCAAGGGGTTTTCTGGGCATCTGGACGTTGTCATAGTAGAGGGTCAGAGAACGAGCCTGATAGGGCTCGATTGGTTTGATGCATTAGGTATCCAAGTTACTGGTATCAACTGGACACAAGCTGTGAACTTAGCATCAGTATGCGAGGAGTTCGCAGATGTTTTTGACACAAGTCTGGGAATGTACAAAGGCCCTCCAATAGCATTTAAACTGGATCCTGCTGTAATGCCTATCAGGATTAAGCCACGTAGAGTGCCATTTGCTCTTAAACACAAAATAGATGCTGAATTGGACAAGCTAGTCGAACAGGGGGTACTACAGCCCATAGATGGGGGTGAATGGGAAACCCCAATCATCACACCACTAGTGCACAATTAATCGTGCACTCAAGCAGCACGCATACCCAGTGCCAGTCATGAGCCACATCCTGGCATCTCTGCAAGGGGGTACAGTTTTCGCAAAGTTAGATTTAGCACAGGCCTACCAACAGCTACCTGTGGACAAGGCCATAGCCGCAGCTATGTAACACACAGAGGGGCATTTAAAGTAAAACGCCTCCAATTTGGGGTTAGTATAGCCCCTGGCAGTTTTCAAAGCATTATGGAGCATACACTCAAGGGCATTCCAGGGGTCTGCCCCTACTTCGACGATGTGCTCATTGCCAGTGAGTCCACTGAGGTGCTTGCAAGGAGGCTCAAAGCCATCCTTCAACAGCTCTGCGAAGCGGGCCTTAAACTTAAGAAAAACAAGTGTAGTATAGGAGTTCCATCAACTGAGTTCTTGGGTTTCTGTATCGATGCCAATGGCATCCACCCTGCCAAGTCCAAGCTGAAAGCCATTCAGCTGGCATCTAGCCCCAAGACAAAAGGAGAGCTTCAGGCATTCCTAGGCCTCCTAAATTTTTACCATGCATTCCTTCCTAACAAGGCTGCAGTGGCAGAGCCATTACACCAGCTCTTGGAGAAAAACACTGCTTGGAAATGGACCAAGGTCCATGAAAGCAGTTTTAAGGCATTGAAAGCCCTACTGTCCTCCAGTTCAGTGATCACCCACTTTAAAGAGTCTTTGCCAGTGTGCCTTGCGTGTGACACATCCCCATATGGGGTGGGGGCTGTTTTAAGCCATTTGGAGAGCGATGGGACTCAAGTCCCAATTGCTTATTACACAAGGACATTATCCTCTGCAGAGCGTAATTATGCACAAATTGATAAAGAGGCATTGGCCATCATAGCCGGGGTAAAAAAAATTCCACAACTACTTGAATGGCAGTGACTTCATGGTCTTCACAGACCATAAACTGCTATTGGGGTTATTCACTACTGACAGACAGACACCCCACATCTTGTCCCCTAGGATGTTAAGATGGTCCATCTTCTTATCGGCCTACAGCTTCAGGCTGATTCACAAACCTGGCAAAGACATGGGCCATGCAGATGGCCTCAGTCAGTTGCCATTGTCTCAGATTGAGCCAGATCCAGCTCCAGTGGCTCGCATTTTGTCTATTCAGGATTTGCCTGAGTTCCCCTTCCACGCAGGGGATGTGGCGGCAGAAACTGCTGCAGACAAGTTTTTTTTTTTATTTAAAAAGTTTTACAATACATTTTGACTTTAATCCCCCCTCCCCCACCCCCACCCAACCCTCCCTATCCCTTCACCCCATTCCCTCCTCCCCCCCCGACTTCCCAGAGCTAAATACAGGGTATAAAATCAAAAAACAAACATAAGCACCCCTATGTTATCAGCAATAAACTATTAGTTCTATCTCCCTCTAGCTCATGTAAAATGAATACAAACAATATTAACATTACAAATAAAGTAAAAAAGAAAAAGAGAAAAACAGAAAAGAGCTTTACTCAAAATAGATTTTCTTAATCCCAGTCCTTATTCATATTAATTTCAAAGAAAAAAAATAAACAAATTCTCAGTTACGCGCCAAAAGCGCCTATCTATTAACCTTAATAATCTCCAACCAAACTAAACCATAATCAAAAATAATTCTTGCATGTATCACACCAAATGTCTCGCAGTTCCAAGTCATCCTTGAGTTCAAATAAAAAGAGTAAAAAAAAAAGGGTTAAGCAGTCTGTAAGACAACTTGTTGTTAATTAGGAGCTTGCATACCCATTCTTAGTTCAACACACACTTTTAGTCCATAACCCTAATATACTTTTCTAACAAGCAAATAACATCCATCTTAAATTGTGTTAAATATTAAAAAAAAACTTTCTTTCTCCTCTATGATAAATTTAATCCATTAAGATACTAATTTAAAAATTTAATCAGCAATCTTAACGCCCCAAAACCTTTGGAGCACGTCTGTCATGACCCCCAAAACTTCTTTGGACCGCGCCCCTCCCACATCTTCACTGTAAATACACTTTGGAGATTCCATAACTATCTGCTGGTCTTGCTCTTGCTCTCGTCTCGCTCTTCTTAGGGCGGCACGCGTCTTCCTCTGGCCTCCTGCAACATCCAATGAAACTGTATCTTGATCCCCTCCAACACCATTGTCCTCTATCTGTCTGTCTGCAACATCTTGAAGCTTTCCCTCGCCGTATCCCTTAACAGCTTCCAAAAATGATAGGGGGGTTGCTTTTAACACATTGCTATAAAAATCACGTGCCTGGGCCACAGTAACCAGACGATGTCTTTTACCTTCATGCGTCACCACCAGTCCAACTGGAATCTCCCATCTAAACTTAATATCACATTTCTTAAGTTCCTGTACTAAAAATGCAAAATCTTTCCTTCTCCTTAAAATCTTCGGAGGAATCTCTTTTAAAACCAAGACTTCTTGCTCAGCCACTACCAGTTTAGTATCATAGGCAGCTTGAATAACTTCATCTCTAATTACTCTCTTTGTAAAATAGACCACCACATCTCTGGGTAACTTCCTTTGTCTTGCAATCCATGAATTTACACGAAAAATTTTGTCCATATTTCCCTCAATTTCAGATGCTGGCTGGCCCAATACCCCTTCCAGAGCCTCAGAAATCAGCTGCTTTAAATCTTCTTTACAGTTCTCCTTTAAACCCCTGATTCTAATAGCATACTGCATCTGATGATACTGAGCAAGGCTCAATTCTCCGTCCATTTTATCCCTTATATTTTCATTTTCTGATACCTTTGCTTCTAATATAGAGTTCTTTTGACTGAGATCCTTCACTTTTTCATCCAGCTGTTGCACACATTCAGCTACAGATTCAATCATAGACAACATGTCCACCCTCATTGCTCTAAACTTCTCTTCCATCTTCTTCTCCAGTTTCTCCTCCAACTTTTTCAGCTTTTCATCCATCATGTCAGACATCAATTGTGAATGCTTTCCAAGAGCATCTTGTAAATCCTTAAGCGTCAATGCCGGAGGAGGTGCAGGAGGAAGCAAAGCTTGCAATGAGGTCTGTTGCACCAGGGAAGACCCCGCACCCCGAAGAGCTTTAGAAGTTTTAGCCGCCATCTTCCCCCACTTTCACTTATTGCGCACTTTCACTTTAAAGCTATAAAATCCATTGAGCTAGAGAGTAAAGATAAGAGTCCACATCACCTTGACCTCCTGTACTGCTCTGCCTGCATCTTGATAATCAAAAGTATTTCCTTTTGGCAGGGGTGGTTGCTAACGCCTGGCTCTGCTCCATAAATCCCGTAGCAGGGGCGCTGCGCAGCTCGGAGCAACCCAGGCTTCGGGGGGGCTCAATCCTTCAGCCGCCGAAACTCTCAGCTCAGGCGGCCCCGGAGAGCTCAACCCCTACCTGGGGCCTCACCCCCTCCTCTTCTCCCGAGGAGGGGGCTTCAAATCCATCTAAACAGCTGATCGGCGCTGTTTACGATGGAAAAACACAGCTGCGGAGCGGGCAGCCCGAAAACGGCTGTCTTCGGCGTCGCGTCGCCACCGGAAGCCGCTGCAGACAAGGTTTTAAGCAGAGTGCTATCCTGGATTCACACAGGGTGGCTGGAAAACAGTCCTGGACCTGAGTTCCAGAGCTATTTCACACATAGACACGACCTTTCAGCTCACAAGGGTTGTATTCTATGGGGGAGCAGGGTCATTGTCCCCACTTCATTGAGAGACAGGGTACTGCAATCACTTCATGAGGGACATCCGGGCATTGTCTGGATGAAGGCATGGGCCCAAAGCTACTTATAGTGGCCTGGGTTAGATAAGGCTATCGAAGCTCAAGTACACAGGTGTTACACGTGTCAGCAGGCCTGAAATGCCACATGCTCCTGTCCATAGATGGGAGGAGACACACACTCCTTGGTCGAGGATTCATATCGACTTCGCTGGGCCCTTTCAGGGACAGCTATTTTTTATAGTGGTCGACAGCCACTCTAAATGGCTGGAAGTTATTCCAATCGCGAATATGACTACTGCTAGGACCATCCAGGTGCTTAGGAAACTTTTTGCAACACATGGGCTGCCAGATGACGTAGTATCCAATAATGGGGCCCAGTTCACAGCGGCAGAATTTCAAGCCTTCTTGAGGACTAACCTCATTAGGCACGCTACATTGGCTCCATTTCACCCTTCCAGTAATGGGCAAGCTGAATGGATGGTGTGCACTACAAAGGAGTCACTGAAGAGCATAGTGACTGGGGATTGGCACCACAGACTGGCTGACTGCCTTGCACAGCAACGGGCAAGAGCCCAGCAGAGTTTTGCTGGGGAAGGTGACTAATCACAAAACTGGACAGGCTGCACCCAGACCAGGTGGCAGCAGATGCCTCTCGCCCAAGGCCTCTGAGGGGGTTGCAAGTGGGTGATGGGGTGTGGGCCCAGAACTATGGGCATGGGAACTTGTGGGTGCCAGGCAAAATCGCTAAAATCTTGGGCCCTCTCTCATACGAACTGACTTTAGATGGCGGGCGAGTTGTTCACTGCCACATTGATCAGCTGTGGAAGCAGTTCCCAGAATGGCCACAAAGTGAGGACCTTGTCCCAGGTCCAATTCTAGAACCTCAAACTGGCAGCCAAGCAGAACAATTCACATGCTCTGAGGACCCTAGCAGTCAGAGCAATGGAGAGGTGGTCGTAGAGGGGCAAAGCCTGGGAGTGCAACATGGGTCCCCTGATGGGGAAAGTCAACCTGAACAATACAGCTGCTGTGCTAACTCTGCTCAAACAATGGACTCTGCGGTGGGCCGACCTGGAATGGCCAGCCAGAGGAATTAGAGTCAGCCAGACTCTCATGGACTCAATAATCCTGGTCTAACCAGCCCGGCGGGCAAGCTGGTAGACTGGGAGTTGCTGGGATCCCCCAGGCGATCTATGAGGGTTCGTAAACCTCCAGTTTATTTACAGGATTTTGTCCTAAAATAATTGTGCTGTAATGTTGTGTATGTTTACTGAAATTGCTGGCTGCTCAGGAAAGTCTCTGTATTAGTGGATACATTTGGAACAATGCTGTACTTGTGCATACTACTAATTTGTACTTTTGTAAACTCTGTAATTGCTGTACTTATTTCTTTTGTTGCTATAATGTCTGCACATTCTAGGGGGGAGGGGTGTAATGTATTGGGCCTTGTTTTACTGAGTGTACCACGTGGGGTTTGAATGCTGGAAGGTTGCTTAAGCAGGGAGCAGGCTAACGGCTCGCAGCTCCTCAGACAACCCATCTCCAGCACTGTCATTGGCTATCTCTAGGGCGGCAATAGGTTGCTTTAAACCTATTGGCTGCCACCTAGAGGCCAGGGTATAAATTGCTGCATTCGCAGCCCTGTTTCCCAGTTCAGTTCCTGCAAGCAAATAAAGAATGTTCCTGACTGAACTCGCTCACCTCGTCTCTTCTCTCAAGCAATGAACCCAGTACACAACAGTGCTAATAGTAATAGGAGCCCTTGCAGCAATACCCAAAGGTTTGCCTAGATACATGGATATTTTGACCCTATGAGACCTGAATATTCTGACTTTGCAAAAACCCACCCTACTGGGAACTGCCTATATACACTCAGACATTACCTTAGCAGCTCTTAGGTCCTTGGTTAGGACTTGAATGGTTAAGGTTTTACCACTCCCAGACTGTGAATCAAATTGAAGATTAAATAACAATAACAACAAACAGTACCACTGCAATGTGGCAGTATGGCGGGTTCCTAGTCACTGTTCCATGCAACTGGCCACAAACTTCTTTACAATATTCCAGTTTATTCTGTCTGTCTCCAAAATAAGTGTGGAGTTGATATATTTATTTATTTATTAAAATTATATGCTGCCCATCTCACTCTGAAAAGTGACTCTGTGGCTTACAGTGAAAATTATAAATAAGAAAATATTAGAAAAATTAAACAGAGGTAGTCCTTGACTTACGGCCACAATTGAGCCCAAGATTTATGTTGCTAAGTGAGGCAGTTGTTAAGTGTGTCACACCCAATTTTACAACTTTTTTGCCACAGTTGTTAAGTGAATCACTGCAATTAAGTAGGTCACACAATCATTAAGCGAATCTGGCTTCCCCCATTGACTTTGCTTGTCGGAAGGCACTTGGCAAGATCGCCAACAGAGATCATGTGACCCTGGGAGATCATTTTTAAGTGAGTTTTGCCCACCGTCATAAATATGAGTCAGTTGCCAAGCATCTGAACCTTGATCATGTGACCATGGGGATGTTGAAATGGTTAAGTGTGAAAAAAGATCATGATCCACTTTTTCCCTTTAACTTTGAATGATCACTCAATTAACTGTTATAAGTCAAGGACTACCTATCCAAAGAAGCCAAAAGGCAAGATTGATATTGCCAGGGCTTTTTTTCTCATAGAACGCTCAGAACGGAGTTCCGGCACCTTTTTTGGATGGAACCTTGTAGGGTAGGCAAGGCAGGTTGTCTGACATGTGTGAGTTCCGGCACCTTTTTCTTTTACAAAAAAGCACTGGATATTGCATGCCAGAACAACTAGACACAAGGACAGGTTTTTTCCCCCATGCCACCACTCTGCTAAGCAACTAATTCCCACAACACTGTCAAACCATTGCGATTCTCCTTCTCCTCTTTCCTGTTACCTATCTCCTTATCTACTTATGACTGTAATTTTGCTGCTTGTATCTTGTGATTGATATTGTTTTATTTAGTATCCTAGTATGATTTATGTTGTTGGCTTGTTTAGTATCCTGTATCACTAAGTGTTGTATCTTATGATTTAGGATGAATGTATTTTTATGATGGTGATGAATGATGATTTATCACCTGTTGCTTGTATGTACACTGAGAGCTTATGCACCGGAGATAAACTCCTTGTGTGTCCAATCCCACTTGGCCAATAAAGAATTGTATGTTTCTATATGGTAGTAGCCTTTCCTCAGTTAATCTGTCAGCCACCTTCAACACTGAGTGCTCCTGTTAAGACCACCGGTTAACTGGCAAGCCAGGTTTTAATGCACTTCAGGAAGGTAAGAAAAGTAAGTGCAGACCTTACCTCAGGCATCCAAAGAGAGGGACTATGGCAGAAAAAGCTCATCTTCAAGGGGATGACCAATACAAATAGCTCTCGACTTATGACCACAATTGAGCCAAAATTTCCATTGCTAAGCCAGGCGGTTGTTAAATGAGTTTTGCCCCGTTTTACACTCATTTTTGTCACAGCTGTTAAACGAATCACTGCAATTGCTAAGTGAGTCAAGTGGTCATTAAGCAAATCTGGCTTCCCCCCATTAACTTTGCCCATTGGAAGCCAGCTGGGAAGGTTGCAAAAGGTGATCTTATGAGCCAGAACGCTGCAACCGCCATTAACACATGATCGTTGCCAAGGGCCTGAATTTTGATCACATGACCATGGGGAATGCTGTTACCGTTGCAAGTGTGAAAAACAATCATAAGTCACTGTTTTCATGCTGGCTCAGGAATTCTGGGAGTTAAAGTCCAGAGGTTATAGAGTTGTCATAGTTGCCCATCCCTGGGTTTCAGAGAGGTTTTATTTTAAGGAAAAAAACAACAACAAGATCATCTATTACTGTTCAGTTGCTATTACAATATTACACTCTAATACTATCATTTGTTCAGAATGGTACAGGGTCTCCTGCTTAAGCAGGGAGTTGGACTAGAAGACCTCAAAGCTCCCTTCCAACTCTGTTATTCTGTATTCTGCATTCCATATTCTAAAACTCAGTTGTTTGCATATCTCTGCTAGAAATGTACTTATCCATTTCTGAACTGGAGTACATTAAAGGTAAAGGTAAAGGTTCCCCTGCACATGTGTGCTAGTCGTTTCCAACTCTAGGGGCCGGTGCTCATCTCCGTTTCAAAGCCGAAGAGCCAGCGCTTCTCCGAGGACGTCTCCGTGGTCATGTGGCCGGCATGACTAGACGCCAAAGGCGCACGGAACACTGTTACCTTCCCACCGGAGTGGTCCCTATTTTTCTACTTGCATTTTTATGTGCTTTCGAACTGCTAGGTTGGCAGAAGCTGGGACGAGTAACAGGCGCTCACTCTGTTATGTGGCACTCGGGATTTGACCCGCCAAACTGCCGACCTTCTGATCGACAAGCTCAGCATCCTAACCCACTGAGCCACCTCTAAAGTTGAGCCAAGGAGGCTTGTAGGCTTTAAAAATCTCTTTGGGGATGGAAATGATTTCTGACCATCAAGCTGTATGTTTTTCTTTCTCACTCTTCTCCCCCCCAATCTGTCTGCCCCCCCCAAAAAAAGATGACTTGTTATATTCTCACATCAATGGAAAACATCATTCACAGCTGAAAAAAGATCGAGTGTCATGTCTGGTGTCGCCACCATATGTAAATGATGTCAATCCGGCTTGCAACATCTCATCCATCACAGGTGCTGATGCCTTTCTGTTTTCATCTTCAAAAGAAAAGACACCTTGATGCCTGCTTTCCTCTTTTTTTTGTTCTGCCTTTCCTTTTTTTTTACAAGCTTAGCATTTGCTTCAAACTATAGCCTGAGTACCCCATTCATAAATGTCCCCTTTATCCTTCACCTCAGATAAATAAATCCTTCTGTTTTACAATCATCGTTGCCTTTTGTAGGGATGGTGAAATGTACACAGGGCCAGAGCGCTTATCACAAAGACATGACACAAACTCTCCATATACTGTACTGGATGATCTGTCCTCCCAATATTGCAAACTCTACCGAGATATCAGAACAACATACATCCTCCCTCTATTAGAGAGATTTTTAGGGAGACCTGATAATTTCTATGTGAACCATCTTCTCCAGGACTCAAATCCAGTCATGTAGTGGCCACATTTTGGGCTGCTTCAATGGTAATAAGGCAAAACCGGCTAAACAACTAACGACTCTTTTTTATCAACATTTTGTTTAGTTATTTTTAAGTAATTTTCAAAGAACATATATTTTGTATTAGTTTTATTATACTGCAATAATAGATTTATTAGTGTTAGGAAAATAAATAGGTTATTATTGTAATAGAGGTGTTCAGAGTATATCATATTTGGTTTATTTTATAGTTGCTAATATACAATTAGACTTATTTCTCTCTGCCGATCCTGATTATATTTGTTATGTTTTATTCCCCTTTTTATTATTTTATGTTGCTGGTCATTGACTGAATAAGTAAATAAAATAAAACTTTTAGCAGGCCTCAAACCTCTTACCTGAATTCTTTGAGGTCTGGATGTAACCGTTTCTCCAGTGAAAGGATTCCAACTGAGTCTGGGAGTTAAGCATCTATTGGCTATTTTTGAGTGGGGAAGGATCCCATTTCTTTGGAATTTGGGTGAAGTAGAACAAGGAGTCCCTTTTTACCCAGAATAGCTTTTACATTAATTTTCCACTTGACAAAGCTGGTTTAGGAATTCAGGATGCTTATAAAAAATGACATCCAGTTCTGGAGCAGTAATGAATTTTTTTAAGGAATATTAAAAAGTGGTAAATAAAATATCAGAAAGATATTGAAGGAAGGAAGGAGGGAGGGAGGGAGGGAGGAAGGAAGGAAGGAAGGAGGAAGGAAGGAAAGAAGGAAGGAAGGAGGGAGGGAGGGAGGAAGGAAGGAAGGAAGGAAGGAAGGAAGGAGGGAGGGAGGGAGGAAGGAGGGAAGGGAGGGAGGGAGGGAGGGAAGAAGGGAGGGAGGAAGGAAGGAAGGAGGGAGGGAGGGAGGGAGGAAGGAAGGAAGGAGGGAGGGAGCGAGGAAGGAAGGAAGGAAGGGAGGAAGGAAGGGAGGAAGGAAGGAAGGAAAGAAGGAAGGAAGGAAGGAAGGAAGGAAGGAAGGAAGGAAGGAAGGAAGGAAGGAAGGAAGGAAGGAAGGAAACGATCTGGATAATCTTTTGTTAGGAACGTTGTAGTGTATCTTGCAGTGTGCAGGTAATTGAACCTGATGATTGATTACGTGCCATCAAGTTGTTGTGACCCCTAGGGATTGGTTTTCTCCAAGATGCTCTATCCCTAACCTGTTCTTTCAAGCCTCCGAACAATGCATTCATAGAGTTCTGTAACTGAGTGTTTCCACTTTTTTGCTGGTGATCCTCTTCTTCTCTTTTCTATCACCTTTCTCAGAATTAGAGCCTTTTCCAGAAAGCTGTGTCTGAAATTTGAGCCTGGTCATTTGTGTCTTGAAAGTCCAACTTTCACTTCCATAGAGAGTGACAGGGTATAACCGTGGCTTGCACAATTCTGATCTTTGTAGGTATGTGTGGTGGGATATAGTCTGGATTTCCAGCAAGGAGGGAGTGCATTCCAGAGGAGCAAAAGACAGAGAGGTTAGATAGTTTGTGCATCCTTCCACTTCACTGCTGGTCATCCTCTTCTTCTCTCTCCTTCTACCTTCTCCAGCATTAGAGAAAGTTGAATCTTCACACTAGGTGTCCAATGTAGGGCAAGTTGAATCTGGTCATTTGTACTTCAAGTGTGAACTCCAGGTTGATCTGTTTGATGATCCATCAGGTTTTTTTTTGGGGGGGGGGGCTGTGCACCATGTTCTCAGGAGTCTTCTCCAACACCACAGTTTAAAAGCATCAATATTTTTCTTACCATGTTTCTTCCAAGTCAAGTTTTGCTTCCATAGAGTATCTCAAGGAATACAGTGGCTTACATGATTCTATCTTGGGTGTCACCTATTTGTAATCACTTTTAAGGCAGGGCTCTGTTTGTGTGGTTGTGGCTGTTATCTTGGCTTTTTTCAACACCCACCCACACTCCAGATATCCTAACTGGCATCATTCTAAGCACAGTAGCCTTTTTAAATGTCCAGAGAATGAGGGAGCCTGTCAGTCAGTTGATGTAAGTTCTAATATAAATTGAATCACCTTCTTGTTAAATTTTAATTTTTTTAAAAAAAAATTGAGCTGAATATTGAAAGCTGATCCTAACAACAAAATTAAAATAGACCCAGCTTGCCCTAGTTTGCTACTGAAATCTAAAGTTACTTTAATCCCCACCAGAAATTGTTTTGGGGTAGAATTATGAATTTAGCTAGTTTGAGGTCTGTTTATGGCTTCTGCCCTGCCAGAAATCTCATGGGAATAAAATGCTTCATTTCCTTCCCACTGGGATACTTGGCAGACCTCATTTTAATCCCTATTCATTATTATAAAACATTATGAAATCTGTGAACTTCATTTTACAGTTTCAGTCTCAGGATCTGCATGTTACAGCATATCACAAAACAAGGCATAACTTATTCAATGACTGGGATATGAAAATGATATGAAACATTTGGAATAATCTTTACATTCTTAAATGGAGAGGATATTGAGAAATTAGCTTCAAAGTTAGCAGGGATGGGGAGATTTTTCTGTTGTAGAATTCTCCCTGAAGAATGTTGCCCCATGTCCCATTGCTTAGATATAAGGAATCGATTAAAAAATTGTGTTTTCAGGTTAGTCCAATATCGTTCCTTCAGCATCAGTATCCTTCAACCTTTCTTCGGCATCACCATAACCTCCACCTCTTAATTTATAATTAAAGAGAGGCAGCACTGTAGCTTGGGACGGATTTAGTCTAAGTGTGGGATGTTGTGATAGAGATCAGCAGAAGTCCCCCTTCAACACAGAAATCTCCTACATATAAACAAGTATATAGAATAGGTAGAACCAGTGAATTAAAGTTCTAAAGTTCTAAAGAAGGAATGATGAAAACTCTTTAATTTCACAACATATGGACAGACTTAACCATAGTTTCACCTGGGAAATTGTGGCTATCTTAGATAAAGCCAGTTGCAATGTATGGCAGTGAAAGTTGGACCATAAGAAAGGCTGAGCGCCAAAGAATTGAGGCCTTTGAACTAGGGTGCTGGAGAAGACTCCTGCGAGTCCCTTGGACTGCAAGGCGATCAAACCGGTCAGTCCTAGAGGAGATCAACCCTGACTGCTCTTTAGAAGGCCAGATCCTGAAGCTAAAACTCAAATACTTTGGCCACCTAATGAGAAGGAAGGACTCACTGGAGAAGAGCCTAATGCTGGGAAAGATTGAGGGCAATAGAAGAAGGGGACGACAGAGAATGAGGTGGCTGGATGGAGTCACTGAAGCAGTAGACGTGAGCTTAAATGGACTCCAGAAGATGGTAGAGGACAGGAAGGCCTGGAGGAACATTGTCCATAGGGTCGCGATGGGTCGGACACGACTTCGCAGCTAACAACAATAGATAAAGCCAAGTCCAAAAAAAATCCTAGAGAATTTCTAGAAACCTGGCACTCTGACAAAATAGCCATCAATAGACACATATCTATAATATATACAATCAATAAATCAAAAAGGGAACAAAAAGACCAAAACACCTCCCCACGAGCAATCAACACCCAGACGAGCATAGATTAACTCCAACATTGACATCAGGCCAACAATCAGAGAAGAAAGGAGGTCAACGTATTCCCTAAGTCTAAAGCACCTGAAAGCAGGACAAGAAGCAATGGATGGAAACTAATTGAGGAGAGAACCAATCTAGAGCTAAGGACAATTAGCAGAATGACTTGCCTACAGAACCTGTGGGTGCTCCATCATTGGACGTTTTTAAGAAGAGATTGGACAACCATTTGTGTGAAATGGTATAGGGGCTCCTGCTTGAGCAGGGGGTTGGACTAGAAGATCTCCAAGGTTCCTTCCAACTCTGTTATTATGTTAAACAATATCCCAATCAAGGAACTACAGGACAAGTAATAGTAAACTGTCCAACCAGAGTCACCAAGATACTCCCACCAACACTGACAGGGCAAGCCACTAGAGCAGGGGTAGGCAACCTTGGCTCTTTTATGACTCGTGGACTTGAACTCCCAGAATTCCTGAGCCAGCCATGCTGGCTCAGGAATTCTGGGAGTTGAAGTCCACGAGTCATAAAAGAGCCAAGGTTGCCTATCCCTGCACTAGAGTATCAACTGAGAGCAAACTCCACTTCTTGCAAGCATTGATGATGTTACCTGGACTGGTAATGAAACGTCTGCAAGAAAGCAACCAAGCTCAGAGAACAAGGACCCTTCAAAGAGAAATCTGAAAACAATTCCAAGAAATAGACTTTTGGGGCTTCCTAGTACAGTATCCCCAAACTCAAGAAGTTCCTCCTAAGCTCAGATTGGTGAAGAGGGTATAGCTTCTCTGTGTGTGGGATGAGTGATAATGAAAATGAAGCACAATATTCAATGATAATATTTAATAATAATGCTCCAGATTTTCCATCTATTGCCAGACATATGAAAATAAATGCCACTAAAAATGTTTCCATGCAAATCTTCTTATTATGATTATTTATAACAGCATTACAAACTTTTGGGAAATTAAAGTAAATGTCAAGCCAAATGTAATCATCTCCCCTCAGGCTTTGGCACATTTGGGACTCTGGCAGCCTCCCATTTTTCTTTATAATCAGAAAAGACGGTCAACCAACGAGGCTGTATTTTCATTCCTCACTTAGTGGGTTATTAATTGGAATTTCATATATATGAGCTAGAAAGCAGGAGATTGTGACTCTAAGTCCCGCCTTAGTCATGACAGCCAGCTGATTAACATTGGGCCAGTCACTCTCTCTCAGCCCAACCCACCTCACAGGGTTGTTGTGGTGGGGAAAATAGGAGGACGAAGAAGTGTTCGATATATTTATTATTTATTTATTTTATTATTTGGATTTATATACCGCCCCACTCCCGAAGGACCTGGGGCGGTGTACAGGGCAATTAAAACACTATATACAACACATAATATACAAAAATTAAAATAAATTAAACCAAGTAGCCCTAAACAATAAAACACATTCTAAAATGTAAAATTTAAAATTTAAAATCTAAAATCCCAGTCCCTCAGTCCAGGCCGGCAAGTTCAAATAGCCAAGTCTTCAGGTCGCGGCGGAAAGAGCGAAGGTCAGGAGCTGCCTTGACTTGGTTGTAATAATAATAAAGGTGGGGAGATGATGATAGATAGATAGATAGATAGATAGATAGATAAGATAGGTAGGTAGGAGATAGATGATAGATAGACAGACGGATGGACGGACGGACGGTCAGACAGACAGACAGATAGATGGACACTATTATCTATTGCATGCATTGTTTCATTATTTTATTTTTATTTTCTTAGAATACCCCTGATTCTTACTGACAAGTTTTCACTTAATAATAAACAATAACCTCACACAAAAGCTTCTATACTTGACACAATTGTCAGCCATGTGACTTTCCCATGGTGTATTCTGCTCTTTAGTAATCAGGCCCCAAAGGTGGGGATTAAGAAGAGGAGTGTCATCAATTCTTTTGTATCTGATAAGGTAATTCTGTGTCATGAGGCCAACTCCTGGAAATGTAACTCCCGGAAACTTAACACCATGCAGAGAAATTCTTGAAATACCAGAACAGGCAAAGGGATCATTCTGCACAGGAGAATATCAGGAACAATATCAAGGAAAGGATGAGTGAAAAATGGTAACAGGCCGGCACTGTTCATTGAAAAACAGAGATCCTTGTCTGTGTTTTGGAATGTGAATCTCTAATAAAATAAAATAAAAATAATCAAATAACTTCATTAGGCTGAAAGCCCAGGATGCAGAAGTATCTGTTTGATGAGTTCATTGGAAGGGAATAATTGAACTTTCTTCATAACTGAAAAGATATATTATAGCAGAAAAATGGTATTAATGAATGGTGTTAATGAAAGACACTTATTTGAGAAAGGTGTGTACAAGATGCATAGTGGTGTCCTTCCAGGTTTTTATTGGTTTGTTTGTTTGTTTTAATTGCAAGTTGATGCAAAACTGAAAACCAATTCTGGGGGTTGAAGTCCACCGGTTGTAAAGTCACCATAGTTGCCCATTCCTGCTCTATAGAGAGATATTGACAAAGAGTCCAGTGCTTTTGTAGTTCTTTTGAATCTGGGTCAATCTAAAATTGGGTACGTTTTCAAAAAAAAAAGAACCCTCAACAATACCATTGAGAAGTTTTTATTGTACCATACATCACAAAGGAAAAAAATACCAAGAAGTTCAAAAAGATAGATTGGCAGTTTGGCATAGGGCTGTTTATAGCTTGGCTCAGAAGAAACGGAAGATTATGATTGGAGGGCACCAGCTCTGGGAATATCCATGGGCTCTACTTTCAGCTCTTTAATTTGTTGAGCCAAATAATGCTCGTGTCTTATCAGCGATTAGCACAGCGATCCTAATGGCCAAGTTTTGAAAACTCAGGAAGGAGGTTATGATTCTCAGGTGTTTTTTTTTTCTGTGTGTGTATGTGTGTGCTAGCAATGGGTAACACTAGAGACAGTAAATAGGATGTGAGTTTTTCTTATTCTGTTTCCACAACCCTGGTTGTATTCGTCTTCTCACAGAATGCCATCAAAACATGTGTTTTGGCCCAAGGTAAAGGTAAAGGTAAAGGTTCCCCCGCACATGCGTGCTAGTCGTTTCCGACTCTAGGGGCCAGTGCTCATCTCCATTTCAAAGCCGAAGAGCCAGTGCTTGTCCGAGGATGTCTCCGTGGTCATGTGGCCGGCATGACTAGACGCCAAAGGCGCACGGAACACTGTTACCTTCCCACCGTAGTGGTCCCTATTTTTCTACTTGCATTTTTACGTGCTTTCGAACTGCTAGGTTGGCAGAAGCTGGGACGAGTAACAGGCGCTCACTCTGTTATGCGGCACTCGGGATTCGACCCGCCAAACTGCCAACATTCTGATCGACAGGCTCAGCGTCCTAACCCACTAAGCCACCGCGTCCCTTTTTGGCCCAAATCGCATGACAAAACCCATTCCCCCAAACACTTAGCTAATAAAGATTGTCCTTGACTTACAACCATTCATTTAGTGGTCATTCACAGTCATAGTGGCACTGAAAAAATGTGACTTATGACTGATCCTCACACTTATGACTGTGGTAGCATCCCCATGATCATGTGATCAAAAGTCAGGTGTTTTGCAACTGGCCTGTATTTACAAAGATTGCAGCATCCCAGGGCCTCTATTGGAGATCTTCCCAACTGGCTTCCAATAAGCAAAGTCAGTGGGGGAAGCCAGATTTTCTTAATGACTGTATGATCTACTTAATGGCAGTGATTCACTTAACAACTGTGCCAAAACAAATTGTAAAATTGGGTGTCACTCACTGGACTGCCTCACTTAGCAACAGAAATTCTGGTCTCAATTGTGGTCATAAGCCAAGGACTGACTCTACAACCAAATTGCAAGTTTTTGCGGTGTTGGTTTATTCATGTTATGTATCAGATTGGTTTACAAGGGGAAAAAAATCTGGTTTACAAGGGGGAAAAATCTGGTTTACAAGGGGGAAAAAAATAGTTAAAACCAGATTTAATTTCTTTTTTTGTTTTGCTTTGGGGCTTCCCTGAAGCTCTATTCCTGATTTGTTTCTGTGGAGCGATAATATAATTACTTATATAAAATACCATAGTGCCTTTCCCTAAGGCAGGGGTTGGCAACCTCAGCTCTTTTATGACTCATGGACTTCTGGGAGTTGAAGTCCATGAGTCATAAAAGAGCAGAGGTTGCCTACCCCTGCCCTAAGGAGATCTACCCATCCTGCCAGGTCAGATAGGGTGGGATTACTCTTAATCCCTTTTCCTAAACAAATATTGCCATCAGATGGGATCTAGGAAGCATGCTTTTTCCATAGCAGCCCCTGCCCTTTGGAATACTCTGTCCCCATGAAGTTTGGCAGGCCTCCATCCTTTTAGCCTTCCATAAAGCTTTAAAGGCCTGACTTCCCCCAAGCCTTGGGAGATTAAAGGATTGCACAATAGAACTGACTGACACCAGGTTTTTGTTGTTTTTCATGTTGAGTTTTATAGTTTTAAAATGATTTTATAGGTCTTTTAATTTTTGATTGGGCGCCTTCCAGGGTTGGTTGAAAGATGGGTGGTTATATAAAGGCTTTAAATAAATAAAATAAATCTTCAGCAAGTGTGTGGTGTTATCCTCTGAGCTCCCTTAGGTACTAGTCTTAGGTTGCAGCTTGCTGGATCAAACCACCAAGTACCCTGTAATATCTTATTTAGAAACTCTGAGGACACTATCCATCATTTTCATGGTTTTATTTTCAGCCAAAGGAGAGAATGCAAAATAATAAGACAATGTGTTCCTTCTGCTACAGTTCCCATGATCATTAGCCCCATGGCTTTCTGCAAGGAGCTTTTTCATTTCTTATCAATTTCTTCTCTCTGTCCAACAATCCCTCATCTAATCTATCTGAAACCTGGCTAGTATAAATGCTAATCTCATCACTTTCTTCAACTCCATTGGATTCTACATCTTTTTTTTTAAGAAAGAAATGTAAAGGAATTACTTTGAAGCCCATGTACTAAATTTTAGTAACTTTGGCAGGCTGTAGCCCTTCAGAAAGGTCTGTTTTGTTTGCAAATATAATCCTTATAAGACCAGCAAAATACCTAACCGTGGTTTGTGGTTTTCTTTATGTGGGATTATGGTACAGTAAATGGTTTTTTCTGGATCTATTCCCTACTTCCCAATTTTTTTTATCAATACATTTGTCTCAAACAGTAACAAATCCAACTGAACTAAAGGTATTGAAAGGACAGCAGATTCTGTTTCTTGCTCTAATTCTTGAATTAACTTTTAGACATTGCTGAATTGATTCAGAATTAGGAGAAATGAACCATGGATCAGATCATACCCAGAGAAAGAAATAGGGAGAATTCTTACATCCTGGAGAACTACAGCTAGGGTTGGGGTGTAAAACACCCAAGACATAGACAGAACCAAGATGGTGGGCATGATAATACAGTTGCAGCTGCCATTTTGCTTTCTTCCCTTTGGCTATCCCCAGTGGTAGGATTCAAATATGCGAACAACTGGTTCTCTGTGTGGATGCCACTTCTGGAAGTCCATTCTTGGCCTGGGCAACAAAAAATTAGCTACTGGTTCTGTCAAAGTGGTGCGAACTGGCTGACTCCCACCACTGGCTATCCCTGATTGTTGATGGCGTACAGGCTTATATGTTGATCAAGGTACCTCCCCTGCCAGGTAAGTGTGGCACACAGGCTTATATGTTGAGGATCCCTAGTTCAATCCCAACATCTGCAGGTGAATTTGAGATCTTTCTTTAAAACTAAGGTAACATTCAGTACAGGTAGTCCTTGGTCTACATTCACAACTAAGCCCAAAATTTCCATTGCTAAGTACGACAGTTAAGGGAGTTTTTTAGGACCTTTCTTGCCATTGTTGGTAAGTGGATCCCTACAGTTAAGTTAGTAACATGGTTGTGGCTTGGCTTGGCTTAACAATCACATGATTCACTTAACAATTGCAGCAGCTTGCTTAACAGCTGGTCACAAAATGGGATGTAACTCACTTAACAACTGCCTTGCTTAGCCATGGAAATTTTGAGCTCAGTTGTGATCGTATGTTGCAGACCTGTATTTCATCCATGCAATTGCTATGTTTTCCCTTGATATATGGCTTTGTGTTAACACACGGGTCGGCAACCCGTGGCTCTGGAGCCGCATGCGGCTCTTTGAGCCGTCTCCTGCGGCTCCCAGCCGCCCGGTGCGCGTGCACCTCTTCGAACGGGCAGTGGTGCGCGCGGACCTCTCCAAATGGAGAGTGGCACCGCCCGTTCTGAGAGGTGCGCGCGCAGCTTTCCGAAGGGCGGAGGTGCGCGCGCACCTCTCCAAGCCGCCGCCGTCCCGTCCGGAGACCTGCCGCGTTCGTCAAACATTGACGAACACGGCAGCTGTGCAAACGGGATGGCGGCAGTTTGGAGAGTGCGCGCGCACCTCTCCCAAGCTGCCGCCGTCCGGAGACCTGCCGACATTTGGGGAGGTTTGGGGAGGTGCGCGCGCACCTCCCCAAACCTCCCCAAACGTTGGCAGGTCTCCGTACCTCCGCGCGAATGGGCAGCGGCCCCGCTTCTTGGGAAAGCTGCCGTGGCCCGTCTGCAAAGCTGCCGAAAGCGGCAGGTTTGCAGACGGGCCGCGGCAGCTTTCGCAAGAAGCGGCGCCGCTACCCATTCCGAGAGGTGCGCGCGCACCTCTCCGAATGACCGTAGGTGCGCACGCACCTCCCCAAACCTCCCCAAACGTCGGCAGGTCTCCGTACCTCCGCGCGAACGGGCAGCGGCCCCGCTTCTTGGGAAAGCTGCCGCGGCCCATCTGCAAAGCATGCATGGACGCACGCACGCGGCTCCCACTTTTTTTATTTGTGATGGAACCGGTTCCCAGTGGCTCTTTTCCTTTTTCGGGTTGCCGCCCCCTGTGTTAACAGAACAGATATGTGGTTTTGTGTCATCAGTTCATTATTATGTACATCATTATATCCCTTTGTTGGATGTTTTCAAGCAGAGACTAAATCAGTCTAGATCAGGGGTGTCAAACTGCTGGCCCGCGGGCTGGATGTGTCATGCGGAAGACGTGCCCACCCCATTGCCAGCAATGACAAAACAGTCCTGATACCTCAAGTGACGTCACATGATGACATGAGTTTGACATGTCTGGTCTAGATGTTTAAATTTGGTTTTGCAGGATCCAATCTGGGTCAGTTATCCGAGCTTTTGGACTCATGCTGGAGCCCATTTCCAGGGAACATCTCTCTCGTAGAGTGTGTGCTGTTCTGTGTGTGACGTTTATATGATGCCTGTTGTATGTGGCTTTTTAGATGCTGATTGGGGTGTGTTGATGGCTAGTTTTTAAGTTGTTGGCTGTCATTTGTGTGTACTACACAGCCCTCGCTTTCTAAGTACTTGATAAGCTGGTGGTAAATCAGCACTCCTGTTGACTGGTGAGGGGCCAGTTTCCCAGGCTTCAATCACTTCCCTGGCTGCTTTTGTGCCTGCTCATCCAACAATCTTGGTAGCTGCAAAATTGAATGTAGGGGGGGGAGCTTGGATTTCTGCAATGACTGGATTCAGTAGCCTATATGGCTCCTTCTGAAGCTATAATTCCATAATTCACAAGATATAGTGAGGGTCAGCAAGTTAAATGATTTGAAAAAAGGGATTAAGTAAATTCACTGTGTTGATATATTAAACATGACATTTATTGTAGTGGGACAAAGGAATAGCCTTGAGGAACACGAGGAAGAGCTGCTATCAAGACAATAGTCTGATAAAAAGAAACCTCAGTCTGGGGCATAACTATAATGTCTCAAACAGAATCCTTCCTAGTTTCACAAAGGGAGGGAGAGGGGAAAGTGATTCAGAATGGCAAGTTTTTGTTACTATATCTTTATAATAAAAGTAATATTGGCCTGCAAAACTTTGGTTTCATAGTCTGGTCTAGCCAGCCATGGCTGGGAGTTGAAGTCCATTCATCTTCACTTGGCTAAAGTTGAAACACTGCAGTAGAAGAAGGTCTTTATAATTTGCTTGTAGGCACCCGAGAGCTCAGTCCACACAGTGTGGGAGACACCCAATGATCTTGATGCCCCTGTGGTCTAATGTTGGTCATTCCTACAATTCTGATGTTCTTTGCTTGTTCTCATTGCATTCAGCTTGCATTTACTATCCAATATTTGCTTGATTTCTTGAATTTTGGGCCAGTATCTTCAGGAGCTGGTTGAATTCCTTCCTGCACCACATCACATATTAACATTATGTCTTAAGTGAAATAAACCAGATAATTTATAACATACAGGTAGTCCTCAATTTGCCACCATAATTGAGCAGAAAATTTTGGTGGCTAAGCAAATCAGTTGTTCAATAGGTTTTGCCACATTTTATGACCTTTCGTGCCACAACTGTTAAGGGAATCACTGCAGTTGTTAAGTTAGTAACATGCTTGTTAAGTGAATCTGGCTTCCCCTTTAGTTTTATTATATTTAGTTTAGTTTTATTTATTTATTTATTTATTTATTTATTTATTTATTTTTAGTTTATTAGTTTTATTATATTTGTATACCGCCCTTCTCCCGAAGGACTCAGGGCGGTGACTTTGCTTGTTTGACTTGCTTGTTTGACTTTGCTTGTTGGAAGGTCGCAAAAGGTGATCACATGACCCTGGGATACTGCAGTTGTCATCAATATGAGACAGTTACCAAGCGCCTGAACTTTGATCACATGACTGTGGAGATGCTGCAATGGTCATAAGTGTGAAGTCATAAATCACTTTTTTCAGTGCTGTTGTAGCTTTGAATGGTCACTAAACAAACGGTTGTAAGTCAAGGACTATCAGTATTTGAAAACAAGTAGATCCTTTGGATCAATGTTGGCTATTTCTCTGCCTCAGTATTCCAAGTGGGATTCCTGTTTTTAGAAGTTGACTTTGTCCCCCACTCCCTTAGTGATCAATGAGATTTTTTGTGTGCGACTTGAAAATCTTTACCTCTCCAACAGTATGTTTTGTGTTGCCAGCAATATAGAAATTAGAGGGGAGGGAAGAAAATTATCATGTTGACACTTGCAAGTAAATAGATATTCTTCTACTTACTCAAAACATACATTCGGCTTGCTTACAAATGGTACCCATGGCCCATTTAGTTTCATATCCATGCAACAATCATTCACAGTCTGTCTCCCAAGAGCAATATAAGAGTACAGACGGGGATTAGGTTGCCTAGCGACCAGTGGGCCATCAGGATGCTCAGATAAATCAAATCAGTGTAGCTCTAAGTATTCAAGCTTTCAGAAATAAAATCAGAATCTTGTCCACAAATCCCCAAAGCTGCTCATTTCCTACCAACTCCTAAGAAAGGTAGATTGGCGAGTTGCTGCTGTTATTGCCATAATTAAAGTGCAGGGAATTTTACGAAGTTACACAGGCAATGCAAGGGGATCTTTGGCCACAAGGCATTTACAGTCTAAATTAAACAACGGTTGCATTTTCATAGCATGCTTAACTAAGTTATTGCTTTAGCTCATTTTCTGAGTTCCTACAATACATGGAATGGTGAGGAATCCAAATGCACAATACTAGAAAACACATATACAAAATATAAACCAAGGTCAAAACTAACCAATCCCAGCATGTGGTTTTTAACTGACCTGGTTAAGGATGTTGTATTTTGTAGCTAAGGACAGCTAATGGAGGAAGGCAAGGCAAGAAATGGGGAGGATAGTAGGGAGATCTGGCGATGAAATGTTAGATTATAAGCGAAAGACAAGACCCTGATGTTGGGAAAGATTGAAGGCAAAAGGAGAAAGGAATGGCAGAGGATAAGATGGTTAGATACTGTCATTGATACAATGAACATGAATTTGGGGAAACTCCTGGAGACAGAGAACTGGGGGGGGGGGTTGGATGTGCTATGGTCCATGGAGTTGCGAAGAGTTGAACATGACTTAGTGACAGGAATTGGGTATGTCTAGTTTAATGAAAAGAAGGACTAGGAGTGACATGATAGCAGTGTTCCAATATCTAAGGGGCTGCCATAAAGAAGAGGGAGACAAGCTATTCTCCAAAGCACCTGAAGACAGGACAAGAAGCAATGGATGGAAACTAATCAAAGAGAGAAGCAACCTAGAACTAAGAAGAAATTTCCGGACAGTCGGAACAATCAACCAGTGGAACGACTTGCTTTCAGAAGTTGTGGTACTCCAGCACTGGAGGTATTTAAGAAGAGATTGGACATGCATTTGTCTTAAATGGTATAAGGTTTCCTGCTGGAGCAGGGGGTTGGATTAGAAGACTTCCAAGGTCCCTTCCAACTTTGCTATCCTCTTATTGAACAATAACAAACAACAACATAAGAAAGAGTAGGATTTGAGGAAGAGATTAAAAGAAGAGAAGAAGTGATAGTGTTAAGACTGGAATGTTAGATTAAGTGCTGGGACTTTTCAGTCTTAAGAAAAGCTAGGTACAAGAAACTTGGGGTGGTCAAGGAGAATATGTTGGGGGGAACCTTCCTCAAAGTTCCTCCATCACCAACATTGGATTTATTTCTCTCCCCCAAATCCTATACAAAGCATGTGTTCCCATAACTTGTAAAGTTAATTCTACTTCTGTTTTAGTCCAGCTTTATGTCAAGAGAATGCAGGCAAGTCTTCATTGTATCAATGGCGTCTTCATCCTATGGTAGGCATAGCTCAAATATAGCAGCCAATCATTATTTCTAAGATGTTTTGTGGCTTGAACAGCAAGTTCTCAAATATAATAAAATAATAACTTTATTGTCACTTTGAATGTACACTAATTGGCATACATTAAAATGAAATTTGTTGCATTCAGCTTTCAAAGGGTCACCACCTTCAATATACACTACACAAATATGACAAAAATAAATAAATACAGAATTATGCATATACCCACATATGTTATATGACACAGAGAAACAACGGTCTAGTTCGGATTATGTTTACATGTGCATGGGGAGAAAAACAAATCTTGCGAGTTTACTAGACGGATGGCACAGGGAACAAAGCTATTACAGAATTGGGTAGTCCTACTAGAAATACTTCAAAACCTCCTCCCAGAGGGCAGCAAAAGAAAAAGACCGTAAAGTGGGCGTGTGGGGTAACAATGCTCTGAGCTCTAAGCACATAGCGCTTATAAGCAGCATCCTGAATACCAGGAAGCAAGTTTCCTATGATCTTCTCTGCTGTCCTTACCATTCTCTGTATGGACTTTCTGTCTGAGGCTCTGCTACCATCAAACCAAACAGTGATGCAGTTTGTTAAAATCTTTTGAATCATGCCTCTGTAAAAAGTGGCCAGGACAGAAGGAGAAAGATGTGCTCTCCTCATCCGATGCAGGAAATGCAGATGCTGGTTTGCACGCTTCACTAAGGATGAGGTGAGGAGAGACCAATTCAGATTGTTAGTTAGTCAGATACTTAATACTGTTGACCATCTCTACAGCTGCATCCTTGATACTGAGTGGAGTATGATATGCTGGCTCTTTCTGAAATCTACAATGATCTCCTTTGTTTTATCAACATTTAGAACCAGTTTACTTTTATTGCATAGTCCACCAGAGCCTTCACCTCTTTCCTATAAGCATCTTCATTGTCATCCCGGATAAGACCCACCACTGCCATGTCGTCCTCATGCTACATACTGAGATTTGGCACAGCAGTCATGGGTCATCAAAGTGAACAGTAACGGACTCAGGACACAGCCCTGTGGAGAACCTGTACTCAGGGAGATGGAATTGGAAACTTTCTTGCTAACTCGCACAACCTGGGGCCTAGCAATAAGGAAATCAAGTATCCAATTACATAAAGGAGTATTAAAACCTAATAGGCCCAGCTTGTTCACCACCAGATGCTGAGGGATGATTGTGTGGAATGCTGAACTAAAAGCCACAAACAGCATTCGCACAGGGATATTCTTCCCCTCCAGGTGTGCCAAGCTTCTGTTTTCAGACATTTATTGCCCTCTAGATTGCTTGGAGAAGTGATTGGACACTGCATTGCAAATGACTAGGATTTTGAATTGCAGACATGCTACTGACAGAGGGTTGGTAAATTAGAACATAGAATAATAGGACTGGAGGGGACCTTGAACGTTATCTAGTCCAACCCCCTCCCTGTTTGAGGAGGAGACCCTATACCATTCTGGACAAATGACTCTCCAGTTTCTTCTTGAAAACCTCCAGTGATGGAGCACCCACAATTTCTGGAGGCAAACTGATTAATTGTTCTCATTGTAATGAAATTTCTCTTTATTTCTAGATTAATTCATACTTGCCCCATAGAAGTTTGAGTTTAACCTACTCCTCTCCTGTCCCACTTCATGCAACATGCTAGTGATTCTCAACCTTGGCAATTTTAAGACAGTTGCCAAGGTTGAGAAACATTGCACTAGACTCTCATGTCATCCAATTAATCATGTTGAGTGAACCTTTGACTGGGTTCTCATCAGGCAAGACTATAATGGAGCTGAATTCTTTCTGATTCAATGTATGTAGGAACTGGGCCATCCCATTAAGCCCTAATGGTTTCTTGGAGCATAGCATGTTCTGTTATTTTCACCTAGCTTTAGCCTTTAATGTGCTGTTTGAACCCATCCATCAAGTCTTCACTGTGGAGACTTTGAGTCATTACTATTATTGTACAGAACTTGAGTCATCTCTGAAGCATTTCTATCATCTGGATATATTAGGGCATTTTTAAGATCAAGAACTATTTCAGGTACAATGTCTGCCCAGTCCTGATCACTCATTTTTATGACTTTAATTGAAAGGTTGAAAAGATTTCCCCTCTTCCTCTTTTCTTCTGGGTTTGAGGTGGAATCATTAGTGTGAAAAAGGAGAGGAGATAGACAGGAGAGAAGCATGGCCAATTTCTTCACTCTGTTTTTCCCTTTTCTTAAACTATATTAGCCTTTCCTGGGTATAACATTTTGTCCCTTCATTTCTTGCTAAGTGATGTAGAAGGACCCTTAATCTTGCAGCTGCATTTGCCACGTCCCCTCCTCCTAGTGCTTTGATATCTTTTAGGCCCTTGAGTCTGTACAAAATCTGTGCTTTTAACCGCATCTCCATTCCTCTGGCCATAGACCAGTTAATGATGGATCCAATTCAGAATGGCTCCTGAGAAGGTGTTCCTTCATTTGCCAACTTACCTTCGCTACAGCTAGTTGCTATGGGCTGAAAATGCAGTTCTCAATGCCTCTTGACTGCCATCG
Organism: Vipera berus; assembly: GCF_964194415.1. Classification (NCBI taxonomy): domain Eukaryota; kingdom Metazoa; phylum Chordata; class Lepidosauria; order Squamata; family Viperidae; genus Vipera; species Vipera berus. The sequence continues at coordinate 346,896,882 of NC_138202.1, forward strand.
ATTTGTCATAACTTGACTGCTCTAATAGTAAAAAGACCTGGATAAAAACATCCCTGAGATCAGGACAATTTCTACACAGGTGTTTTTTTTTTGCCTTCTTCACTGCAGCCATTTTCTTCTGCTCCTTGTGAAGTGAAGAGGCCTGTCACCAAGAGCACAGGGCCTGAAATGGGGTCATTGAGAAAGGGGAAAAAAGAGAGAAGTATCAACCTGATCAGACAGTCCCCCAAAATGGGCCAGTCATATAATTTGGGGTGACGATGGGAGAGCTGGAAGAATACATGGAGATTAGGAAAGGAGCCCAGAAGTGAGATCTCCCTCCATATAGTTGGCCTAAGCCAATAGCTTTTGTTCAGTCCTTTGGTAACTTCTGATTTTTAGTTACCTGAGAGACATCATTTTGCCGGGTCTGTTCATCTACAGCTATTATGGATTCTTGTGATCCTCTCCTTGTGCTGTCAATGAACATACTGTGCCTCCTTGCCCTTCACTGACCTCTGTCTTGAAGGCCTTCAAACTTTCCAAGTTCAGGGTGTTTGACAATACCTCCTGCCTTGCAACCTTAAGCCTTTGTAAAGTTAACTAGAGGAGCTGTAGACTGGCAGACCCTCATATTTTTTTTTTGCAATCTGAGCTTGGTGGAAGAGAGGAGATGAGCCACAGCAGGAGGATGAAGGGCAGTGACCTCACAGCTTGATGAGTCAAAAGGTGCACAGGCCTGGGATGAAAACATGGTGAAGATTAAACCAGTCCTCCACCTGTGCTGAACTATTGTGAATGCTCCCAAGACAAGTGGACTTTTTTCCCCCCACTCATAAGATATTTAAAGACGGTTCAACTGAGCAGGATGTTCTGTAAAAGTTTTTTTTTTCCCCTTTAAAGTCACTGATGCCAGGAAGTGGGGAGGAAAGAGAAGATAATTACAGGTGGAAACCTGAAGTTTTGATCAGATTTTATAGGGAATAGAAGGCTTTGCTCTGCCAGGCACACATTTAAAGGTGGCCTGGTTTGTGTCTTCCCCTCCTCTTTTACAAGGCTGCAGTCAGCATGATCTCCCCTGTTATTATATATTGTGTGACACGTTTGAGCAGCCCAACTGAAGTGCATAATCACAGGTGCCAGACAGAAAGAATAAAAGGGAAAAAGAAACTCACCTCCCTCCCTTAAAACAAGCCCTGCTACAAAGTAAAATGGGTGAGTGGGGAGGAATTACAAGTTAAACGGAATAAAAACATATAAATGAGCTGTAAAAAATGAGATTACAGAAGGTTGCGGAAGGTGGGTGGAAAATAAAAGAGAAGGTTGGGAGGGGAAGTATAATAGCTTTTAAAATGGAGAGGCAGTTGAAGAGAGTATATAAAGGGGTTGAATTGAGTTTTGAAAGCATTCTAGTATATCAGCTAATACAAATAGAACCCACTGGGGTGAAAAAGTTTGTGGTAGCACACCTGCTTTGCACAGTCAGTTAGCTACAAAGTCTGGCATTTATTGGATTATCTAGCAGGTGGCAAAAGGAACATCGCTCTTTAGTAATTCAGTAACAGAGATGACAAAATGAAGTCTTTAGTTCACATATAACAGCCAACCCCCTCTGACCACAGTTGCTCCAACTGGCATCATGTTTTCCCACTATTTTGAACCAGGAAGCACAAAAAAATTGTAATGCAAATCTGAAATATGCTCAAGAGGCCAAAGGAAAAAAAAAGACTAACGAAAATTCAGGGGGGAAAAAATGAAAAATCCTAACATTACAGAAATCTCTTAAATGCCCTCTGAATAATGTGGAGTCTTGGGTGCTCTGTGAGGTTGGTTGTTTTCGTGCAGACATTTCATTACCCAACTAGTTAATATCATCAGTGCTGAAGGGAATGAGGTTTGTAAAAATGAAAAACAAACAAACAAACAAGCATTCCTTTCTAGCACTGATGATGTTATCTAGTAAAGTAATGAAATGTCTACAAGAAAACAACCAAGCTCACAGAGCACCAAGGACCCCACAGTTCAACCTTGAGCTACAAATATTCTCTTCTGTCAATACTGTGCATAATGTTTTGTCCCTTGTCTCCCCCAAAAGCTAAGTGTGGTCTGTGACCATCACAAAATCACCTTTCCTGCTCTACAAAGAATGGAGAAGATAATCAGGTTGCCTTCAGAAATTGTGGGCGCTCCATCACTGGAGGTTTTTAAGAAGAGACTAAACAGTCACTTGTCTGAAATGGTATAGGTTCTCCTGCTTAAGCAGGGGGCTGGACTAGAAGACCTCCATGGTACATTCTATTCTATTCTATTCTATTCTATTCTATTCTATTCTATTCTATTCTATTCTATTCTATTCTATTCTATTCTATTCTATTCTATTCTATTCTATTCTATTCTATTCTATTCTATTCTATTCTATTCTATTCTATTCCTAGGCAAAATGAACAGTTTGTTTTGGCATAAGGAAGAGCCCTTCTATTTTTAAATCCTGCTAAGCTTTACATAAATTAACATGGTGTTGTGTAGTGGCTTCTTTGGCACAGGAATGTAGACGAGGCAAGTGAGTTCAGGAAAGCTCATGTTTATTTGCTTGCAGTATCTGAACTGAGAATTGGGCTGTAACTAGCCACAATATATAGTCTAGCCCCTAGGCGGCAGCCAATAGGTTTGAAGCAACCATTGCCGCCTAAAGGTAAAGGTAAAGGTTCCCCCGCACATGTGTGCTAGTCGTTTCCAACTCTAGGGGCCGGTGCTCATCTCCGTTTCAAAGCCGAAGAGCCAGCGCTTGTCCGAGGACGTCTCCGTGGTCATGTGGCCGGCATGACTAGATGCCAAAGGCGCACAGAATGCTGTTACCTTCCCACCATAGTGGTCCCTATTTTTCTACTTGCATTTTTATGTGCTTTCGAACTGCTAGGTTGGCAGAAGCTGGGACGAGTAACAGGCTCACTCTGTTACGCGGCACCCAGGATTCGACCCGCCAAACTACCGACCATCTGATCAGCAAGCTCAGCGTCTTAACCCAATGAGCCACTGCATAGCAGCACTGGATACTTGTAGTCTGGGTTGCTGGAGAGCCGTTAGCTGCTCCAGCAACCCACGTGGTATTACCATTGAGCCCAATACATAACACCTGGTGTCTGCAGAAGAAACGGATTCAAAATCTGCAAGAGGACTGGCACGAAATACCACCCCTTTTGCTGTGGAAGTACCACCTGTTTTGCTGTGGAAGTACCACCCCTTTTGCTGTGGAAGTACCACCCCTTTTGCACATTTGTTTACCACATATCTCCGAAAAAGATGGATCTGCAGTAATAGTTGTGAGCTTTCCATCACAGTTGATATAATAGTTTCGTGATACTGAGGGGTTCTTTTTTTTTATTAAAAAGTTTTACAATACATTTTATCTTTAACAAACCAAAAAAAGAAAAAAAACCCTCCCAACCCCCTCCCCCCACCCTCTTCCACCTCCCCAACCCTCCCCAACCCCTCCCTCCCTTTCCCCTCCCCCCCAGCTTCCCAGAGCAAAATACAAACAATCATAATCTAACTTACGCAAACAATCCTAAACTATTTAAACTACCGAACTTTAACTCATATAAGAAAACTCCAAACATATATATATATATCATATCAATAATTATACAAATACAAAATAATACTTTCCAGACTTCCGGTGGTGGCGCGGCACCGAAGACAGCCGTTTCGGGCTGCCCGCTTCACAGCTGAGTTGTTTTCACCCGAAACAGCGCCGAACAGCTGTTCGGGTGGATTTGAAGCCCCCTCCTCGGGAGAAAAGGAGGGGGTGAGGCCCCAGGTAGGGGTTGAGTTCTCCGGGGCCGCCTGAGCTTAAAGCTTGGGCGGCTGAAGGATTGAACTCCCCCGTAGCCTGGGTTGCTCCCAGCTGTTTAGCGTCTCTGCTAAAGGAGCAGAGCCAGGCGTTTGCGACCACCCCTGCCAGAAGGAAAGACCTTGGAATAAAAAGGAGCAGGCAGAGCGGTACAGGAGGACAAGGTGAAGAGGACTTTTATTCTTACTCTCTAGCTTAATGGATTTTATAAGCTTAAAGTGAAAGTGCGCAACAAGTGAAAGTGGAAAGATGGCGGCTAAACCTCCCTCAAAAACCCTTCGGAGTGCGGGAACTTCCCCGGTGCAACAGACATCGCTGCAAGCTTTGCTTCCTCCTGCTGCATTAACGTCAACGGAGTTACAAGATGCCTTTGAAAAACAATCCCAGGTAATATCAGAAATGCTGAGTGATAAGTTGGCAAAGGTGGAGGAGAAATTGGAGAAACTGGAGGAGAGAATAGAAGAGAAGTTTAAAGTAATGGAGGAGAAGATGGATGAGAAGTTTAGTGCGATGAGGGTAGACATCTTGTCTACAGTGGAAAGCGTGGCTGAATGTGTGCAAGGTTTGGACGAAAAAGTGGAGGATCTTAGTCAAAAGAATGCTATATTAGAAGTAAAGGTACTGGAGAATGAAGATTTAAGGAATAAAATGGACGGAGAACTGAGTCTTGTCCAGTATCATCAGATGCAGTATGCTATCAGAATCAGGGGATTAAAAGAGAATCTTAAAGAAGACTTAAAGCAGCTGATTTCTGAAGCTTTGGAAGCAGTATTGGGTCAGCCAGCATCTGAAATAAAGGGATGCATGGACAAAGTTTTTCGTGTAAACTCATGGATTGCTAGGCAGAGGAAGCTACCTAGAGATGTGGTGGTTTATTTTATAAAGAGAGAAACTAGAGATGAAGTCATTCAAGCTGCTTATGATACTAAAGTTGTGGTTGCTGACCAAGAAGTTTTGGTTTTAAAAGAAATTCCTCCAAAGATTTTAAGGAGAAGGAAGGATTTTGCATTTCTTGTGCAGGAACTTAAGCAACGTGATATAAAGTTCAGATGGGAGATTCCTGTTGGATTGGTGGTGATGCATGAAGGTAAAAGATATCGTCTGGTTACTGTGACACAGGCGCGTGATTTCTACAATAATGTTTTAAAAGCGACCCCACTACCACTTCTGGAAGCTGCAAAGGGATTTGGAGAAGGGAAACCTCAAGAGGCCGAAGGTGGACAGAGAGAAGAGAATGGTGATGGAGGGAATCAAATTATAGCCTCGTCGGCTGTTGCTGGAGAGCAGAGGGTGACGCGTGCCGCTTTAAAACGAGCAAAACAAATAAAAGAGCAAGACCAGCAGAAGGTTATGGAATTTTCAAAGCGTACTTACAGTGAAGCAGTGGGAGGAGCGCGGCCCAAAGGAGACAGAGGGGCTATTAAAGATGTGCTCCAACAGCTTCGGGATGCCACGCATGGCGACTAAATTTCTAACTTGGAATGTTAATGGACTAAATTCACCACAGAAGAGAAAGAAAGTCTTTCAATATCTAAAACAATTCAAGATTGATGTTATATGTTTGCAAGAAACGCATATTAGGGTTATGGACCAAAAGTATTTATCGAACTCAAGGTTGGGCACGCAATTTGTTGCCTCTGCGATGAATAAGAAAAATGGAGTGGTTGTTTATGTTAAAAGTACTTTGACAGTGGAATTAATTGAAGCAGGTAAGCATGGAAGATATGTTATGATAGATTTGTTGCTAGAAGGCAAAAAAACGCTTTTAGTTGGACTATATGCTCCTAATCAACAACAAGCTGATTTTTTTAGTTTACTTCATACAAAGCTTACTCAATTGGATTACAAATCATTTATTTTTATAGGTGACTGGAATGGTGTTTTGGATGTACAGATGGATAAGGCTGGTTCTTTTAAGCGTGCTCCGAGTCATGCCAGATTGCCTAAATCTTTTTTTGAAATGAAGGATGATCTGGAATTGCGAGATATTTGGCGTGATACACACCTGCATGAAAAGGATTATACTTTTTTTTCTGATAGACATCAATCTTTTTCTAGGATTGATTTTATTTTGCTGACTAATGACTTTTTTTCTAGGATTAAGAAGGTGAAGATATGTGCAAGAGCTATTTCGGATCATAGTCCAGTGTGGTTAGAGATCAATAAGGACAATAGAGATAGGCGCTCGTGGCGCGTAAATGAGAATTTGTTTAGAAATCAGAGAAATGTGGAAGAATGTAAACAGCGGATGAAGGATTTTTTTGAAATTAATATGAACAAGGATACTTCTATGGACATGGTTTGGGATGCTAGCAAGGCCTATATGAGAGGGGTGTTGATATATATGAATAATAAACACAGACGTATCTTGGAAGCTAGAAGGAAAGAACTGGAGAATGAAATTAGGGAAAAAGAAAAGGCCTTGATTTTGAACCCATTGGATGTGAGGACTAAGGAGGTTATTAAGCTATTAAGAGGACAATTTGACAAATTAATGGCTGATCAAGTGGCAACCAATTTGCGGTTTGCTAGGCATAATACTTTTTGCAATGCTAATAAGCCAGGTAAATGGCTAGCTTATAGACTAAGGAAAAAGCAAAGGGCTTCTAATATAGATAAAATTGAACATAAGGGAAAGGTTGTGTTTCAACAGGATCTTATTAAGGAAGCCTTTCTGGACTTTTATTCTAAATTATATGCCAAGGAGAAGATTAATGAAAAAGATATTGATGTATATTTGGAGTATGCTAGCATCCCGGTTCTTACGCAGGCACAAAAAGAGGAGATTAACCAATTGATAACAGAAGAAGAAATTCTTATAGCAATTAAGGAATTGAAGCTGGATAAAGCGCCAGGTACGGATGGTTTGACTGCGGTTTACTACAAAAATTTGCAAACGGAGTTGATAAAGCCATTAAAGGAACTGTTCCAGATAATCCAGAGAGGGGGAAAGGTGCCTCCGTCTTGGAGAACTGCCTTTATCTCTTTGATTCCGAAGGAAGATCAAGATGCTACTCAAGTAAAAAATTATAGACCGATATCACTTTTAAATACAGATTATAAGATATTTGCTAAGGTGTTGGCTAATAGACTGATGAGGGTTCTGCAACAGGTGATTCATGGGGATCAAACTGGGTTTATTGGTGGTAGGCAAATGAAAAATAATGTGAGGCATATAGTAGATGTGTTAGAGTTTTTGGAAAGGAACAACCAGATCCCGGCGGCGCTAATTTTTTTAGATGCTGAAAAAGCTTTTGATCAATTGAATTGGCAATTTTTGATGAAAGTTTTAGATAAAATGAATTTTGGGGATAAATTTTTGCAACCAATTAGAGCATTATATCAAAAACAAACTGCCCGAATAATAGTTAACAATAGTTTGACTGAAGCATGTAATATTGAGAAGGGCACAAGACAAGGGTGTCCGTTATCACCTTTATTATTTGTTTTAACATTGGAGATATTATTGATAAAAATTTGGAATTCGGAAAAAATTAAGGGTATTCAAATTAGAGATCAGGATTATAGATTGAGGGCGTTCACAGACGATCTGGTTGTTACAGTGACCCAGCCAGAAAATTCTGTTGTGGACCTGATGGAGATAATAATGCAATATGGGAGGGTTTCTGGATTTAAAGTTAATGCACAAAAAACTAAAATTCTGGCCAAAAATATGACAGTATCGCAAAAGGCTCTTTTAGAAGGATTAACTGGATTTAAGATTGCTAAAAGGGTCAAATATTTGGGGGTGTTTTTGTCACCCTCTAATACAAAGTTATATAAAAATAACTATGAAAAACTATGGGGTAAAATTCAAAAAGAAATGGAGAGTTGGGAAAAACTGCAATTGTCTTTGTTGGGAAGAATCGCAGCAGTGAAAATGAATGTCCTGCCTAAATTTTTATTCTTATTTCAAATGATACCGGTTCTTAAGAAAGATTCTAATTTGGAAGAATGGCAACGGGGTATCAATAAATTTGTTTGGGCAGGGAAAAGGCCACGAGTTAAACTTAAGATTATGCAGGATATTCGTGAAAGAGGTGGTCTTAAAATGCCCAATCTTAAATTATATTATGAAGCTGCTGCGTTAGCAGGGATAAGTGATTGGATAAATTTGACGCAAGAGAGATTATTAAATCTTGAGGGCCACGACTTGTTATTTGGCTGGCATGCGTATTTGTTGTATGATAAGAAGGTAGATAATGTGTTTAAAGTGCATATTTTAAGACAGGCATTGTTGAGAGTTTGGAAGAAGTACAGACATAAGTTAGATTGTAAGATACCATTGTGGGCAATCCCAAAACACGCAATAGAAAATATAAATGTTGGTTTTAAACATGATGTGACCACGTATAAGGAGATTTTAAGTTTGGAAAGAAATGTCTGGTGTCTGAAACCGTACAGCCTCTTGCGAGATGAGGAGATTGTTCAAACTTGGTTTCAATATATTCAGCTACGGGCCAGGTGGAAAGAAGATCAGAAAATTGGTTTTACAATGACTGATGAAAATCTGATAAAGCAAATTAGAAATCAGGGTCCAGCACATATCAAACGGATATATCTTGCATTGATAGAAATTGATTCAGAAACAGAACTTGTTAAAGATTGTATGATAAAATGGGCCCAAAACATCCAAGAAGTTATTACAATGGACACGTGGGAAAAGATCTGGGTGAGGAACGTAAAATTTACACAAGCTCAAAACTTAAGAGAGAACTTTTATAAAATGTTTTATAGATGGCATTTAGATCCTAAAAAACTTGCAAGTATGTATCCGAATTATCAGCCCAAATGCTGGAGGTGTGGCGATGAAGATGCAACATATTTTCACATATGGTGGACTTGTAAAAAGGTAAAGGCCTTTTGGATAAAAATTTGGTGGAACATGCAGAAGATTTTTAAGCAAAGGATAAAGTTTTGTCCGCAACTTTTTTTGTTGGGCATAATTACAGATGCTACGGTTGTGGACACTAAGTTGATGTTGAACCTAATTACAGCAGCAAGACTCTTAATAGGTCAATATTGGAAGAAGGAGGAACTGCCGACTATAGAAGAATGGACTTTAAAGGTTTCTGACCTGGCAGAGATGGCAAAGATTTCGGCTTACTTGAAAGATCACTCGCAAGAACGTTATATTATGGAGTGGAGAAAATGGATTGAATATATCCAGAACAAATACGGGACTAAAAAGTTTCATGTAGCATTTGAATAAGTCTTCCTTTCTTTTTTCTTTTTTTTTCTTTTTTCTCTTTTTTTATATATTTAATATTAATAGTGCTTGTAGTTATCCTATACGAGCTAGAGAGTGATAGATCTTAGAGCTTATGATTGTTAGCATATGGATGTTCATGATTGTTTTTTTTTGTTTTTATACCTTGTACTTAGTTCTGGGAAGTCGGGGGGGGAGGGGGGGAGGGGTAGGGAGGGATGGGTAGGGGAGGGGGAGGGGGGATTGTTAGAGATAAACTGTATGTTAAAACTTTTCAATAAAAATAATAATAATAATACTTTCCAATCTAATACCAAAACACAGGGTATAAAAATACAAACAATCATGATCTAACTTACGCAAACAATCCTAAGCTATTCAAACTATCAAACTTTAACTCATATAGGTAAATTACAAACATACATATATATATCATATCAATGATTATTCAAATACAAAATAATACCTTCCAATCTGATACCCGGAGCAGAGGCGCCTCGCAGTCCGGAGCATGCCCAGGCTTCGGGGGGGCTCAATCCTTCCGCCGCCAAAACTCTAAGTTCTGGCGGCCCCGGAGAGCTCTACCCCTACCTGGACGCTCACCCCCTCCTCTTCTCCCGAGGTGGGGGCTTCCAAGCCACCGAACAGCTGATCGACGCTGTTTTCGGCAGCTCTACGAAGCCGCGAGACTGACAGCCAAGAAATGGCTGCCTCCGGCGTCGCCTTGCCATCCGGAAGTCGATACTGAGGGGTTCTTGATGCTCTCTGAGCTTGATGGTTTTCTTTCAGAAGTTTCATTACCAAACTAGAGGTAGTTCATTTAGTGACTGTTCAAAGTTACAATGGTACTGGAAAAAGTGACTTATGACCAGTTTTCATACTTACGACCATTGCAGCATCCCCATGATCAAAATTTAAAATTCAGACGCTTGGCAACTGCCTCACATTTATGACAATTGCAGTGTCCCAGGGTCATGTGATCACCTTTTGCGACCATCTGACAAGTAAAGTCAATGGGGAAGCCAGATTCACTTAACAACCATGTCACTAACTTAACAGTTGCAGTGATTCACTTAACAATTGTGGGAAGAACGATTGTAAAATGGGGCAAAACTCACTTAACAAATGTCTCACTTAGCAGCAGAAATGTTGGGCTCAGTTGTGGTCATAAGACGAGGACTACCTATAGGTAGCATCATTAGTGTTTCACTGATAGAAACATGGTCTTCTATCAGTTCAGTGATAGATGTGAGCTTTGATTTTGTTAATGCTTCTCTGCATCATTTTTTGGGGAGGTGGGGGAGAGTTTGACACCAAGGAACTCTTCACAATTTGGAGTAATTAAAAAAAGAGAGATGTGCAAATACTTATTATTTGGTGAAGATCTGCAGAGATGTGTCAAGGCCCACATAGGTTGCACTCCCACCAGCAAGTAGTGAACACAGCTGCAGAAGCAGCTGGGTTTCACTGTGATCTCAGTTGCTTCTCAATAGTTGTGTGTTTGTTACACCATACTAGTTTTGCCATCTTTGGGTTTTCTTTTATTGTTGCATTGTTTATATCATTTTATAGTTTTTTTAATGTTGTTGGGAGTTGGGCAGTGTACACATTGAATGAATGAATGGAACAAGAAAACAAACACAGATTGGCTGAGATACCCTTACTCATGTATTGGCTAGAAAGACATGTTCCGAGTGGCTATTGGTTCTCAGCAAGAATGACTAGAGCTGCGTTCCCCAACCTTTCTGGGTTGATGGCCTGGTGTGGGGGGAGGGACGACTGGGGGAAGAAGGGATGGTTTTGTGTGAGGGGCAGGCACATATGCATGCACAGATTCATTTGTGAGTTGAGCTGTGTGTGTGCAGTGGCCCGGTGCAAATAGGCCACGGTCTGGTAGTGGGTTATGTCCCACAGTTTGGCGACCCTTGACCTAGAGAATACAAGTAGTATGAAGGTGAAGCTTCGTTCTCCAAGCTTGTGGGTTTCTGCACATTTCATTACCAGGCTAGGTAACATATCAGTGGAATTTAGGGGATGTCAGTGTTCTTCTGTTTATGAGGGCTTCAGGTGTGGGTGTGTCGAGTGTGGGTCTGTGATGAGTCTTGTAATGGGTCATGTGTGAGTCATCAGTGAGTCTTGTGATGGGTCTCGTGATGGGGAGGTCACATCAGATGAGGATCATTGGGAGGTGAACAGCTGGTGGTGATGGGCTTGCGTGGGTTGGTTGAGGGTTGTTTCTTCTCTCTGGTTGGCTGTGCAGTTGATTTGGATTCTGAGGGGTTCGTAGGCTGGTTGTAAGCTAGTGTGTCTGTTGATGGAATTTCTTGTGGAGGGCCAGGCTTTGATGAACTCACAAGTGTGGCGGGTGGTAGCGTGGTTGATGGTTTTTGTGTTGCTCTAATCGAACTGGTGCTGTTTTGTGTCAGTGTCAACGTAGGTAGTCCTCAATTTACAATTGGTCACTTAACAACTTTTTGAATTTATGATTGACCCCCCAAAAATGTACTTATGATCTGGTTCCAAGTTATGATGTCTGCTCCCCATGCCATGGTCACATTCCCACATTTTGGGTGCTTGGCAACCCGCATTTACAACCATTTGTTGCACCTCCTAGACACATGACTGCAATTTGCAACATTTTGTTTCTGAAAAGTGGCATTTACCTCCGGTTTCTGGGGGGGAAAAACCCACCCTATAGTGAACAATGGGTTCACTTAACTACCACTTCATTTACTCAGTGACCACAGTGTTCACTATACAACCACAGCGTTTGGTATATAACCGCTGTGTTTGCTTAACGACCACTGCAAAAGGTCATAAAATTGGGCCTGGTCATATGACGACCCACTTTATGACCATCATGACTTATGACCACAATTGCCAGACTTAATTACAGTCATAAATAGAGGGCTATTCCCATAAGTTCTTCATAATATTCAAGGTCAGATTAACCCACTCATACCCTGCTCTATTTCAACTTAAAAATTGAGAAAATGAGAAATTTGGGCAATAGAAAATGTATTTATCTGAAAACACTTCCCTATGTGATTCTTTAAACTGAGTAGGCTTCTGCTGGATCTCTTTTAAGCAAAAGAGATTATTTATTATGCCACTAGTGCCTCCTTTGACAGCATTAAGGTGATGTGCTGACTAAGGGTAGTATTAATATTTGTAGAGACAGCCAAAATTCTCAGCCAGGTGCTGGTTGTTTCCATAAAGCTCTGCATCTTGTACAGAGGTCCTCAAACTTGGCCACTTTAAGATTTGTGGACCAACTCCCAGAATTCTACACCCAGCCAGCTGGGGAATTCTGGGAGTTGAAGTTCACAAGTCTTAAAGTGGCCAAGTTTGAGGACCCCTGATCTAGTAGGAGCTAGATACTAGAAGGACTGCCATAGCAAATGCCCAGCTGATTCAGTTCTGCAGTTTGGACATTCCTGATTATTTTGGTTAAACAATCTCATCAAGACATTGAAATCATTCTTTCTCTGTAGCAGTCCACCCACCGCCCACCCTCCAAAATAAGTTTCCCCCTGAGAACTGGATGGCGCCCACTCTGCTGTTATTTAGAAGAAGTATGAAGACGTGTTTCTTCACCCAGTGAGGCCTCTTGCTTCATTGTGCTTACCATCTTTTAATTTTATCTTTTATCTTCTATTGATGTGATTGTAATTTCCTTGTTTGATTGCTGTGGGACAACCAGAGTCAACATGCAAATTTATAAAGTGTTTGTTATTATTTACTCCTTCAATGAACTAGGGCGCTCATTGGACTACCTTGATCCAAGACCAGTGGTGGGATTCAGCCGGTTTGCACCACTTCGGCAGAACCGGTAGCTAATTTTTTGTTGCCCAGGCCCAGAATGGACTTCCAAAAGTGGCATCCACACAGAGAACCAGTTGTTCACATGTTTGAATCCCACCACTGTCCAAGACCTTACATGATTATTTGTGAAACTACATCCATAGCCATTCTGAAATCAGAGGAAAGTTAGAATTTATAGGTCTGCTGGTGTGTGTGGGGGGGCGAGCAAGGGGGAGTAGAGAATTGCAAGGATGTGATCATGATCATACTTCAGTCATGTGATGACATGGTTGTGCAACCTGCCCCATTAGTACACTAGCATCATTCTGCATCATCTATGTGATGATGTCATTTGTGCGACATAATTTGTATTAGTGTCATACATTTGCCCTCGTGGTTTGTTATGGATGACATGGTTGGGATTCCTAATACGAACCATTTCTTGCTGGTTTCTTAATTTGTCTTGCAGGCTGCCAAACCCGCCACAGCCTTATATTTGGATTTGGTCTAGAGACTGATGTACAATACCTTGCACAGCCTATTCATTTTACATGCTGTTAAAGCTCATCCTGAATTGATTAAGATAAATTGTGGAACAATTGTGATACTTTCTGAAGTGTGCTTAATGCAGAGAACAGGCATTCCTGTATCTTTTTACATGGTGTAAGAAGGTTGTTTCTGTTGTCAGGTAAATTAATGGCTACAGCGTGTCCTGCCTTCCAATCTACCGAGTTTATTACACTATGAAATTCTCTTCCTGCAAATGACACAATCACTCTAGCTGTGAAAAAAACGTATGGAGCTGCTTTTGCATTCTCTAAATTCTAAAAAAAAATCATCTGCTTTTTTAACAGTATGAAAAGATCACATAAAGACAAAAAACTGTAACACCACAATAACAAGATGAAGGTATATAATAAACTCAGTTGATTGGAAGGTTTTGAGCTGATTTATTATGGCTGATCGCACAGTCAGCCAGATGTTTAGACTAGATTTGGCATTTTTGCCCACCTATCAAGTCCTTCCCAAGAATCTGGGATAGGCAGATGTTGTTTGATAGTGTTAAAGGTATTGTTGCAGGATGTGAGCTGTTCTGACTGAAGCTGCCTTTTGCAGTTGACTGATGATGATTTTGTCAATGACAAGGATTATTATTGTTGTTGCAGCTACTCATAAGAAGGACCACATAAGACTGGAAAGCAGCTTCACACTAAGATTGACATTCTTCCATCCAGCTCAGCCCACAATATCCTCCTAAAACTGGCTGCTACTTTGGATGACAGTTCCTATCACTCTCAACCATGCTGGCTGAGCATGATGGAAAGTATAATCTGGGATGGGTTTTTTCCCCCCAGTTCTGCATAGATTTCTCGTGGACTACACCAATGCCCTGCCCCATGTGCTCTGACCCAGAGTCCTGACTTCTCCCCCCAAATTGCTTCCATTTCCTTAATCTGAACATTTGGCTTCTTGACCTCAGATTGGACTATGAACTTGGATTCTACAAACTTGCATTTGGAAGTTTGGAAAATGTACCTCTAAATTAGGAAAACTTGCATTGACCCAAGGATCCCCGGCAAATTTATTTTAAAGCTCTGTACAGGTAGACCTCAGTTTACAACCATTTGTTCAGCAACTCAGGACTTCCCCCACATCTGAGGCACCCCGTGCTCTGCATAACAACTGCAATAAGGAGAGCCTTATTGGTGCCTTACTTAAGGACAGCAACAGCTTAATGACAATAATTCTGGGTTCAATGGAGGTCATAAGTCGACAACTATCTGTACAGCAAAGCCTCCCTTTGTTCTATAATTTATTGCCATATGATGGTTTTCCTTCCTTCCTTCCTTCCTTCCTTCCTTCCTTCCTTCCTTCCTTCCTTCCTTCCTTCCTTCCTTCCTTCCTTCCTTCCTAATTTTTCTGTGGGGCTATCATATTGTTAATTTTATATGATATCAAAAACTGTAACTACTAGGTGATAAAGAAGTACAGTTGGTCTGTAATAAAAATAGAAACAATTTTTTAAAGAAAAACAAACTCTCTTTTAAAAGCCCCTCAACCAGAATCCTAGGCCCATTAAGACAGAATATAAAATAGACCAGCTTAATTCTAAGCTCCATTACCCCTTGAAAGAGGAGGGGCCTGGCCAGAAAAATATTTTGATTGGTTTTTTTTTGTATGGCCAGTATAATTTATGTGGAGTTTATTTTGCTTATTTTTAGATGATGGCAGGCACAAATGCCTCATTTTTTTCAGCCCTTTAGCAAAAAATTTCTTCTCCAGGAAAATGAAAGAATGGTGCTAATTCATATTCACAACTTCCTAGTCAAAGCATCCTAAAGCATAATATTCTATTTACACCGCACTTTTCCTTTCCTTTTTTTGTTTGCAAGATTATAGGGGGAAAAATAGAGATAGAAACTGCGAAAGAACTTTCATATCTGACATTTCTCCGAGATATTTATTTCCAGATCAATGTATTGCTACATTTCCTGGAGTTGCAGGGAGGTATGAAAAGTGGGCCAAGGGAGAAAACATTGCATGTAGTTTCAGCCTTTTCACTGCACTTCCAAACTTTATTTTTGCTTTGGACAAATATGGACAGATCTGCTCCAGGGTACTTATCCCAAAGGTGCTTTTTCAAAAGGCAACTGGACTTTCTTTGTTTTTCCTTGAAGACATTTTGCTTCTCATCCAAGAAGCTTCTTCAGTTCTGACTAAAGGGTGGAGAATGGAAGATTTTATATTCCTTGCGATCGTCTGGTTTTTAGCACTCTTTCTGGAAATCGAGTCTACTTAGAGGTTTATCTGTGCTCTCAGGGTCACCTGAATAGTGCAAATGAGTGTGGAACCTGCTTGGAATTGCTGAGAGGATTGTGTGTTGTAAACAGGAGGCAGGTGGTGTCATATCTCTCTCCCTCTGTTGAGAGATCACTGTTCAGTTTTAAGATGGTCCCTTTGACCCCTTTTTCAAACCGGTGGTCTTCTCTGTCCAAAATGTGGAGTTTGCTATTGTTCTGTCCCAGCCTATGTGAGTCCTTCTTAACTCACAAGCACAAACCCCTCTTTTAACAAGTAGGCTGGAAATGCAGGAAAAACAAACCCCTTTTATTATTATTTACAGACCTGCAAAATGTCCCAAAAGCAAAGGCAAACAAAACAAGATTCAAACGGAGAATTGTCCAAAGGCAAACAGAACACAATTCAAACAGAGAATTGTTCACAGGAAAGGCAAACAGAACATGATTCCATGAAACTTGAGTCCTTTGCAAATGGTTGCCTTCAGCAACCAGCACTGCCCACACCTTCCCTTTTTATTATGCAGCCCCCAGGCGTGGCTTCTCAATGCCTTCTCCTCCTCCCTTGAAGCTGCCCCATTGCCTCCCTCTGTCCTACTCTTGTTGCCTGTCAGCGTTTGCGAACGTCTATGATGTCTTCCAAGCTGTGAGTCCTCAGAGTCTGACTCAGCTTCCCAGCACAGCTGGGTCTCAGCCTGAGCACAAGTGGAGGGGACAGGGTCTTCATCAGATTGTAAGTACTGGAGCTCATCAGAGCCTTCCTCTGACTCTGATGGCTCTCCAGGCCCCTTCTCCTCCTCCTCTGATTCCCCAGACTCAGCTGCCGGGTCCACTGGCTGGCATGGAATCACAACAGCTATTTTCAAACGAGTAGCCTTTGTCTTTCAAAGGTAGATGGACTGTTGAGTCTTGTTCTAATTCTGTTTCAACCATATGTTTCTTAAACTTTGCCTATTTTTCACCTGTAAATTGATTCCCAGTGTTATGGCTTCTCTGTTTCAATCTTCCAACTGCTCCTGTTTAATTTTAGCCAAGTTGTATATTATCAGCAGCCACTGTAGATCTGAATTCATCTTTGGGCATGCTGTCATTGGGTTCACCCAGAACTCTAGCAAACGCCAAAATGCTAATTCTACTTGGCTGACATCCATTAATTTGTGTTAGCAGTTCAGATATGCAATCCTAATAAAATGGTACTTCGTTCTCAAGGCATAGAAGCTGATTGGATCATCCTGCCAAAGAGCATCTGAATTTAAGTAGCTAATTAAGGAGTCCAGGACTTGTTTTGCTTTTCAATGGGAGGGGGTGGAGGGTGGAGTTGACATGAGAGTTGCCACTGTTGCCCCCAGAATCTCCTGCTGGAGATGGCTGTCCGCTCTGCCCTATGGTGGGACCAAATCCAGTCACTTAGCTAATGAATAAGATTAAGATTTTGGGGTGAAAAATAGCATGTGAGAATGATCACCATTCTTTAGTTCAGTGTTTCTCAATCTTGGAAGCTTGGAAATTGATGATTAAGGAACTGGAGGCTAAAACATATAAGGAATGGTTGCAGGAACTGGGTATGTCTAGTCTAATGAAAAGAAGGACTAGGGGTGACATGATAGCAGAGTTCCAATATCTAAGGGGCTGCCAGAAAGAAGAGGGGGTCAACCTATTCTCCAAAGTACCTGCAGGCAGAACAAGAAGCAATGGATGGAAACTAATCAAGGAGAGAACCAACCTAGACCTAAAGAGAAATTTCCTAACACTGGGAACTATTAATTCAGAATTCCCCAGCCAGTATGCCAAATATAATTAGCATTGTGAAGACTTGAGAATACAGCATGGATAGACTTCTTGTTTTTTTGTGTGTGTTCTCCACCCACTGACATTGGGATTGGACCACATGTCTTCCCAGGTCTTTTCCTGCTCAGTGATTCTGTAGGAGAGGATTTCTGCACACAGAAACTTAGCAGCTTTTCCTTATTCTTCTTGGACAAGATAATTTTCCAAGAACAGAAAATCTTACGTACAAGAAATCTACATGGCGTCCTTGAAGTCAGTCATAGAGTTGGTGATACGTCTCATGAATACATGGAAGCTTCTGAATATTTATGCTCCTCAAAGGAGCAGTTGATGTGGCCCATAGGGGCTGAGTTCACAAAAGGCGTTCAGCTCTGTGCTTATCAAAACACACTTTCTGTGTTCACATCACATACTCTGCCCAAAGATTAGAGGCTTCTGAAGCAGGGGTCAAAAAAGTCAAGTTGACAGTCAGGGCAGATGCGATTGAAGACCTGACCTTTTTGTACATGTGTTGATGTTGCATGCACATAAAAAGAGACAGTGCTTTGATCACATGGCCACAACTTTCATCTTGACACTTCTGACCCTTCCACCTGGGAGACTAGGCTGAAGCTTCCATACCTAAAGATGAAGCAAGTGCTTCCTGGACAAAAGCCAGGAAAAGATCCCTTAGGGGAAGTAGTTAAGAAAGAACCAAGTTGTTAAGGAAACAAAAGGGAAAAAAAACAGTGTCACCTGAACCAGACAAAAAAAAAGGGGTCTGAGCACATGGAAACCCACCCCCAAGCCCTGTCAACAGCTACCAAATTTGAGAATCAACAAAGCAAGGACTTTGGTAGATAAAAGGGTCCTGAAGCCCACCCGCTCTTTGAATTCTCTTTGGATCCAGATTTGACAGCTTCTATCCCTCTGGCTAATGCCTTCTAGCTTGACTTTGTTGAACCCCTGTCTGTTTTTCTTTGGGGTGTTCGTCCTTCCAGATATTCAAAAGGCTTATTTTCTTTCTGATTTTCTTGACTTATTAATTCATTTATTAAATTTATTTGCTGCCCAACTCACCAGGAGGAAACTCTGGGCAACGAGATCTATGTCATTCCAGACAAATGGCCATCCAATCTCTTCTTAAAAACCTCCAGTGATGGAGCACTCACAACTTCTAGAGGTAATCCATTCCACTGATTCATTCTTCCAAGTATCAGGACATTTCTCCTTACTTCTAGGTTGGATTGCTTCCAGTCAATCAGAATAGAGCTGGAAGAGGCCTTGGAGGTCTTCTAGTCCAACCCCCTGCTCAAGCAGGAGACCCTATAGTACAATTTGAGACAAGTGGCTGTCCAATCTTTTCTTAAAAACCTCCAGTGATGGAGCACCCACAACTAGAGGTAAGCTACTCCACTGATTAATTATTCTTGCTCCCTGGAAATTTCTCCTTAGTTCTAAGTTCAATCTATCTTTGATAAGCTTCCATCCATTGCTTCTTGTCCTGCCCTCAGGTGCTTTGGAGAATAGGTTGACTCCCTCTTCTTTGTGGCGGCCCCTGAGATATTGCATGACTGCTGTCATTATCAACCCTAGTCCTTCTTTTCGTTGGACTACTAGTCATACTCAGACTAGTATGAGATTTCATTCCTGAAATCTCCAGTCCTCTAATGATCTTTCTTGCTCATCTCTGTCCTTTTTTTTAAGGGTCTCAATATCCTTTTCATATCACGGTGACCAAAACTGGAAGCCGTATTCCAAGTGTGGTCTGGAGTTAGGCAGCCTCAACATTTAATTAAGTAAATAAATAAGGTGGCAGCACAACCAAAGCCCTGCCTTTGTTTCACACGGCATACATGTGGATAAAAAATAAATTTTCATATAAGAGAAAAGCAGGACTTTGATTGCACGGTTGTTTGTCTTTTTTAAGCCCCACCTCCATCCCACGAACGCCCCTCTCGCCAGCATTGGATACTGTACTGCCGTAGCATCAGGCCAGTTCAAGATCAGACTTTATATACAAACACTGAACTTTTTAAAATCGCGGCTTATAAAAACATAGCCCCATTGAATTAAACAAAAATCATGTTTAGCTAATACCATCCATTTGACTTATCTACATAAAACCTTTAAATGTATCCAATGAAAGCCCTGAGAACTGCTGTGGAGAACACTGGTGAGATTGTTGATGGATCTCCACAGCTGGAACAGTCGATCAATAAAAGCTGGGACAGAAAAGGCACAAGTGTTTTCATGTTTAAAGTTTTATTTTATGATTGTTTGTATTTCATTTCTGTAAGTTACCCGGAGCTATTAAGAGAGTGGGCAGCATGTAAATTTCCAAATAAAATAACACGACAAAAGGCCTGCTGGTAGTTGCAGGCATTATGAACTTCAAAGGCAACTTAAGAGGTGGGTGAAGGAGGAGGAGGTAGAGGTACAAAGAAAGCTGAGGGAGGAAAAATGAAAACAACTCAGTTCTAAAGGGAAGATAATAAATTGAGACTGATGAAGAGGAGGTGGAGTGCATCCTAAAGCTCTGGGGCGGTAAAATAACCCAAGTTAATTTTGAAATATAGTCTGGTCTTTTTGAGTTGGGCATAGTTTCTGAGAATCTTTTAACTATGGGAGCAGGAGGAGGAGGAGGAGGAGGAGGAGGAGGAGGAGGGGGAGGAGGAGGAGGAGGTGGAGAGGGGTGGGGATGGGGATGGTGAGTGGGAGGTAAAGAAGAAAAAGGGAAAGGAAAAGAAAAGAAAAAGGAGGGGAGGGGAGGAGAAGGGGAGGGAGGAGAAGAAGAGGAAGAAGAAGAAGGGGAGGGGGAGGAGTAGGGGGAGGGGAAGGGGGAAGAGGAGGCAAAGAAGGGGATGGGGATGGGGAGGCAGAGAAGGAGGGGAGGGGAATGGTGAGGCAGAGAGGGAAGGGGAGAGGGAGGGGAAGGAGAAAGAGAAAGAGGAGGGGAGGAAGAAAAAGAAGAGGAGGGGGAAGAGGAAGAGGAGGGGAGGGGAAGGAGGAGGAGGAAGGTCAGGTTATAAAATAGTTCACCTAGCTAGAAGGAAAACATGGCAAAGAGATTCATAAAGTAATCCAGAAATAACTAAATTCTGACTGTTCGAGAATAAGGAGTCACAACTGACTCACAAGAATATCAGAGGCGGCATGAGCAAGAATGAGACACTGCTGTGAAGGACTAAAGTCTAGGGCTTGTAAAACCTTTGTCTGTTTGTGAGACAATCAAGCATAAACCACCACCACCCTCTATTTCCTCCCATTTCTTTTGGATCTGATGAAATTTCATCTCCCTTGTGGTCAGAAACAACAACAACGTCTTCCTCTCAACTAAAAGTTAAGTATGTCTCAAGAATTCTGGAGCTTCCAGTTTCTTTGCCCCAACCAAAACTTGAGGGCCATCCGGGTTTTTTTTCTTTCTCTTTTTATGAAAAGAAACCATTTAATAACCGGTGAGAGTAAGGAACATGGCCTTGATGGAGGGGTGTACAAGCTGCTATCTGACCAAATGAAGCAGAAGCATTTTTTTTAAAAAGTCCAAAACGTCCAGATAACATTTGAAGCAGCTCAGGCAGACAGCTCCCTAATTCTCAGAACTGTAAGGGGAGAAGGAGGGAGGAGGAACAGCACAACCAGGCATCCAAAATTAATGAAACAAAGCATGCAATAGATAATAGTGTCCATCTATCTGTCTGTCTGTCTGACCGTCCGTCTGTCTGTCCGTCTGTCTGTCTATCTATCTATCATCTATCTCCTACATACCTATCTTATCTGTCTGTCCGTCTGTCTGTCTATCTATCTATCATCTATCTCCTACATACCTATCTTATCTGTCTGTCTGTCTGTCTGTCTGTCTGTCTGTCTGTCTGTCTGTCTGTCTGTCTGTCTATCCATCCATCCATCCATCCATCCATCCATCCATCCATCCATCCATCCATCTATCTATCTATCTATCTATCTATCTATCTATCTATCTATCTATCTATCTATCTATCTATCTATCATCATCATCATCATCTCCCCACCTTTATTATTATTACAACCAACTCAAGGCAGTAAATAGATCAAACACTCCTTTGTCCTCCTATTTTCCCCACTGAAAAAATGACTTACAACAGGTCCTCACACTTATGACCATAGCAGTATTCCCATGGACACGTGATCAAAATTTAAGAATAGGGCAACCAGCATGTATTTGCAATCCTGAGTTCACATGATTGCCATTTGTGACCTTCCCAGCTGTCTTTTGACAAGCACAGTCAATAGAAGAAGCTGGATTCACTTAATGACCATATGTTTCACTTAACAACTGCAGTGATTTACTTAAACATGACAAAAAATATAGTAAAATCGGACACGACTTACTTAACAATAATCTTGCTTAGCAATGAACATTCTGGTCCCGATTGTGATTGTGTGTCAAGAATTACCTGTAAGTCCTGTAAATACATACTGGTACCTGTGCATGCAAACACATACACCATCTGTACTACACAGAAGTAGGTTTCGCTAGGAGAGACTGAGACGTCTGACAGCCCCTGTTTGCATGCATTGTTCTCCGCCCTTATGAAAATATTTGTGCTCTTGAAAAAGGCAGACAGCTTGAAGCTGTCTTGGTGATGGGTTTTCAGTGTAGAGACAGTTGAATAATAATAATAATAATAATAATAATAATAATAATAATAATAATAATAATAATAATAATAATAAGAAGAAGAAGAAGAAGAAGAAGAAGAAGAAGAAGAAGAAGAAGAAGAAGAAGAAGAAGAAGAAGAAGAAGAAGAAGAAGAAGTTGTTGGAAGGGACCTTGGAGGTCATCTAGTCCAATCCCCTGCTCAGGCAGGAAACCCTATACCATTTCAGGCAAATGGCTGTCCAGTCTCTTCTTAAAAACTTCCAGTGTTGGAGCATTCACCACTTCTGGAGGCAGGTTGTTCCACTGGTTAGTTGTTCTCACTGTCAGGAAGTTTCTCCTTAGTTCTAGGTTGCTTCTCTCCTTGACTAGTTTCCATCCATTGCTTCTTGTCCTGCTTTCAGGTGCTTTGGAGAATAGCTTGACTCCCTCTTTTTTGTGGCAGCCCCTGAGATTTTGGAACACTGCTATCATGTCACCCCTCACCCTTCTCTTCGTTAAACTACACATACCCAATTCCAGCAACTGTTCCCTATATGTTTTAGCCTCCAGTCCCCCAATCATCTTTGTTGCTCTTCTCTGTACCCTTTCTAGAGGCTCAACATCTTTTTTACATCGTGGTGACCAAAACTGGATGCAGTATTCTAGGTGTGGCCTTACCAAGGCATTGTAAAGTGGTATTAGTACTTCACGTGATCTTGATTCTATTCATGTGATCTTGAAGTAGCTCATTCAGCCTACATGAAAGTGATGTGTTATGCAATAGATGGTGGGCAACAGAGAGGGGTCTACGACAATTCGTTATGGCCAACTTGACATGGCCAGCTTGCTGCGGCTTATTCACTACGGGACAACTCACCATAGTTGACTCTCTGTAGGACAATTTGCCATGTGGCAAGAGTTACACTAATATCAAAGAAATAGTAGAACAGAATCATTAGAGAGAGGATGCAAAAGGAGGGACAGAATGAAATGCGAATGGCAAACATTAAAATATTTTTAAATTTATTTTAAATAATTAAATAGAATTCTTAAATTATCTCACAGCAAGTTGTTTCACGGCACGTTGACTGTGGCAAGTTGTCCTGCAGCAAGCTGGCCATGGTGAGTTGGCCATGGTGAGTTGGCCATGGTGAGTTGGCCGTGATGAGTTGGCCGTGATGAGTTGGCCATGGTGAGTTGGCCATGGTGAGTTGGCCGTGATGAGTTGACCATGGTGAGTTGGCCATGGCAAGTTGTTCTGCAGTAAGTTGGTCATGGTGAGTTGACCATGGTGAGTTGGCCATGATGAATTGGCCATGGTCAGTTGGCACGGTAAGTTAGCCGTGGTGAGTTGGCCATGATTACTTGGCCGTGGTGAGTTGGCCATAGTGAATTGGCCATGATGAGTTGGCCATGGTGAGTTGGCTGTAGTGAGTTGGCCGTGGTGAGTTGGCTGCAGCGAGTTGGCTGTGGCAAGTGGTCCCATTCTGAACAGAAAGTGAAATGTTTTTGCACCCCGAGCTTCTGGTTGAAACAGAAGTGCTTAGTGCAGCTTTAATTATCATAATTAAAGCCTGAAGCACTCTTGAACCATGGGGGAAAAACATTTCCAGGTTATGCAAACCAGATGTGAACAACCTCATTTGCTTCAAATATATTTATTTATGGGTCATCTAAAGACCATTTCTCACATTCCTCTTGCTTTTCCACTCCACCCTCATATTTTCAGAAGTTTGTATCCTAATGCATCCTAATGTTGGCCTTGACTTACAACCATTCGTTTAGAGATCATTTGAAGTTAAAACGGCACAGAAAAAAGTGACTGTTTTCACACGACTGTTGCAGCATCCCCATGGTCACATGATCAAAATTCAGATGCTTAGCAAATAGTTCATATTTGTGATGGTCACAGTGTCCCAGGATCATGTGATTCCCTTTCGCAGCCTTCTGAAAAGCAAAGACAATGGGGAATCCAGATTCACTTAACAACCGTGGCAAGAAAAGTTGTAAAATGGGGCAAAACCCACTTAGCAATTGTCTCAGCCACAGAAATTTTGTGGTCAATTGTTGTAAGTCGAAGACTACATGTATGCTTTTCAGAAATGGGGATTCTGAAAACAAGTCAAATTAAAGTGCTTATAAAGCTGAGCTTCATTTTTTTCTGGTTATTTTGTTCAACGGAGGCTTCAATTGCCACCAGCATTTTTCAAAAATTCTCTTATCAATTTGAAAGCAATGATAAAAAAACCTGGATAATTTGGGAAATTTCTCTAGGGAAACGAGAAATTCCATACATTCTTTTCAAGGGCAAAAGCACGTCCTCCTGAATTGCATTTAGTTTAGTCTCCTTCCTTCCTTCCTTCCTTCCTTCCTTCCTTCCTTCCTTCCTTCCTTCCTTCCTTCCTTCCTTCCTTCCTTCCTTCCTTCCTTCCTCCCTTCCTCCCTCCCTCCTTTTCCCTTCCTCCTTTTTCTTTTCTTTTCTTTTTCCTTTTCCTTTTCCTTTTCCCCTTCCTTCCTTCATTCTTCCTTCCTTCCTCCTCCCTCCCTCCCTCCCTCCCTCTCTCCTTCCTTCCCTCCCTCCTTCCCTCCCTTCCTTTTAGTTCATTTGTTGCCTGCCTACTCACCAATGACTTTGGGCAGTTAACTGAACTCAGTCATTTTGTAATTTTGATTGATTGATTGATTTGACATTATAGCAGCTGCCCAGCACATACCAATTCAACTCCAGGCATTGCAGTTCAGTATAAAACAAAAATGTAAATACAACTGAGCTACTACTACATTGTGATACCCTTGATGTGTACTTCACCTTATATGGTAGGATTCCTATCATCTTGGCCCCACTGCCTGGGGAATGGACCAAGTTTTTCATCCTATCTAAAACCTATTAGGGTCAAGGCCAACCATATATTGGGGAGAGAGCATTGCAGAAGACAACAGCAAAGGCATGCCTAATAGAAGTGGTACATGGTTCATTGTATTAAAGGTAAAGTTTTCCCCTGTCCAGTTGTGTCCAGCTCCAGGGGATGGCGCTCATCTCTGTTTCCAGTCAAGGGAGCCAGCATTGTCCGAAGACCCTTCCACAGTCATGTGGCCAGCATGACTGTACGCCGAGGTGCACGGAACTCCATTACCTTTCCACCGAAGTGGTACCTATTTATCTACTCACATTTGCATGCTTTCAAACTCCTAGGTGGGCAGGAGCTGGGGCAAATAATGGGAGCTCACCGTCTCACACAGCGCTCAGGTTTCGAACCCAGGCTGTCAGCTTTCCAGCTGACACGTTCAGCATCTTTAAATCACTGAGCCATCACACCCCCTTGGTTTGTTATATTGAGGAACTTCAGGTCTGTTGTGAATAAAGCTCCCCTCATCCATGACTTGATCGAGGAGGAAGGCGCAGACCTGGCATGCATCACGGAAACCTGGCTGGGCCCAGAGGGAGGGGTCCCTCTGACTGATTTATCCCCCCCAGGTTTCCGTGTGCTACATCAACCTCGAGCTCAGGGTAGGGGAGGTGGCGTGGCGATCGTTATCAGAGAGACCCTCCATCCGCGGGAGGCCACTGCCCCTCAGATAGACGGATGTGAATCCCTCCTCTTAAGGTGGGGTCCTGGTGGTCAGTTGGGCCTACTTCTGGTATACCTCTCTCCAAGCTGCACAGCAACGGTTCTACCCAAGCTACCTGACGCCATCTCAGGATTGGCGGTCGAATTTCCAAAGCTTATGGTACTGGGAGATTTTAATCTACCTTCCCTGGGCAGTGCATCAGAAGTGGCCCGAGAGTTCATGGCCTCCATGACGGCCATGGACCTTACTCAAATTACTCAGGACCCAACTCACGAGGGAGGAAACATGCCGGATCTAATTTTTGTCTCTGGGCAGTGGCTAAATGGGCTGGGTGGGGTTACTCCAACATCACAACCCCTGTCATGGACAGACCACTACCTCCTGCGGTTGGGCCTCCGTCACGTCACCCCCCGATGTCAGGAAGCGGAACCGACCAGGTGGTTCCGCCCCAGGCGCCTGATGGACCCAGATAAATTCCAGATGGCGCTTGGACCGATTCCCACCTCCCTCTCCCACAACCCGGCCGAGTCCTTAGTTAATGCCTGGCAACAGGCTGCTTCGGAGGCGCTCGACCGCGTTGTCCCTTTGCGGCCTCTGACCCGGCGCAAGTCCCGACTCGCTCCTTGGTTCTCCAAGGACCTGCGGGAGATGAAGCGCCAGAGAAGGGGCCTAGAGAGCATTTGGAGAGCCAGTCGGTCCGAGTCTGACCGAACACAGTTAAGATCCTTTTCTAGATCCTATCT
This sequence comes from Vipera berus, assembly GCF_964194415.1. Classification (NCBI taxonomy): domain Eukaryota; kingdom Metazoa; phylum Chordata; class Lepidosauria; order Squamata; family Viperidae; genus Vipera; species Vipera berus. The sequence continues at coordinate 346,923,223 of NC_138202.1, forward strand.
TGTGGCAATGAGGGTGGCAAAGCGCGCCTACTTCACCACCCTCATTGCGTCCGCAGATAATCGCCCGGCCGCCCTATTTAGAGTGGTCCGCTCCCTTTTAAGTCAAGAGACGGGAGAGGACCCCCTACATGGACGGGCTGAGGAATTTAGTAAATATCTGGTGGACAAAATTGCTCAGATTCGGGCTGGTCTGGACTCTGACTGGGCAGTATCTAACGAGAGGAAAACGATGAAGTTGGCCAAGTACATTTGGGAAGAGTTCGATCCTGTGACTCCGGATGAAGTGGACAAGATCATGGGGAAACTAAGTGCCGCCACATGTTTGTTGGACCCGTGTCCCTCCTGGCTAGTCTATGCTTCTCGGGAGGTTACACGAGGCTGGCTCCTAGCAGTTATCAATGCCTCACTGAGTGAAGGGTACTTCCCTGCTGCCTTGAAAGAGGCGGTGGTAAGGCCCCTCCTCAAGAAACCGGCACTGGACCCAGCTGTTTTAAACAACTTCCGTCCTGTCTCCAACCTTCGCTTCCTTGCGAAGGTCGTTGAGAGCGTGGTGGCACGACAGCTCCCTTTGAACCTGGAGGAAGCTGAATATCTAGATCCGTACCAATCGGGTTTCAGACCGGGGCACAGCACGGAGACGGCATTGGTCGCGCTGGTGAATGATCTCTGGCGGGCCCGAGATAGAGGTTATTCTTCTGTCCTGGTCCTATTAGATCTATCAGCGGCTTTTGATACCATCGACCATGGTATCTTACTGCGTCGTCTTGAGGGGCTGGGAGTGGGAGGCACCGTTCTGCGTTGGTTCTCCTCCTACCTCTCGGACCGTTCGCAGACGGTGTTGGCAGGAGGGCAGAGGTCAAGCCCTAGGCCTCTTAATTGTGGAGTGCCTCAGGGTTCGGTGCTCTCGCCCCTCCTGTTCAACATCTATATGAAGCCGCTGGGAGAGATCATCCGTAGCTTCGGGGTGAAATATCATCAATATGCTGATGATACCCAGCTATTCATCTCCACCCCGAACCAACCCAGTGATGCCCTCGATGTGATGTCCCGTTGTCTGGAAGCGGTACAGATTTGGATGGGAGAAAACAGGCTTCGACTCAACCCGGCCAAGACTGAGTGGCTGTACATACCGTCATCTCGTTTAGTCCAAGAGGTTCCATCTCTGACTATAGGAGGAGAGATGTTACCTCCCATTGATAAAGCACGCAATCTGGGCGTCCTCCTAGATTCACGACTCAGTTTTGAAGATCACATGGGAACCGTGGCTAGGGGGGCATTTGCCCAGATTCGTCTTATATACCAATTACGCCCCTTTTTGGACCGAGATGCCCTACGTACAGTCACCCACGCACTCGTTACCTCCCGTATTGATTACTGTAATGCTCTCTACATGGGGCTGCCCTTAAAGACCACCCGGAGGCTTCAGCTGGTGCAGAATGCAGCTGCGCGGGTTGTGATGGGAGCTTCCCGATACTCCCATATTACACCCCTCCTGCGGGAGCTGCATTGGCTACCAGTTGCCCTCCGGGTGAGATTTAAGGTGCTGGTACTTACCTTTAAAGCCCTACATGGCTTAGGTCCGGGATACTTGCAGGACCATCTGCTGCCGGGAACAAATTCCCATCGTCCAGTACGCTCACACAGAGAAGGCCTCCTCAGGGTACCGTCAGCTAGGCAATGTCGGCTGGCGACCCCCAGGGGGAGGGCCTTCTCTGTGGGAGCACCAACCCTATGGAATCAGCTCCCCCCTGAGCTTCGGATAGCCCAAAACCTCCAATCCTTTCGCCGCGGCCTCAAAACACACCTGTTCCACCAAGCTGACCTAGACTGACAGGCATCTTAATTAATTTATATTTAGTATTTTTAATTCATTTTTAAATTCTCTAATTTTTTATTGCACTGATGTTCTCAATTTCATTTATCTTGATTTATGCACTTATTATATGTTTTATTGTGAGCCGCCCTGAGTCCTTCAGGAGATAGGGCGGGATATAAATCCCATCAATAAATAAATAATAAATAAAATACAACAACCCCAAAATAGGTCAAACTAATTGTGATAAGGCAGTTAATAGGTTAATCTTATTCTGTATGTCACTTTTAAAGTCTGCGCATTGGATCAACTCTTGTTCTCTTTTTGCCTGTAGCTCCCAAAGCAATCCAATTAATGAAGACAGATGTTCCATAGAACAGATATGTTGAGGGGGTCTTTAGAATACAGAATTCTAAGCTCCAGAATGGAAGAACATTTAGTTTCAGCCTGTCTCAATCACAAAAATAAAAAATAAAAAATGGCATAGATCGCTTTGTGATCTCCAGATCTTTTTAACAGTGAACGATGCACATCACTTTTTTCATATTTGTTCATTCACGACTCCTTTCCATCCTGCTCCAGTGTTAAAATCTGTTAATACCTGTTAGATTATTTAAACTAAAAATGTGCATTGCTAAAGTCATCACATCCTAAAAATATGGATTTTTACAGGTAGTCAACTGTGTTTTTTCCACTTAGAGAAGTGTGAACTCTAAAATATAACTGCAACCCTATTTTCACATACTTGTGAGAAATGTGGTTTATGCCAGTTCATGATAGAATGAATATGGAATGAAAACTTCAAATTTTCTAAGCCATGTTGGAATTCGATCCAAGTCATTACTTTAATAGTGGATTTTTGCACAGGGAGGCAGCAGAGGCATTCACAGTGGGAGTGTCAAAAAATGTCAAAATGGGCCCATCCATTTTTGAATGCGATACACTTTAAAAAATGGGTGGGGTTTTAATTACAAAGTTATGGACACCATAACTTTTCTCCACTTTGGCAGCTCTCAGATGTATGGACATCAACTCCCAGAATTCCCCAACCAGTCACATTTTAAAGGTCTGTTTTAGATCCTCCCTCATGGAAGACTTTGGAAGAGTATTTGATCCTAAGGCACTTACCATCCCACACAATTTAAGACTATGATTCTGAGTGGTAAATTCTCTCCTCTCTCTCTCTCTCTCTCTCTCTCTCTCTCTCTCTCTCTCTCTCTCTCTCTCTCTCTCTCTCTCTCTCTCTCTCTCTCTCTCTCCCTCCCTCCCTCCCTCCCTCCCTCCCCCCTCTCTCTCTTTGTGCGTATGCACAGATTGGGTATATTTAAGAGAGGAAGGTTTTTCAGAGGTGTTTGCCTTGCTTTCTTTCTAGGACTTAAAAAAAGTGATTGGCTGAAGGCCATCTAAATCAGAACTAGACTTCACAGTCTCCTGGTTTCTAGTCTGATGTCTTAATCACTACACCATCCTGGTAGTCACCAGCTAAAGGTAAAGGTGAAGTTTCCCCCGCACATGCGTGCTAGTTGTTTCCAACTCTAGGGGCCGGTGCTTATCTCCGTTTCAAAGCCGAAGAGCCAGCGCTTGTCCGAGGACATCTCCGTGGTCATGTGGCCGGCATGACTAGACGCCAAAGGCACCTGGAACGCTGTTACCTTCCCACCCTAGTGGTCCCTATTTTTCTACTTGCATTTTTACGTGCTTTCGAACTGCTAGGTTGGCAGAAGCTGGGACGAGTAACAGGCGCTCACTCTGCTACGCAGCACTCGAGATTCGACCCGCCAAACTGCCAACCATCCAATCAACAAGCTCAGCATCCTAACCCACTGAGCCACCACGTCCCCTAGTCACCAGCTACTCATCCCATTATACCCAAATTTAATGTATGATGGAAATTTGAACCATCCTAGATTATTGTTCAGTGTCAACAAACATCAGGTCCTGCTTTGCAAAAACAAGACTATTGCTTGAATCATTTCCTACAAGTCTTAGCAACATCTCAGATTGATTACCCTCATGTTGTACAAGTGGGCCTTACTATGCAAACTCAGATATTTTCCCAGGAAAAAAATGCTTGCTGGGAATTTTTTTTTAGCTTTGGTATGATGGCAGTTAAGGGTAAAGGTTTCCCCTGCCCAATCATGTGTGACTCTAGGGGAATGATGCTCATCTCCGTTTCCTAGCCAAGGGAGCCAGCATTGTCCAAAGATACTTCTGTGGTTAGATGGCCAGCATGACTATACACCGAGTCGAATGGAACAGTGTTACCTTCCCACTGAAGTGGTACCTATTTATCTACTTCCATTTACATGCTTTTGAACTGCTAGATGGCCAGGAGCTGGGGCAAGTAATGGGAGTTCACCCAGTCATGCCATGCTCAGATCTCAAACCCAGGCTCTTTAATTGCTTGAGCCATTGCACCTCCATGTGATGGTGGTTATGACCTTCAAATCCCTGAATGGGTTGGGCTATCTCTTCCTCCAGCATCTCCTTGGCCATCTTGAAATGGATGGAAACTCATCAAGGAGAGAAGCAACCTGGAATGAAGGAGAAACTTCCTAACAGTTAGGACAGTTAACCAGTGGAACAGCTTGCCACCAGAAGGTGCAGGTGTTTCATCACTGGAGGTTTTTAAGAAGACAGACTGGACAGCCACCTGTCTGAAATGGTCTCTTGCTTGAGCAGGGGGTTGAACTAGAAGAGGGGTAGGCAACCTTGGCTCTTTCATGACTCGTGGACTTCAACTCCCAGAATTCCTGAGCCAGCTGGCTCAGGAATTCTGGGAGTTGAAGTCCACAAGTCATAAAAGAGCCAAGGTTGCCTACCCCTGGACTAGAAGAACTGCAAGGTCCCTTCCAGCTCTATTCTGATTGTTATAGAAATGCTTCAGTGAACCTCACTCTGTACACAGAAATATTACCGGGCCTGGGAAAAGGAGCATGGGTTTTGCATTTCTTCAACAGGCAAGCCTAGAAATCCGTGGCAAAAAGAAAAAGAAAATCCAATTATCAAGATGAAACACCAAAGCAAAAAGTTTCCTTTCTTTGATATGCTCAACAGCCTGGCAATTCTACCTCTTTCTCATTATTCACTACAGAGGCACCCATTGGAAATCTGTCTGTTTGCTCCGTTCTCTCCTAATATGGGAAGTGCCACTGTATGTGACCTTCTCAGTATTTTGCTTTTTGGTTGGGCAGCCCGCCATCTCCCATTTGCCGTTCTCCATCTCTCCTGGGAAGTGGGAAGGGAGGAGAAACTGCTTCCGACCTGAATGCAAAAGAAACCTCAGAAAGGGCACAAAATGCTATTACAATAAATTACCATCATTCTGCGCATGAAGTGGGCCTTAAAAGGATGATATATCGCGAAACAAAGATTGGCAGGACGGTAGAACAATGGTCGAAGGTCAAACAGCCAGATGGGAAATGGGATCAACTTTGCTGGCGTGATACTTATTATAATCTTGTGACTCAACTTGACTATCAAATCATTGCAATGATCAAAACCACCCAGAGCGAACAGCTATTTATTTTTGTTTTCAAATCTATTCAAAGTTGCATGAGGGGAAGTGGGGTGTGTGGGCAGGGAGACGGGACAATGGGAAAAGGAAGCAGTGAACTGCAGAAGGATCAAAAAGCTGAAGTTTTTTGTAAGAGCTTTTGTAGGGAAAGTCAGTCTTTGCATGCTTGCAGCTCCTGCCTTGACTTTTTAACACACAAACACACACACACACACACACACACACACACACACACAGAGAGAGAGAGAGAGAGAGAGAGAGAGAGAGAGAGAGAGAGAGAGAGAGAGAGAAGCACACATACACAAACACCCTAGGCCACTTCTGTTTTTGCAACTATTTAAGCAGAACACAATGAGTATCAGATATACATTTCAAGCATGCCAAAAGATTAAGCACGATCTGTTGGTCAGAGCAGACATTAAAGTATGGCAGAGCGACAACAAACTGGAGGAACCATTCCCAGTTAGACCTCTGCAATATTCTCTATGTGGGGCAGTCCTTGAAGACCATCTTCAACTATATGAAGGCCATGTTTTGAATATTAAGCAAGAATTAAAAACACAGGGGCAGAACCTCAAACTGACAGATGGGAAGTTCAAAAGTATCACTATATAGAAAGACTAGTGAAAGCTTGGAACCTCCTTCCAGCAAAGATAGTGGTAACTGAATTTAAACATGCTTGAGATAAATGCATGTCCATCATCCAACAAAAATTAAGGGTGGGGCGGAACTGTCAAAGGGCAGATTCAATGAACCACTAGGACTAGGTCTTTTCTGCCATCAGTTTTCTATGTTTTTCTCTAGAAGCTGCAACTGGTCTGCAATGTAGTAGCAAAAGCAACAATCTGCATTCCTTTCTCCACTGTGTAACACCATGATTTGGACTAACTGCAGATGGGTTTCCAGAGATTGTTCAAGGTACTAGTTTTCACTTGTAAAGAAAGCCCTGCATGGCACAGAGCTGTGACTATCTCCAAGGCTGAGTCATCAATGGAATATAGGACATGTGCCTTCTCTGCTGTGCCAAAGATGCTTTTCCAAGAGGCAACTGGACTTTCTTGTTTTTCTTTGAAGACATTTTGCTTCTCATCCAAGAAGCTTCTTCAGCTCTGACTGGATGGTGGGGAATGGAAAGATTTATACTCCTTGCAGACAGTTGGTCATTTGCATTCTTTTAGAGAGTCGCTGAGGCCACTTGGAGGTTTATCTATGCCTCAGGGTCACCTGAGTGGTGCAAATGGGTGTGGAGCCTTCTTGGCCGCAGGATGTTTTCTGCCCTGTGTCCCTTCACTGTTGAAGACAGGCACAGGCTGTTGGGGATGAGTCTGTGTTGTCCGCATCACAAACTGAAGCGCAAATGGTTCCTGTAGTCTGCAATGTCTTCTGGAAATCCATTATACACCCGCACCGTTCAAAGGGTGTTCATCTCAAAATGCATAGCTAAATGTCTATGGAGATTCTCAGTCCTCCAGATGATGGTTGTCCCAAAGATGCTTTTCAGGAGGCAACTGGACTTTCTTGTTTTTCCTTGAAGACGTTTTGGTTCTCATCCAAAAAACCTTTTCAGCTCTGACTGGATGGTGGGGAATGGAAGGATTTATACTCCTTGCAGACAGATGGTCATTTTCATTTCTTTTAGAGAGGTATTGAGGCCACTTGAAGGTTTATCTATGTCCTCGGGGCCACCTGAGGAGTGCAAATGGGTGTGGAGCCATCTTGGAATTTTAAAGTCAGCAAAGTCCACATTTTGGACACAGAGGACTGCTGGTTTGAAAGAAGGGTCAAAGAAGCCATCTATGTCAAATTTGAAGAGCCCTGTCTCAACAGAAGGGGAGGGATACAACCTCATCTATCTCCAGTCTACAACACAGTCCTTTCAGGATGATTCTGGGACACTGCAACCATCATAAATACATGCCAGTTGCCAAGCGAAAGGAGAAAAAATTGGTCACATGACGGAAGATGCTGCAACGATTGTAATGTGAAAAATGATTATAAGCCTCTATTTCCAGTGCCATTATAACTTCAAATGGTCACTAAACAAATGATTGTAACTTGAAGACTGCCTGCATCTGCATTTCTTATGTCATTTTTTTCAATCAAGCCACAGAATTTTCAAACACTCTGATCCCAACTGCAATCTGTACAGCCATCATTTCCAAACCTTTAAGGGTTTTTTTTTAAAGTCAGGGTGCAGAAGATCTATTTAATCTTGGCTGTTTCTGTGCTGGGCTTTAATGGTTGTTACATGGTCTGAACAGACGTTAACAGGTAGCTGGGAGAGAAAGGCCTGGTTAATCTTCTAAGCTGCAATCCATCAAAACAGCATGAAACAGCACATTGGCCAGATATTAATCAGGAACGCGGTGTGGGAGATGTCAGCTTTCGTTCCCACAAAGCCTTTGCGTTGCCAACAGAAAACCATACTTGACATGTAATTCAAATCTCATGATGTTGTAGGAGTACCCCCCCCTCTTCAGTGAGGAAAAGGAGGAAAACTCAATCTCACTCGGACAAAATGCCCACATGACTGCATCCCCATAATATTCAAACCTCAGTTAAAGTTAACCTAGGTTAGTTTTTCTGTGGCCCAGGATAGATACAAACATGACCCATGGGGTGAATTTAGGTCCAGAGTTTTGTTTGAATTTTAAATTGAGTAGAGGTTGAGTGAATTGTTTTACACGTTCGCTCTCTTTATCTCTCTTTCTTTCTCTCTCTCATTTTTCATCTCTCTGTCTTTCTCTTTCTTTCTTAGTGTCTCATGGAAATCCAGATCTTGTCTTAGCAATTCTACAGGCCTCCACATCAAACCAATGTGTGATGTGTGAATGTAACTATTCTCTCTTTCTCTCATTTACAGGGCATTCAGAAAGTATTCAGGCCCCCTTCATTTTTATCCATTTTGTTATGCTGCAGCCTGATTCTACAGTTGTTCAAATTCACTTTTTTCTCATTAATCTGCACTCAGTATCCCATAATGACAAAGTGAAAACAGAATTTTAGAAATGTCTATAAATTTATTAAAAAGAAGCAACTGAAATATAACATTGGCATAAATATTCAGACCCTTTGCAACAAGGCTTTAAATGTAGCTCTGGTGCCTCCCATTTCTCTTGATCATTGCTGACATGTTTCTACATCTTGGTTGGAGTGTACTTGTGGTAAATTAAATTGATTGGACATGATTTGGAAAGTTACACACCTCTATAGAAGCCCTCATAGCTGACAATGCCTACTGTAGCAGAGCAAAAGCCATGTGGTCAAAGGATCTGCCTGCAGAGCTCAGTGTCAGGATCATTGCAAGGCTCAGATCTCGGGAAGGCTACAATAAAATTTCTGCTGTACTGAAGATTCCTAAGAACACAGTGACCTCCATAAATCTCAAATGGAAGAAGTTTGAAACAACCAGGACTTTTCTAAGAGCTGGTCACCCGGTCAAACTCAGCAATCGAGGGAGAAGGGCCTTAGTAAGAGAGGTGACTAAGAACCCGATGGTCACTCTGACTGAGCTTCAGAGATCCTGTGTGGAGATGGGACAGAGTTCCAGAAGGACAACCACCAGTGCAGCCCTCCATCGATCTGGGCTTTATGACAGAGTGGCTAGACCGCGGGTGTCAAACTCAATCATATCACATGACGTATCGTGAATTTTTTTCCCTTTGCAGAGCCAGGGTGGGCGTGGCCTGCGTGTGATGCATCTGGCCCATGGGCTACCAGTTTGACACCTCTGGGCTAGATGGAAGATTTTCCTCAGTGCAAAACACATGAAAGCCCATTTGGAGTTTGCAAAAAAGCATCTGAAGGACTCTCAGATTGTCTTATGGAACCAAGACTGAACTGTTTGGCATCTATCTATCTATCTATCTATCTATCTATCTATCTATCTATCTATCTATCTATCTATCTATCTATCTATCTATCTATCCATCCATCCATCCATCCATCCATCCATCCATCCATCCATCCATCCATCTATCTATCTATCTATCTATCTATCTATCTATCTATCTATCTATCTATCTATCTATCTATCTATCTATCTATCTATCTATCTATCATCTAGCCAGCCAGCCAGCCAGCCAGCCAGCCAGCCAGCCAGCTAGCTAGCTAGCTATCCACATGTAAAAAACCCCCAAATTTTAAAATATAGAAACCACGTAGAGTATAAGTCAATGGAGTCAGCTAAAAACACCTCTGGTTCCCTGGAACCCCGAGGCCTAGTAACATAACCAGGTCTTGAGGGACTTCCAGAATGATAACAGGGATGGAGCTAACCTAACTTTGGTGATGGTGGTGATGATGGTGGGGAGAATATTCCATCAGGCAGATTCCAGGAAAAGAAAGCCTGCCTCCTGGGACCCACTAAATGAAGGTCCCTGGCAGATGATACCCACAACATGCTTCCTCTGTCAGATCTAAAAGGATGAGCTGATGTAATATATTTTGGTTTAATAGTCTGGATTTATTTTTAGTGTGCTGGGTCAACCCAACTATTGAGTGATAGCGGATCTGATCAGCTTTCAGAAGTCCTGTGATGACTGCTCCGTTGTGGGTATGTCTAACTTATTTTCCTCACCTTGATTATACTCAACTTGGCTCTGCTTAATCTACATCTGGCTGACTCTATCAGCCAATAAAGGAGTTGGCGCAGTCCAGACAATTCACTTTAGACATGTTATTTCTACACATGACATATAACTGAATTGCATGTGAAAGAGATGTGAGATGACTAGTAAATTAGCCTGAACATGCTAACTTTTAATCTTACCAGTTTAGCTCCCTGATACCACATGGATTAAGAGCATTAATCCATATGAAATCAGGATTCATTACACTAATTAATTTCCTAATTCAAGATGCTATGAATAATGAATAGATGCAAGCTTAAAATACATGTGAGTAAAACCAGGACAACAGAGATGCCCATATTGTTGAATCTCCAGACAGTGACACCTGCACAGTATTATTTTTTTAACCTGTAAAGTATTATTTTTATGCATAGTGGTAGTTCATTGGAGTAAAGAAAATATGTCTTAATAGTATTTAACTCCCTCCTGCTATTGAACCGTGCCTTTTTCCAATTAAGTTCTCTTGGCAAAATCAGATAAAGAGATTGAAATAAATGGTGTGAACAAAGGGCATCCAAGAGTATCATTTAAATTGTTATTGACTGTGAACATTAAAAAAGAAAGTCACAACTTGCAAATTCACCTAATAAGGAAAGATAATGAGGTTGTGGTGCAAATTTCATGATACTCAAGATGTCATCTTAAAAAAAATGCTTATTCTTATTTTCAGGAGTAGTGATACCTTGTTCTCATAACATCTTTAACTCATTCTTACATCCTTTAAATGTAGTCCAAAAATGCCCTCAAAGATGCTTTTTCAAGAGGCAACTGGACTTTCTTTGAAAACATTTTGCTTCTCATCCAAGAAGCTTCTTCAGCTCTGACTGGATGGTGGGGAATGAAAGGATTCATATTCCTTGCAGACAACTGGTCATTTGCCTTCTTTTAGAGAGTCATTGAGGCCACTTGGAGGTTTATCTGTGTCCTCAGGGTCACCTGAATGGTGGAAATGGTTGTGGTTACAGTAGTTTCAGAAGGCTCCACACCCCCTTTGCATCACACAGGTGACCTTTTGTGATGTTTTATCAACAATATGCAATCATGGATGACCCAGGACTTTGTCTACTGGCCTTGAACAATCATCTGTGAGAATACATCTACCCACGCGATAGAAATGCATAATCCAGGAGCTGAGCCAAACTATTACAGAAGACATTTGTCTGAGACATTTTGCTTGTCTCTGTACTAGAAAAAGGAGAAGATTGAGTAGAAGGAGGTGTAGACTTTGAAGAGGTTTTTTTCCCCCCAGCTCTTCTTCAAGGACAGAAAATGTTCTCCAGCACTTTGGACTTCAAGCTCCATAGCGTCTTATTTTTGTCCACATTGTCTGCAGACAATTAGAATTGAAATTCCAAATACTTGGGGGAACATCAGTTTACCCTCCCTCCTTCACTATTTTTTGATTACAGCTACTATATCCCCCTTCCCAAATAATATCAGAATTAACTGGAGCATCAGGAAAGATGCAAAATGATGTCTAATATGATAATACTTCCCTGTTTAAGCACAAGGCAGAGAAGATCTTTATTTCTTTTTTAAAAAATGAAGCTTTTCTTATTTCCACTACTAACAATGGACACGCCTGAGAAAACTTTTTAAATACTTTTCCCCATAAGTAATTTGGTTAAAACATCCTTTCCCAGTCTCCACATTATCTGCATTAAAGGTAAAGGTAAAGGTTCCCCCGCACATGTGTGCTAGTCGTTTCCGACTCTAGGGGCCGGTGCTCATCTCCGTTTCAAAGCCGAAGAGCCAGCGCTTGTCCAAGGACGTCTCCGTGGTCATGTGGCCGGCATGACTGGACGCCAAAGGCGCACGGAATGCTGTTACCTTCCCACCGTGGCGGTCCCTATTTTTCTACTTGCATTTTTACGTGCTTTAAGATATTTAAAAAGTCTTCTGTATTGTTGAGAAACTGCCTGCTAAACGAGAACGAGGGATCAAGCAGGGAATTAGCTTTGAGTAATTGTGCAGCCACAAGAGATCTAGGGCTGACATCCCCACCCAAGTTCCAAGTGATATTTATTTTATTTATTTATTTATTTATTAGTTTTTATAAACCGCCCTTCTCCCGAGGGACTCGGGGCGGTGTACAGAGGAAGGAAGGTCTACAGATGAACAATAAAAAGTAATAAAAACAATATTGAAAACAAACTGGGACCCCAATTAACGCTATCATGCCAGGCCGGACTGCTGGAACAGGAAGGTTTTTAAGTCGCGTCGGAAGGTACGGAGGTCGGGGGCCATCCGGATTTTGGTTGGTAAGCTGTTCCAGAGGGCTGGCGCACCCACTGAGAATGCCCTCCCCCTGGGGGCCACCAGCCGACATTCCTTGAGCGGTGGCACCCTGAGGAGGCCCTCTCTGTGGGAGCGCACAGGACGGTGGGGTGCTGACATCGGCAGAAGATGCTCCCGTAGGTAGTCCGGACCCATGCCATGTAGGGCTTTGTATGTCATTGTTAGCACCTTGAACTTCACACGGAAGGCAACCGGAAGCCAGTGCAGCGCACGGAGGAGAGGTGTGATATGGGAGTATCGGGAGGCTCCCAAGAGTGTCCGTGCCGCTGCACTTTGCACCAGCTGAAGCTTCCGAGTGGATCTCAAGGGCAGCCCCATGTAGAGAGCGTTGCAATAGTCTAGGCGAGAGGTCACAAGGGCATGGGTGACTGTACGTAAGGAATCCAGGTCCAGATAAGGCCGTAGTTGGCGAACTAGTCGTACCCGGGAGAAGGCCCCCTTGGTCACAGCTCCTATGTGGTCTTCTAGGGAGAGCTGCGAGTCTAGGAGGACACCCAGGTTGCGGGCCCTATCAACAGGGGGTAGTAACATGTCCCCGATGTTAAGCGATGGGACATTCTGAATATCCTGGTTTGCCGGAACGTACAGCCATTCAGTCTTGTCCGGGTTCAGTTGAAGCCTGTTCCTCCCCATCCATTCCCGGACCGCTTTCAGGCAGCGGGACATCACGTCTAGGGCATCACTGATATTGTTTGGAGTTGAGATGAAAAGCTGGGTGTCATCAGCATACTGATGGTACCCTACTCCAAAACTGCGAATGATCTCACCCAGCGGTTTCATGTAGATGTTGAACAGGAGAGGCGAGAGGACCGACCCCTGAGGGACTCCGCAAGCGAGAGGCCTCGGGGTCGACCTCTGTCCCCCTGTCAGCACCGACTGCGAGCGACCCTGGAGAAAGGAGGAGAACCAACGCAGAACCGTGCCTCCCACTCCCAGTCCCCTGAGGCGTCGCAGCAAGATACCATGGTCGATGGTATCGAAAGCCGCCGAGAGGTCTAATAAGACTAGGACAGAGGAATGGCCCCTGTCCCGGGCTCTCCAGAGATCATTCATCAGAGCGACCAATGCCGTCTCCGTGCTGTAGCCCGGCCTGAAACCCGATTGGTACGGGTCTAGATAAACCGCTTCATCCAGGATCTGAGGAAGTTGGTGCGCCACCACGCTCTCAACAACCTTCGCGAGGAAGCGAAGATTGGAGACTGGACGAAAGTTATTCAAAGAGGATGGGTCCAAGGTGGGCTTCTTGAGGAGAGGTCTCACCACCGCCTCCTTCAAGGCAGTGGGGAAGTGACCCTCACTCAGAGAAGCAGAGATGACCGCTAGGAACCAGCCACGTGTCCCCTCTCGAGCTGCATAGGCCAGCCAGGAAGGGCACGGGTCCAGTAAGCATGTGGAGGAGCTCAACCTTCTCATAATCCTGTCCACTTCCTTAGGAGTTACAGGATCAAATTCTTCCCAGATGACGTCGACAAGACTGTCCATGTCTTGTTCTTCCATCTCAGCCCAGTTGGAGTCCAGGCCAGTTCGAATCCGAGCAATTTTATCCAGCAGATATTGACCGAATTCCTCGGCTCGACCCTGTAAGGGTTCCTCCCTCACCTCTTGGTTTAATAGGGAGCGAGTCACCCTGAACAAGGCAGCCGGGCGATTATCTGCGGACGCGATGAGGGTGGAAAAATAGTTGGATTTTGCCACCCTTATCGCAGCGAGATAAGACCTGGTGAGGATTCTTAGTCGCAATCGGTCGGATTCGGATCGGCTGGATCTCCAACGGCTCTCTAGGCCCCGTCTCCGACGCTTCATCTCCCGGAGCTCCTCGGTGAACCATGGGGCTCGCTGGGATCTGCGCCGGGTCAGAGGCCGCAAGGGTACAACTCGGTCCAGAGCCTCCGTGGCTGCCTTTTCCCAGGCATCCACTAAGGCATCCGCCGAGCTGTGAGCAGGGAGTGCATGCGTGTCCCTAAGCGCTGCCTGGAACTTATCAGGGTCCATTAGGCGCCTAGGGCGGTACCATCTGACTGGCACCGTGCACCCACGGTGGGGGGTGGCAAGGGGGAAGTCTAGCCGCAGGAGGTGGTGATCGGTCCATGACAGGGGCGTAACAGCTGTGGTACCCCCACCGATATCATCACGCCACCGTCCAGACAAGAACACCAAGTCTGGGGTGTGGCCTCTCTCATGAGTCGGTCCAGAGATTATTTGCAACAGGTCCATGGCCGCCATGGAAGCCATGAACTCCCGAGCCAGTTCGGACGATCCTCCCAGGGACGGTAGATTAAAGTCGCCCAAGACCATGAGTCTTGGGAATTCAACCACCAACCCTGAGAGGGCATCGAGTAGCTCGGGCAGGGCCGCCGCTGCACGATTAGGTGGTAGGTACGCCAGCAGCAGGCCCAACTGCGCCCCTGGGCCGTATCTCAGTAGGAGAGACTCACACCCGACCATCTGAGGGATGGTGGTCTCTCGCGGACTAAGGGATTCCCTGATGATAACTGCCACTCCCCCACCCCTCCCATGAGCCCGAGGCTGGTGCAGCACCTGGAAACCTGGCGGGCAGAGGTCAACCAGAGGAACACCACCCTCTGGGCCCAGCCAGGTTTCCGTGATGCAAGCCAGGTCCGCATGCTCGCTCTCCACTAGGTCATGAATGAGGTGAGCTTTGTTAGCTACGGACCTTGCATTCAGGTAGACCAGCCTTAGCATGGGAGGGGGCGCACCTTTGCTCCCGGGTCCTCCGGGGGAGAACAGAGGGTCGGAGCGTCTCACCGCTTTTACAGAGCGGAGATGACACTCCCGGTGACGATACGGCCCTCTGTCTGTGCACCTTCTGCCATTCCCCACCATCCTAGGGATGGGATGTTTGTCAGTACGCCATTGGGTGTTATCGGCGACTGGTCCTCGTTGTACGCCGTCGCGAACGGTCGCGGGCCTGGCATGCGTTATGGTGGCTGGAAGGCGTGCCTTTCCCGCGCAACCATAGCCTTCTCCCTCTCCCCTCCCTAACCCCACAAAAAACTTAGCTAAGAACTTATTATATTATCTGTTTGTTCCCAAGACAAGGCAAGCAGTCTTATAGACAGAATGCAATAAAGTAATTAATTTGAACTCTATACAGCTGGATCTGATTGCTTGTGCTTGACATGTATACAGTACCTCTTATAGCCATAGGGCAGGGGTGTCAAAATCAATTTCATTGAGGGCTGCATCAGCATTGCAGTTGCCCTCAGGGGGCCGGGTGGGTATGGCCAGGGTGGGCATGGCCTACTGGGTGGGCATGGCTAGAGTGCGTATGGCCTACTGGGTGGGCATGGCCAGCTCTACATCATTCGCATCAAGGGTGCCTATGGGGGCCTGGGCAGGAGTGGGACAGATCTGAGGGTCTCTGGCAGAAGGAGGGTCTCTGGGCCAGGGCCAAGGCAGTGGGGGCCGTTCCCTCACTGTTTCCAGGATGGCTTTGTGGGCCACATGAAACCACTTCGTGGGCTGGATCCGGCCCCCGGGCCTTGTGTTTGACATGTCTGCCATAGGGGAATCACGGATTAGCAAAAGGTGTGCAGAAGTGTCACACTCTCTGATAAAGTTAAAGCTAAGAATCTGTTTAAAATATTAACTTGGAGAATTGGAGCTCTCTTTAGTTCTGGATTTAAGGTTGTAAAATTCCACTAGCTTTCAGAATACAATTGTATTGAAACCTCAGAAGAGCTTCCCCAGCATGGCTGGCTAGGGAATTCTGGGAGTCGAAGTTCATGCATCTTAAAATTGCCAAGGTTGAGTATTACTACTTTAGAGGAAGTGTTGACTTTTCTGCATTGCTCATAAACTGGGATCTTTTCTCTGCCATTTTTTTTGAAAATGGCCAAGAAAGACACAGTTCCACACAGCACAAGGTGACTGTGTCAGCTATTACCAATGTTACTCTGAGACCATCTAAATAAATAATGGAAATCTGATGAAATGGGCCATCAGGGTATAACTATGATTACATCAGTCCAAAATACTTTGTTGCTTTACATGAAGCAGTAAATGGGGCCAGCTACTCATCCAAGTCAAAGTGCATTATATTCAAAACTTGCCATATTATTTTATGATGCATAACAGAAGATCTTACATACACACATCTCTGTCCCTGGAAATTAAAAAAAATAGAAATATGCCACCTTTTCAAGATGCCCCTAATCTGTTTTCTAAAACTCCCATAATCTAAAAATAGGACTAGTCCTGTACAAAAAAATATTATTCAATATATGACATGAGTTACATCACCTGTCAGGACCCACCTCAATCCACATCTTAGGAAATAAGAACTCTTGGATGCAAGTTTAGTCCAAAAGGAAAATGTTTACTAGGATGGAATCGATTGTGGCAATACAAGACGGAATCTAACAAAGTTACATTTCAATCCTATATAAAGCATTCCCATTTCAGCCCCTCCCCTCATCCATTTGGTCAGGCTCTCATCATTTGCTTAGGTGTCAGGTCCTTCCATGGGAAAGGGAACTCTCCTTGGTTTTATGGTTATTGCTTTTCTTTTTAGTTGTAAATGAAGATGCAATCCAGATCTGTCTCTCCCCCTCCCTCCCCCAGTTCAAATGTTCCCTGTTGTTTGAAGATCGCCTAAAGTCTATCCTCTCCCCCCCCCTTCGGAGAGATGGCAGAATCCCCAGAATAAGCACATTGTTCTACCTATACATTTATGAAATGTGATATAAATGGATTCTGACATCACCATCATCACTATCAACTGAATTAAGACATTTCTTAACTTATGGCTGAGTTTACTTTTGTAAACTTAGACCCATGTCTTTTTTTTTTGAGAAAGAACAAATACAAATTAGAATAAAATAACAGAGTTTGAAGGTACTTTGGAGGTCTTCTAGTCCATCCTCCTGCTTAGGCAGGAAATCCTAAACCATTTCAGACAAATGGTTGTTTAATCTCTTCTTAAAAACTTCCAGTGTTGGAACATTCACAACTTCTGGAGATGTTGTTCCACTGGTTAATTGTTCTAACTGTCAGGAAATTTCTCCTTACTTCTAGGTTGCTTCTCTCTTTTATTAGTTTCCATCTGTTGCTTCTCGTCCTGCCTTCAGGTGCCTTGGAGAATAGCTGGACCTCCTCTTCTTTGTGGCAGCCCCTGAGATATTGGCAGGGCTTTTTTTCTCATAGAATGCTCAGAATGGAGTTCTGGCACCTTTTTTGGATAGAACCTTGTAGGGTAAGCAAGGTGGGTTGTATGACATGTGTGAGTTCCGTCACCTTTTTCTTTTACAAAAAAAGCACTAGATATTGGAACACTGGTATCATGTCGCTCCTAGTCCTTCTCTTCATTAAACTACACATACCCAGTTCCAGCAACCATTCTTTATATGTTTTAGCATATAACATAAAATATACTTTTGAAATACTACAATCCAATTTACCAAGCATGGGTATCTCAGGGCTCATAGAAACTTTTGAAATCCTTCCTCTGAAGCTCCAAATGTGGCATCAAAATCTCTTCCTGAAATCTGCTTGAGACCTTCTGAGGCTGCTCCTTTTTCATGTTAGAATTCTCATATTAAAGGGGAGAAAACTCAGGCATGAACGGGGAATGTCCGTAGATTCTCATGAATCTGATACTCTCAAACTTTGTGACCTCCAACGAAGAGGAATTGAGGACTCGGTCTAGTTTTTGTTTAGTGGAAACCACTTTTGCACATCTTGCTTGCAGCTGAAGAAGTGCCATATTGATTTTGGGATTTGATGATTGGAATTATGATTGTAGAAATCCTACATGTCAATGAATTTTAGTTCAAAATATATTTTATATTTGCAACCCTACTGAAGTAAGTTGAAAGGTACCCTTAGTTTTTTTTCTCACTTTCCCTATTCTTTTGCATTTTCTGCTTCTTTATTTTTTAAAAATTATTTTTGTTGTGGTAGTTGTTTATATTTTATTTCTTGTAGAATTTTAATAACATATATTTTCTAAAAAATTAAGAGGAATTGACATCCGCCTTGGATCTTGTGCAAAGGAATGTAGAAGAAAAACTTGTCTTATACTTTTTCAGGATTAGAGCCTTGGTGGAGCAGTGGGCTAATGCCTCCTTAAGTAACACCAGCTGCCTGCAATTAGTGCAGGTTCGAGTCCCACCAGGCTCAAGGTTGACTCAGCCTTCCATCCTTCCGAGGTAGGTAAAATGAGGACCCAGATTGTTGGGGGCAATAAGCTGACTTTGTAATAATGCCGCTTGGGGTGTGTGTGAAAGCCCTAATAAGCAGGCATATACATAGAATGAAGGCTACTGCTAAGCTTGTAAACCGCCCTGAGTCTTCGGAGAAGGGCAGGATATAAATGGAATTAAAATTAAAAAAAAATAAAAAATTTTCAGAATTCAGACACTGGACTTCCATCAATGAGTTTAAAACAGACAGCTTGGATTCATAAACTATTTCAACAGCAGCAAAGAGAGCACATCATTGTTCAAGACTAAGATAAGGGTCCTGTTCATGAAAAGGACATACATAAGATAGAATTCTAGAGAAACATCTTTAAAGAAAATAAGAAAGTCCAGTTGCCTTGTGAAAAAAGCACCTATGGGACAACCAAGACCTGGATGACTGAGAATCTTTATAGACATGACGATCTTTAGTGAATGGTGTTTTGTGACTGTGACTCTTATACCCATAACAGCAATCATTTCATACTTGGCAATATCTCTGGCCGCCATTTTATGAAAGCACGCACAACTCATTCAAACATTCTAACTGCCAATCAGGCCCCAAAAGCTTGCCTGCCCCCTAATACATAACACTGTAAAACTATTCATGATAACTAAAAGAATAAAATAATTTTCTGATTAAACTCTAAGGTACAGATATCCTTGACTTATGACCTTATAGTTTTTAAGTGAGTCATTCCCAATTGTACAACCCTTTTTGCAACAGTTATTAAGCAAATCACTCCAGTTGTTAAGTGAATCATGCTGTCATTAAGCAAATCCAGCTTCCCCACACCCCATTGCTTGTTGGAAGCCAGCTGGGAGGGTCACAAATGGTGATCACATGACTCAGGATGCTGCAACGATCATAAATACATGCTGGTTGACAAGTGTCCAAATTTTGATCTATAGCAGGGGTCCCC
This sequence comes from Vipera berus, assembly GCF_964194415.1. Taxonomy (NCBI): domain Eukaryota; kingdom Metazoa; phylum Chordata; class Lepidosauria; order Squamata; family Viperidae; genus Vipera; species Vipera berus. Next base: position 346,942,605 of record NC_138202.1, read on the forward strand.
AACCCCTGGTCTGTGGACCAGCACTGGGCTGCAGCATGTCAGAAACCGGGCTGTCCAAACAAGCAAAAACCCATCTGCTGGATGCAGGCAGCACATGAAATCACACCCCCTCTGGTCCATGGAAAAATCTTTCTCCACGGAACCAGTCTCTGGTGCCCAAAAATTTGGGGGCCTCTGATCTATAGGGGATGCTGTGATGGTCATAATTGTGAGGATCCATTGTAAGACATTTTTTTTCAGTGCCATTGTAACTTTGAGTGGTCCTTCAACAAATGGATGTAATTTGAGGATGACCTGAAAAGTTAATTGTCAGAATTTCAATAAATATAAAATCATTTCCTGGGATATTCAGAAACCAGCATTCCAATCAACTCTGATTTAATACTAACCTTCATCTTGCAAGATAAAGGACGTATTCCGTGGGGGAAGAAACATAGGTGTTTTTTTTAAAAAAAATTCATCTCTCTGCCTCCCCTTACTATCAATGACTGGAGCCTTGGATGACCTTGTAACATGGATTAATAATCTGAAATGTTTTATCCCCTTCAAAGTCTACCCTGGCACTGAGATTCTATCTCATAGAAGACCAAGGGCTCCGACTCTTATTTTAACATTCAGTACGATTCTTAACTGCATGGATGACCAGATTCAAGGATTTCCCCTCCTCCCGCCTGTATTAGGGGACAGCTTTCATTAAATCTCTCCTCTTACTCTGCAACATTTACAGGGGTTACGGTCATGGGCCACTGGCACAAAATACAGAACATGAGCATTTTCTCAGGGTGATGGGAAAATAACAAGGCAGACAGACAAAGAATAAAATAGATGGTAGGGGGCTTGGAGGCTCAATTATATGAATAATTGTTAAAGAAGCTGAGTATATTCAGCCTACAGGAGAGAGAGCTGAGGGAGATACTGTATAACTGCAGTCTACTTAAAGGGCCATCACAGGGAAGAGGGCATGGATAGGACAAGAAATAGTATGTTGAAGAGAGGCAAATTCAACATGAGGAATATTCTGATCGTAAAATCTATTAAGTAGTGCAGCAACTTCTGGAGTTTTGGGTTCTCCATTGCTGAAAGTTTTCAAGCATAAGTTGGACAATTGCAGTTGAGAATTCCTGCTGGAGAGAGCAAATTGGTCTACAAGAAAGACTAAATGAAGAAAAAACAAGAAGGCAAAGTATTACATAACCAGTACATAAAAAATTTAGCAGAAAAGTTGAAGAAAGGGACAGAGGGGTTAACTTTGGCTGTGTAAGACCAAGCCTTAAGAACAAATGCACATAAATGCAGAACTAAGAAGACAGCAATAGACAACAAATGCAGACTCTGCAAAGAAGATGAAGAAATAATAGGCCACCTGTTTAGCTCCTGCAAGAAGATCACACAAACTGACTGCAGACAACAGCGTGACAAAGTAGCAACAATAGTGCATTGGAATATCTGCAAGAAATACCATTTGCCTGCAAGCAAGACCACAAAATCAACGAAGCAATAGAAAATAAAGAAGCTAAAGAAGTGCTTTGGGACTTTATAATTAAAACAGATAAGCAGCTGCCATCCAAGACCCCAGATTTAACAACTGTTGATAATAAATACAACAGTATGTGTATTTGGATTGTGTATGTTGTAGTACCTGGAGACAGCAGATGAGAAAAGAAAGAACTGGATAAATCCCATAAAATAGAAAGACCAGCAAATAGAATGACTACAGCAAAAGAAAGCAAAGACGGAACCTTGTAGGGTAGGCAAGGCGGGTTGTATGACATGTGTGAGTTCCGGCACCTCTTCCTTTTACAAAAAAAAAGCACTGGGAATACCACTTGAAAATCATAGCATTGACAAAATCACCATCAGTCAATTGCAAAGGCAGCTTTACTTGCAACAATTTCCATCCTGCAATGACATGTTAACACCCTCAACTACATCTGCCTACCCCAAGTCCTTGGGAAAACTCAGTAGATGGATAAAAAATGCCAAATCCACTCTAAACCTCTGGCTGAGTCTGCCCGCAATCATCATTAATTACACATTATCAAAACTTGTATGCCACCCAGCTCTCAACAACTCTAAGCAGCTCACAACATGTAAAGAAATTGCAATAATATTAATAAAACAGAGTCAGTTTGGACAGCGAAATGGGAAGCATATATATCTAGAAAATAAATAAAAACATAAAACATAAAGGATGTAAGCATTCTTACACTCTCTGTTTTAAAAGTAACTTCTAGCTGTTGCTTTGGAGTTAATCTCTAAGGTACTTTGGAGAGAGCAAAAATGCCAATGAAGCATCAACTGGAGACTGTGTGGCTCTTCTATGCAATTCCAGAAAACACACAACGGCTTTAAAGTGTTGCTTTCAGGTGTCAACTTTATGCTTCCAAGAGATCCAATGTATCTTTGCTAAGCATCTCCGGAGCAGTAAAGAACTCTTCTGGTTTTGCATGCTACCTTTCTAAAATGCTTTGGGTTGGTTTATTTTGGTTTTTTTTTTAACAGCCAACCATGTCTTCCTGGAGGCACATCAACCCTTCTTGGAAACTACTTTTTAAAAGGATGCCAAGAAATAAAAAAATGCAAAAAGTGTTTGTTAATATAGTCTAAATTTCCTAATCCAGGGCATTCTTTCCTTCTCATTCCTCTTTCCTTATATCCACCTTTTTGGACCTGATGTTCTTCTCACCTTGGTCTTGTAAAAAAAAATAAAAAATCAAAAATCAGAGAATTGGAGTTTTTAAAAAGTGTTAAAATATTTACAAGCTGTTTAAAAGTAGATTGGGATGAAAAGCGTTGAGTGACAGGAGCTGTCAGACTATGCCTCCTTAATCATATTTCTCTTTGGAGAACAGAATACACCATGCTGGCAAGTGAATTCCACTTGAAGTCAATCCCTTGTGTTTCTATTTTGTTAACGAGAAAGGTGTCTAAATTTTGGGAATGACAGAAAAGCAAATATTTAAGTATGTGTTTGCAATATGGTCCTTTCCTTTCCTTTCCTTTCCTTTCCTTTCCTTTCCTTTCCTTTCCTTTCCTTTCCTTTCCTTTCCTTTCCTTTCCTTTCCTTTCCTTTCCTTTCCCTCCCCTCCCCTCCCCTCCCCTCCCCTCTCCTGTTTCCTTTCCCAAGTATCCTCCTTGAATTCTATGTTGGGGGTGCAATGCCGAAAGATGATAGAGCTAATCAAAATAATTTAATGTAATGTAATCTCAATTATATAAAATGAGGGGGGGGGGAATCCTTTATTAGAACAGAACTGGGCAGCTTACAATTGGCTTCCCCCCATTCTTTGTTGAGATTCTGGAATCCCCTCCCATCTTGCCACCCCAAAACATTTCTGCCATTTTAAAGCAAACATTAAAAGTATTTTGTTTTAGCCTGAGAATGGGCCAAAAAATAGCAAGGTAGACATGAGACAGTCCTATCCCTTCTCACTTCTCACCCCAGCTTCTCAATTACTTGCATGATTATTTATTTATTTATCTGTGACCCAATCATTGTGCTGGAAATATTTAATCTGTTACCCTGCTCAGTGCTGAACATGTAAACTACAGCTTTTATATGAAGCTGAGTATAATCTAAATTGGAACAAATTCCCTGACCTCTCTCCCACTGTTCTCTGCAACTGGGATTTGGAAGAATGTTCCCTGAACCCAAAAGCAGCACTGGGTCTTTGGGGTCGGTAGAAAGACCAGCCATTTATTTAATGTACTATTCCTTTTAAGCTATTCAGCTAAAATGGCCATCACCATGTCATCTCCTAACACCTTAGCTGCTCTTCCATAGCGGTTCATTAGAATACCTCTGGTGGATTAGGCCAAGGGTCATCTAAGCCCAGCATTCTGCTTCTTACAGTGACCAACCACTGGGCCAACCAAGAGAACCAACCTTTGAGCTCTTAGAAGAGGAGATAGAGATACAAGCCTGCTTCACCATTGTCCCCAGCAACTAGATGATGGGGCTTTGCTGTCCCAACCAGGAGGCAATGCTCAATCTTCAAGACTGATGGCCCTTGATAAATAGGTCCTTTATGAAATTATCCTGTCCCTTTTTGAAGTCATCCAAGCAAATGGTCATCACCATCTCTTCCACAGATTGGTTATGTGCTGTGTAAAGGATTTGACCCAAAGATTAAATCAATCAATCAATCAATCAATCAATCAGAATAGAGCTGGAAGGGACCTTGGAGGTCTTCTAGTCCAGCCCCCTGCTCAAGCAGGAGTCCCTATATCAGCAGTACCTTCCTGAATATAAATTACAAATAGGAGAAGGAGTCATCCACTGGCTCCTCAAACGTCCATGCTAGTCTGTTTTTGCAGTTCTCCTTGTCTGTCATATATCAGGCCTTCCAAGAAATCACTTGGATAGTCTGCAGGCATTCTGGCTTCAGTCTCTCAAGGTCCAATCTTGGCAACTTCTGTAGAAATTCTCCATTGCGACAAATACGTAAGATGTATAGCTTCTGGCTATACTATTGCTTTTATTGCAAGGTTTAGGAGTGAAGGAAAGTCTCCAAAGAAGAGATTATTTCTTCTCAGTCTAAACCTGGTGAGTTTTGCTCAGCATGGGCTGAGTGCATTTAACCATAACTGCTTTAGCTCTATTTTATAGTATGAAGGTTCAGTAAATAATACCTTGCGCGTTCTTCCTTCTGACTTTTTCTTACAACAAATCACAAAAACACCAGCTGGCATAAACAACCCCTTGAGACACAGTCATACAAAAGAATAGACCTCTTTTGAGTCTTTCATCATGAGTGCTAAGACGAGTAACAAGCCATTCTACCTTTCAGTTAGATGGTTAATGATTTTCTATGAACATAGTCAGAATGTAAGCATAACGGCATACTCAGTTACTTTTTTCCAGTTCTTATTTTGTTTTCTGTCATTTACTTTAGATTATTTACATTCCCTAAGCTGCTACTTGATTTTTCTTTTGTTTTGGGGTGAAATTTTACTCACCAGGTAGTTTTCAAACTTGTGGCTTGGAAGATTGCTTTTAACTTTAAAATAATTATAAATCCAAAATGGGTTAGAAAGTTTGACTACTGTCCTGCAATCTCCCCATGAGGAGCAGCCACATGGAACACATGTGGGTGATCTCTCACGGTCTCCTTATCCAGAGAGGCTCTGTTGGACTGAGCTTTCTACCAGACTGTTGGTCTTGGCTGCACCATAGTCTCTGTTCCTTCCTTCTCCCAAAGTCTCTCCATGGTGAAAAAAAGTAAGGTTCTACATTTAGGCAAGAAAAACCAAATGTACGGGTATAGTATAGGGGGCACCTTGCTCAATAGTAGCAACTGTGAGAGGGATCACAAGAGTCCTAGTGGACAATCACTTAGATATGAGCCAGCAGTGTGCTGCAGCTGCCAAAAAAGCCAAAAGAGTTCTAGGCTGCATTAACAGAGGGATAGAGTCAAGATCACGTGAAGTATTAATATCACTTTACAATGCCTTGATAAGGCCACACTTGGAATACTGCATCCAGTTTTGGTCACCACGATATAAAAAGGTGTTAAGACTCTAGAAAGAGTACAGAGAAGAGCAACAAAGATGATTGGGGGACTGGAGGCGAAAATGTATAAAGAACAAATGCTGGAATTGGGTATGTCTAGTTTAATGAAGAGAAGGACTAGGGGTGACATGATAGCAGTATTCCAATATCTCAGGGGTTGCCACAAAGAAGGGTGGAGGGGTCAACCTATTCAAAACACCTGAAGGCAGGACAAGAAGCAATGGATGGAAACTAATCAAGGAGAGAAGCAACCTAGAACTAAGGAGAAATTTCCTGTCAGTTAAAACAATTAATCAGTGGAACAACCTGCCTACAGAAGTTGTGAATACTCCAACACTGGAAGTTTTTAAGAAGAGATTGGACAACCTTTTGTCTGAAATGGTATAGGGATTCCTGCTTGAGCAGGGGGTTGGACTAGAAGACCTCCAAGGTCCCTTCCAACTGTTTTATTCTATTCTAAATATTCTGTTGTATTGGTAAGCATTGTATATTTTGGATACTATCTGTCTTTTATTTCAAGTCCCACCATTTTTCCCCAGATGATTCATGTTTTGAACAAGTGCCTTGAAAGAACACATCCCCTCCTCCATTAAATCTTCCACCTCCTACCCTCATCCTTGTTTAATGGTGCGAACTTCCTGCCACTTTGAAAAAACGGAGGGGGAAAATGTTCTCTGGAATACTAATTGGCAACCCAATCCAACAGAGCTACACATCCATTCTCTGTGTTTATGCCTCTCTACATGCCATTAAGAAGGAAATATGGCTCATGTACTCACTCCAGAAATCAAGTCTTTACAGAAAGCAGTAAAAGAAGTGCTTAGGGGGAGAATTCTGCAAGGAAGTGAATACTTCATTACATTCATGAATGGATCCCTAACTTAGATGCCACCTCTATTAGAATTTTGAACTGGCCTAGAAGAATTGTGGTTTTTTTAACTGTCTCTGTTGTACAGTGACAAAGGATGCCAAGACTGCTGGATCCAACACAGCAGAATCAAGTTGATTATATTATTTTCCCCCCAATATCTGGTAAATTTAGACAGAAGTTCCTATTCTAACAACTCTACTATTTGCTCCAATGTGGTCTTATTCTGGGTCAGAGATTTCAAAGTATTTGAAAGTATTAAAATGGCATCATTTGAGTGATCAAAGACCTACTGATTTTTCATGTGAGTTGCATACATTGCCATACATTGAAAAGCAGAGGAGCTTTGACCATGCAATCATACTGCCCTGGTAATTTTTTGATTTCCCGCCCCCTGCCTCCCATCACAGGTACAAGTAAGTCCTCGACTTTCTTTTTTACTGGAGACTAAAACATATGAAGAATGGCTATGGGACTTGGATTTGGCTAGTCTAAAGAAAAGAAAAAATGGGGGAGACATGATAGCAGTGTTCCAGTATCTGAGGGGCTCTCACAAGGCAGAGGGGACCAGGTTGTTCACCAGAGCACCAGAGGGAAGGACAAGAAACAATGGTTGGAAACTGATCAAAAACAGAAGCAACCTGGAACTAAGAAGAAAACTTCCTGACAGTGAGGACAATTAACCAGTGGAACAGCTTACCCCCAGAAATTGTGGGTGCTCCATCACTGGAGATTTTTAAGAAGAGACTGGACATTCACCTGTCTGAGATGGTATAGGTTCTCCTGCTTGAGGGGGAGATGGACTAGAAGATCTCCAAGGTCCCTTCCAGCTCTATTCTATTCTGTTCTGTTCTGTTCTGTTCTGTTCTGTTCTGTTCTGTTCTGTTCTGTTCTGCTCTGCTCTGCTCTGTTGTTCTGTTCTGCTCTGCTCTGCTCTGCTCTGCTCTGCTCTGCTCTGCTCTACTCTACTCTATTTTATTCTACTTACCATTTGTTTAGTGACCATTTGAAGTTACAAGAGCACTGGAAAAAAGTGACATACTTCCTGTCCTCACAACCATTGAAGCACTTGCACTATTACATGATCAAAATTTGCTGTTTGGCAACCAACATGCATTTATGACAGTGTTAGCATCCTGGAGCCATATGATTGTCATTTGCAACCTTTCAAACAAGCAAAGCCAATAGGGAGGAAGCCAGAGTCACCTAACAAATCACTTAATTGCAGTGATTTGCTTAAGAACCATGGCAAAAAAGTCATAATGTGAGGCACAACTCACCTAACAACTGCCCTGCTTAACAATGGAAATTTTGGGCTCAGCTGTGGTCATAAGTCAAGGAATATGTGTAAGTAGGGCAAACTGATGGACAAAGGGAGCAAAGCACTGTTTTCCCCAAACAACATAAAGGGTTGCATTTCCAAAACCTGGTGTAAAATTTTAAAGGGTGACCATGACTTGGTTTTTGAATGCATTTTCAGGGTAACTGTGGGTCACTTAGGATTAATGCATACTAGATCAGAACAGGGGCCACATCTGAGCTGCAAAAGGATGGCTTTCATTTTTCATTTTTTGCAGACTTTCAAGAAAAAGATCAAATTCTAATATTCTAATGAGGAACTATTGGTCCTTTCTTCTGGGCACCCTGACAGTGCATGGGGTGTTATTTGTTCTGCATGCATGTAAATAATTCTATTTACAACCCAGGCTGTGAATAAAGTTCAGCTTAAGGTCAAAAGTGGAATTAAAATCAGTACACTTTGGCTTCAGCAATGCATCAGGGAGAAAAATGGGAGGGGGGGGCAAAAGCTCAGCCCTGTGCCACTTCATTTCTAGGTACAGTTTCAGCATGGCTGACTCACTCACTGCTCAAAATAAACCCACGAGTGAGCAAGCACGAAGATTGAATTATGCTTCATCTGTTGAACAGTTACTGCAGCATCTTTGCTCCTGGGTAACAGATGAACTCATTGACAAAACCCTGCAGAAAATACAATTTCTACCCGTTCTTCATATGGGTGCTATTCATGAGCTCTTGATCTACTCCATAATAGCTTCCATCCTTCACCAAGGAACATGGCATGGCTGGCCCATTAGACAAAGCGAAATCTTATTTCCAGCAGCAAGTGCTGTTGGGAAGGGCACAATGATAGCTTCCCATTGCAGAGGTTCTATTCTCTGCTAGTAAAAACTCTGGGTTATGTAGCTTGTCCTAAAATCAGGCATCTAGGACAATGACTTGCAACCATTTGTTGGGCGACTGTTCAAAGTTACAACAGCACTGGAAAAAGGGGACTTAGAACCAGTCCTCCCCTGAGGACTGTTGCAGCATCCTCTGAGACACTTGGTCAAAATTCAGGCACTTGGCAACCAGCAGGTATTTACAACAGTTGCAACGTCCCAGGGTCATGTGATCATCTGCAATCTTCCCAGCCAGTTTCTGACAAGCAAAGTCAATGGGGGAAGCCAAATTTACTTAACAACTGCATGATTCACAAAAAACACCAGTGATTCACTTAACAACCATGGCAAAAAAGATCTTAATTGGGCATGACTTGCTTAACAACCACCTTGCTGGCAATGGAAATTCAGGTATCAATTCTGGTTGTAAACCAAAGACTACGCTATAGGGCATTGCATTCAAAAACAACTAGATACAAAGATAGTTTTTCCCCCATGCCATCACTAAACACCTAATTCCCACAGCATCATCTTATGCCATCATCATATATATATATATATATATATATATATATATATATATAAACCTCAACCCCCACAGCTTTGGGGAGCAACACTTCACATCATCAGATGGACAGAATGACTTCTGGAAGAAAGTAGATACAACTCTTTACTCCACTGAATTCCCAATTTCCAACCTTGTCTTTAAAAAGAATGAAGGATTCTCATTGGAAAGGAAGGCAGAGTTAAACATCTAAAAGATAGGAAGAACCATTCCTAATGCCCTGGAATTCTGGGAGTTGAAGTCCACAAGCCATAAAGTGGCCAATTGGGAATCCCTGTTCTAAGGCACAGACATATTAGTTTTTTTTCTTTAAATACAAGCACAATGTTCTTAAACAAATTCATTTCAACCTTCCTTCAGCAGGTTACTTTTAAGTAACCCAAGCAGTCTCAATTGGCTTTTGGCTCAGCTGAACACGCCTACACTTTTGTTTTGGTGATCTCTGTTTTGATGTTGGGGGTCTTCAAGACTAAGTCTTGAGGATGAGGCTCCTAACTTCAGCCAATGTTTCCTCAGTCTGTGGTGGGATTGATGATATGGAGGTGATTTAGCATCATTACATCATTACATTATAACCCAACAGAAGGCCTTCTTTCTGATTTGTTCCTGTCTGCAGGTTGGCTGTTGATAACAGACCATGATTCTGAGTAAGCAATGGCTGCAAAATCATGAGGTGTTTTCAGAGTATCTTTTTTCCTGTCTATCTCTCCAGATCCTCAGAAGCTGGTATTAATATACTTCATGAATTTGACCCCTATTGTCCTGGCTTTTCTTGCTTTTACTTCCTCTTTTTTCCAGAAAATTAATCTATCTCAGTTTTTTCTCACCCTTGGCAACACTAAGATGTGTGGACTTCAACTCCCAGAATTTCTCAGCCAGCATGGCTGGCTGTGGAATTCTGAAAATTGAAGGCCACACATCTTAGAGTTGCTATGGTTGAGAAATGCTGATCTAATATCCACAACATCTGCAAGGGGTGTGTGTGTGTGTGTGTGTGTGTGAATGATGCTAGCAGCATGGAAGCCCTTTCCTATATGAGACTGTGACATCATACTCCACACTACCCCAAAGAGGATGGGTGTCAAACTTGATTGTGTCACGTGATGTATTGTGACATATTGTGATATTTTTTTGCTTTGCGGAGCTGGGGTGGGCATGGCCTCCGTGTGACATATCAGGCCTGCAGGCTGCCAGTTTGACATCCTTGCGGTCAAGACCTTTCTTTCAACATTCTGATAACTGTAAACTTTTATGTTCCTATGTGCCACATGTAAAAATTGATAGGATTTTAATGTCAAGGTCATGATTGCCATCTTGACTGTCCCCTTCTGTCAGAAGAGAACTGCAGAAAAGTAGGCAGAGACAAGACAAAAATAAATGAAAATTAATCTTAATTGAATCACAATTTAAATGTAATTTAATCCAGTACAGATAGAATTAGTACATTCCATCTATTTAATTTTTCCCTCCTTCTAAGACATTAAGAATAACAATTGAGTGACAAATGTTACAGAAGCTTCTGAGACCCATTTCAAAGCTTTTGGGAGTCACCAGAGGCTCCTGGGCCTCAAACTGGACATTTCTGCTAGCTGATTGAAGCACTTTGGTGCAATCACAATTTAACTGATGTTTTGTTTTGACTTGTGGTGAATGATGTTTCTGGATAATAATTAAAGCCACCCGAACTGTATAACTTGGAAATGGGACAAATCTCATATTACTGATTTACAGTTTGGGTCTTTGATTCAAAAGGCTCATGATGAGCAGCCCCACATTTGGGCTGAAACCAGAACTGGAATAAGCAACTCAGTATTTTTATTCAGAAATGAAAAGGTCTGGATATAGACTTTTCAGATTATCTTTACCATTTCCTTTCTCCTTTCCTTTCCTCTCCTCTCCTCCCTCTCCCTCCTCTTCCTTTCCCTTTAAGAAAGGGAAGCACATTTCATAGGAAACTTGAATTTTGTTTGGTTTAGCCCAGGAGTAGGCAACCTTGGCTCTTTTATGACTCGTGGACTTCAACTCCCAGAATTTCTGAGCCAGCCAAGCTGGGTCAGGAATTCTGGGAGTTGAGGTCCACAAGTCTAAAAGAGCCAAGGTTGCCTACCCCTGGTTTAGCCATTATTTTAAAATTAAAAATGGATGCAGAAGGGGAAATTTCTTCATCTGTAGGAAGACAGCACCCCCCCCCAGAGAAATAAATATTTTTGGGGATATTGAAAGGCAGAAATTTCTCCCTCTCCCCCAGCCAGAAATTTAGCAGGCCAGGTCTGTAGAAATGCAAATTTGACAATCCCATTCAGAAAGACTGAGGCTACATTCATGAGCAAATACTACCTGGAGAACCCATTCAAGACAGGATCTTTTGAAAATCCTTGGAGCAAGATTTGATAGCTAACAATACCAGAGTGATAGAATTAGAACCAGCAACCCCTCACCCAAAAATCCAACACAGGACATAGCCATCAGACACAGCCCCAGGAAAGCAGGACATGACCTTTAGGACATACTGCAATAGGATCTACACCTCCCAGCAACTCCCACCAATGGCTAGAATTGATGTTCTGCAACATCTGGTGTGTCACAGGTTGTCCATTTGGGATGAAAGCCAATACCATTAGCTTCTGTGGCCAAAGATTAGATCCACATTTTGGAACATGTTTTTTATCTGGCTTGGTCAGCCTTGCCTAGTAAAGTCTTAGATCTTGGGTCTTCCAAAGCAGGAGAAGATCTGGAGAACTTCATTTCTGAATGAAACTTTGCTGGGCAATAAAGGTCTTTCAAAAGAGAAAGAGAAATTAGCCTAGTTTCCATTTTAATATGAATGTACCTAATGTGAACTTCCTATGTCAGTAGGCAAATAAAAAGACAATTCAAGGATCAAAATACTTGGGACATTAAATATGTAGCAAGCATTTTGAACTGGGTTGGTCTTTATTATTTTTTTGCTTCTGATCTGCTGTCAGGCATCTGAAGAAGTAGGCCATAGCTGACAAAAGCTTATGCCTTTTAACAAAATGTGTTAGTCATAAAAGGTCCTACCAGACTCCTTCTGATGTCGGGGAGTTAAAAGAAAGGTAAAAGCAAACAGACAGAGACAAGTTGAGCTCTCAAAACTCAGTTGCCAGGAATTCTATGGGAAACCTCCAGATCCAAAAACAGTGTACCTGCAAATTGGATGAGCAAAATAGACGAGGACTCAGGAACCTCACTTATCCCACTGCAGAATTCAAGTAGCCTTGTCTACATTTCTCCAGGCTATAAATAAATGGAGGGCAGCTCTCATAGTGAGCTCTTGCAATTTCTCTGAATCTCTTTTTATTGATTGTGGGGTGGGAGGAGAAGTCTTTGATTCTATGAGCCATGGAACTTTTATTCATGAAACTATGACAACTCCGTACCAGGCACAAATCAATGGGTTTTTTTTAAAGGAAGTGGATACAACAGGGGAAAAAAAGCATTCTCGCTTGCTGGCTGCCTAATAAGCCCATTGCTGGAAAGCTAGACTTTTATCTTAACTGCCATGTGATCTTTTCCTCAGTCTGATTGTTCCATTTACTCTATTGATTGTGATTATGAACCATCTCTGCTACAATTTTACCCTTTCTGGAAACACTTACACAGGAGGAAGGATACAGGAAAAAGAAAAGAGAGGGAAGCTTTTTTCCTCCTCCTCCTTCTCCTTCTTTTCTTCTTACTCCTCCTCCTCTTCCTCCTCCTCCTCCTCCTCCTGTTCTGAAGTTGCAGGATATCAAGAGTGTGTGGAAGTAGTAGTAGTAGTAATAATAATAATAATAATAATAATAATAATAATAATAATAATAATAATTAATAATAATAATAATAATAATAATAATAATAATAATAATAATAATAATAATAATAATAATAATAATAATAATAATAATAATAAATGCAAGCTTGTTGCCAAGGGCCCAAAATGTGGTCACACATAAGTTGCTAAGTGACCTGTCATAAGTCAAGAATTACCTGTAGCCCCTTGACCTTGGCTGGCCAGATACATGCGTGATGAAGCGAGAGGCTAAAGCTGCATCTGATGAAGGTAGCCCTTGAGTTATGACCACAATTGATGCCAAAATTTCTGTTGCTGAGCAAGATGGCTGTCAAGTGAGTTTTTCCTCATTTTATGACCTTTCTTGCCATCATTGTTAAGTGAGTCACTGCAGCTGTTAAGTTACTAATATCATTGTAAAATATATCTGGTTTCCCCATTGACTTTGCTTGTCAGAAGGTCACAAAGGGTGATTGTAGAACCCCAGGACATTGTAACCATCATGAATATGAATCAGTTGCCGAGCATCTGAATTTTGATCACGTGAACATGGGGATGCTACAACAGTGGTAAATGTGGAAAACTGTCATAACTTACTCAGTAACTTAGAACAATCACTAAATGAATGGTTATAAGTTGCCAACTACCTGTACTCCTGATTTTTCTACTTTTATTATGTGAGCCAATGGCCAGGACAGACCTAAATACAGGAACATTTCTGAAAAGTTATATAGATAAATAAATAAAGGGAAATATGCAGTGTATAACCTGAAGTCTGCTCTGATTAAATTCATTTAATAGAAAAAAAGACCTTGAGAATAGAGTAGAGTAGAGTAGAATAGAGCAGCGCAGAGCAGAGCAGAGCAGAGCAGAACAGAACAGAACAGAACAGAACAGAATTCTTTATTGGCCAAGTGGGATTGGACACACAAGGAATTTGTCTCCGGTGCAGAAGCTCTCAGTGTACATACAAGCAACAAGTGATCAATTATGAATGAATGAACCTTTATTGTCAAAGTACAACCATGTATACATTGAGATTGGCTGAGCCTCCCTTCATGCCCCCACCCCAAACTCACAGTGACACAAACCCTCCATCTTATTACACCATGTGAGCTAATTGCACAACACACCGGCCTTGCAAGTCAATCATGCATAAAGTTTATAAAATTATTTCCCATTCAAAAGCCTAACAGCCCATGGATAAAAGCTGTTCTTCAGCCTGTTGGTACGGCTGGCTATACTCCTATATCTCCTACCCGATGGTAGGAGAGTAAAGAGATACCGACCAGGGTGTGAGTCGTCCCTGAGAATTTTCCTCACTCTTCCAAGGCAGCGAGCCCTGGCGATGTCATCCAGTGGTGTCAGGGGACAGCCCACAATGTCTTGTGCTGTGCTCACCACCCTCTGTAATGCTTTCCTATCCACAGCTGTCAGACCAGCATACAGAACGAGAGTACGCTCTCTATAGTAGACCGGTAAAAGAGGGTCATTAGCCATTGTTCTACCCTGTTCTTCTGTGAGACCCTGAGAAAGTGAAGTCTCTGTTGGGCTTTTCTGGCCACCTGGGTTGTATTAACTTTCCAGGTAAGATCTTCAGAGCTAGACTCCCAGAAATTTAAAGGAGGAAACTCTCTCCACACAGCCCCCCCGATGTAAAGTGGGGCAGGTTCCTCCTTTTTCCTCCAGAAGTCTAGCACCATCTCTTTCATCTTGCCGATGTTCAGGTGCAAGTTGTTGTTACTACACCATACGGATAGTTTCTGTACCTCCCCCCTGTATGCTGTCTCATCCCCACCTGTAATAAGACCCACTACAGTAGTATCATCTGCGAACTTAATTATCGCAGTAGATGGGTCGGATGATACACAATCATATGTGTACAATGAGTACAGGTAGGGGCTAAGCACACAGCCCTGTGGCGAGCCGGTGCAAAACTTCAGGGGGCTTTTGATTATAATCATAAAAAACATTCATCATAAATCATAAGATACAACACTCAGTGATGGTCATAGGATACTAAATAAGCAATCAACATAAATCATATTAGGATACTAAATAAAATAATATAAATCGTAAGATTCAAGCAACAGAGTTATAGTCATAAGAAGATAAGGAATGGGTAATAGGAAGGATGAGAAGGATAATAGTAATACAGCCTTAACTAGGTAGTTTGAATTAGTTGTTTAGCAGAGTGATGACCTGGGGGGAAAAACTGTCTTTGTGTCGGGTTGTTTTGGCATGCAATGCATTATATCAGCATCCTGAGGGGAAGAATTGAAACAGTTTATGTCCAGGATGTGAGGGGTCTGTAGATATTTTCTCAAACCTCTTTCTGACCTGTGCAGTATACAGGTCCTCAATGGAAGGCCGGCTGTAGCAATAGATTTTTCTGCAGTTCTAACTATCCGTTGAAGTCTGTGTCTGAAAAAGAAAAAATAAGTAAAAGGTACGGCCTTGTTCTGACAGTTTCTGCATCTCACGAGAACTCATAAATTAAACTGTAATGCCACTAAACAAGGTAATGTATTTTAGAAAGATAATGTTTTAAATTGGCTGTGGACATTTTAGGCAAAACCGCTGCTCCTGAGGCATTTTGCTCTAATGATCTTCCACTTCAGAGGTTATAAAGAGGTTTCATCTAATGCATGGCTTTATGCTACAAAAATCAGAGAGTTCAACTCTGAAATATCAACACAATCTCTGCTAAAATGGATGAACAATTGTTACCCTTTGGGAAGCAGGGACACCCCTGATGTCTTAAGAACCTCCCAGTTAAATATCTCACGACTAATAATTCCTTTGCTCTCTTGACAACATTTTTTTTTTCCCTTGAGAGAAATGGTTGAAAAATTGATATCTTAATTCACTTGTCCATTGTCAACTTCTACAGCCATCAGAATAATATATAGCCCTCCATTAAAACAGCCATAATTCTTGTTCTTAGATAAAAAGTTGTTTTTTGGGGGGGGATTCCTTCTCTCCTCTTTTTCTTTCCCTGGGTTCCTACTTCATGCTAAGGCATGGATTAATTGTGGTTATTTATGTTATTCACACAACACATTAATCAAGCAAACCATATTAAGCCCAATCATGTTGTCAGCCAGTATGTCCTCGTTCTGAAGGAGGAAAGAGGGCTTTTGTCAACATCCAGCCCAAGAATCCAAATAAATCTCCAGTTTCATTCCTTTGTTAGAAATCTTACTGTTTATTGAATACACGGCATAATACCATCAAAGCAAAATTCAGTCTGAGGTTTCCAGATAACAGATCAAAGAGTTAAACAATACTCTCTTCACCCAAGCTCCTGCCCTCTCACATGGTCTCTGTAAACAATTTCCCTTTGCTATGGGAACCATCTGCTTTTCTTCCACACCTGCTTAAGTGTCCTTGGAAATGGCTCAGGCTCTCACGATCTTCAGCAAAATCAAAAAGGTTTCATTTCTTCATCTAAACCAGATATGTCAAACACAAGGCCCGGGGGCTGGATCCGGCCCACGAAGTGGTTTCATGCGGCCTGCGAAGCCATCCTGGAAACAGTGACGGAACAGCCCCCACTTCCTTGGCCCTGGCCCAGAGACCCTCCTTCTGCCAGAGACCCTCAGATCTGTCCCACTCCTGCCCAGGCCCCCATAGGCACCCTTGATGCGAACGATGTAGAGCTGGCCATGCCCACCCAGTAGGCCATATGCACTCTAGCCAAGCCCACCCAGTAGGCCACGCCCACCCTGGCCCCCTGAGGGTGACCACAATGCTGATGCGGCCCTCAATGAAATTGAGTTTGACACCCCTGATCTAAACACTTTTAAAGCAACTGTAAGGACCTCCCTCAGCTAAGCCACCCAAGAAAGCACAACTCTTGAAACCGGCATTGTCTTAAAAGGAACTTTTATTAGGGGATAGTGACAGCAGGGAATTAAGGAGAAGTTTGAGAGAAAAACCTGTGAAGCAGTATATTAAAAGCAACATTCAATACTCTCCCCCCGCCCCCAGAGTCCCAGTGTTCATTTGAATCCCAGCCAATCCAAAGTTTCATTCTTGACACCTGGCATCTTTACAATATTCACAGGATGTTCACAATAAGTAAGAGTAGTCCTTGACTTACGACTAGTTACTTAATGACTGGTCGAAATTATGACAGACTTCCCAAAAGTTAGCTTACAAGCCAATTTTGAAGTTATGATGTCACCCCTTCCCCTTCAGCCTCAGTCATGTGACTGCTTTTGGAGCTCATTTATGGCCATTTACACTGCCCCACAGTCATGTGATCACGATTTATAATGATTTTGAAAGAAAGTGGCATTTACTTCCGATTACTGCTAAAATTTGGCCCACAGGAAGCAATGGGTTCAGTCAACAACAACCATGTTTGCTTAACACCTGCTCTGAAAAATGTCATAAAATTGGATCCAGTCACGTAGTAGCCCATTTTATGACCATCATGACTTAGGACTGTAATTGCCAGGCTCAGTTATGGTTGTAACTTGAGGACTATCTATAAGACTATCCATAATAGAACACAAATCACTCAGATTTAAAAATAACCACTAACATCTCCCCTCCAAAAAAAAGCTCACTTAAGTAATTCCATACAATCCTGGGGGTTGATTTTTTTTCCTGCTTCTGTATTGTAAATTTAGATTTAAGAATATAGTCAGAAAATCTGTGTTATTGGTGCTGTGTAGGCTGGCCTGGAAGCATTTACTTAAAGACCTATAAGTAAATAAATACATAACTCACTTTTCTAATTTTACAGAGAAAGTATGTTGGCCACTTGAATCCAGAACTGAGCTATTACCGGTATTATGAATGCCCTGAACAGATGTAGCTTCCTAATATAGAATGTTAGGCCAACAAGGAAGTCCAGACAGGAACCACAACTAAGTCAAGCAATTTTAAGGTTACGTTAACCAATTTTGCTAGTCTGAAGGTACATATCTCCCAAGGTCATTTCCACACACCATTATTATAAAATGTCTGTTTTTACCCAATGCCCCTAAAATGGTTATCGAATTAATCTATTGCACAGGTTCAAACTGACAAGTGATCTAACTTAGCAAATTGGGTTCATGTCACCTGCTTAGTCACCCACTCCCTAATCAAGGTTAATACAGATCAAAGCCTATTATGTTGTAGAAATGCAGCTGTTAAGGCTGTCTTTGACCTGCTGAAGGACATTAAGCAACTTTGCTTACTGCCATTGTTACGGACTTATAACAGTTCCACCGTTTGCTCTGAACTTCAGAAATTTTGTCACAGGGGGATAATATTCTCCCTTGGGTAGAATAACTGATCTGCTAACATCTGGGTAGAAATGGAAAAGAGACAAAGCTACATGCCTTTTTTCAGCTGTCAAGGCTGAGGTTATTTCAAAGAGAGGGAGCCAGAAATGCAACGATGTTTTACAATGGAAGTAAGCTAGGCAGAATTCTATTATATCACACTGATGTGTATTGGATTACACAATGACACTTCTCGCAAGTTCTTTTCCTGCTGATTTCCCATCAGAAATGCAGAGAGCTACAAAACGTTTTCTTGCTGGGACTAATGGACAGACAACTAGAAAAGACTTATGGACAACTGTTTTTGTACATGGCAACTGATGTGAGATTATTACAAAGCCAAAGATGGTAAGAGTCTGAAATATCCACAAAGGAGGAATAGTTGGTGAAGATGACAGAATTTGCAGAGATGGCAAAACTGACTTGTTTGAATAGGAAAAAGACAATAACTACATTTGTTAATAACTAGAAACTTATAATGTGCTAAGTGTTTTTGCCGAACACAGGAAAAAAACAAACCTACAATTTATGGTTTTTGATGATTAGACAGGGTAGAATATGGAAAGAAGCCATCGTAAAAAAAGAGGATAAAATATCAATGCATTACAAGTAGTCCTTACTTACAACCATTAATTTAGTGACCGTTTGAAGTCACAATGGCACTGAAAAAAGTTACTTAGGATTGTTTTTCAAACTTACAACCGTTGTAGCATCTCCATGATCACATGACCAAAATTTGGATGTTTGGCAATTGGCTCATATTTATGACGGTTGCAGTGTCTTGGGGTCACGTGATCACCTTTTGCAACCTTCTGACAAGCAAAGTTAATGGGGAAGCCAGATTAACAGCTCTATTATTTATTTATTTATTTGATTTGATTTATATACTAACAACTGCAGTGATTCACTTAACAAAGTGGCAATAAAGGTCATAAATGGGGCAAAACTCTCTTAACAGCTGTCTTGCTTAGCAACAGAAATGTGCTCAGTTGTGGTTGTAAGTCAAGGACTATGTGTATTCTGGCTTCTCCATCATAGAGAAGTATAGAACCTGCCTCAATCCCTCTTCCCAAGAAAGCAGAACTTCATTCCAAAAGGAACTTTTATTAGGAGAAGTTGACAGCCAGCACAGAAGGCAGGATCTGAGAGTTTCACAGGCAAATCAATAGGTTAAAAGAGTAACTGGCAAACCCCACCCCAATAGTCCATCCAGGCAGTTCAAATGAGCCAATCTCTAGGTGTGAACCCGCTGTGGGAACGGGGTTGATAAGACACCATTCCCAAGGTTGTTAGGTCTTTGTGCCTCTTCTTCTGCAGCTAGAGATAAGGCAGATGGCTGGAGGCACATTCCATTCTCACCCCAGGCTGGGAGCAAGGGAAATAAATCAAAGAGCAGGCAGATAGAGGAAAGCAGAGAGGGTACATTGTAGTGGCCATAGCAAAGTGGAGAGGATACATTGTAGCACCCATAGCTTTCCCCCCTCCCACCCCCCCAGGAGTATTGCAGAACTGGCAGGAAGATTGAATAAAGTAATCACCCTCCTCCCAATAACTGGGTTCTGATAGAACCCTAAGTACCTGTTTCGTAGAAATGACTCATACTGGAGGAGACAATGCAATGAACCAGAATTTGGAAACCATCTTCTTTAGTGATGCTATGGTATCATTAGCATTTGAAGGGCACTAAATGCCTCTGAGAGTTACTTCAGGCTCAGCTACCTCTGATATATGTGAACTAGTATGAGCTGCGGCAGACAGACCTGGACATTTTATAGCCTGCAGGCCACATCCAGCCCTCCAACTGTCCCTGTCCAGCTTGCACTGACAGGGCGGGGGCAGCAGCCCTCTGCAACAGCCACAGTTTCTCATGTGGCCCCCTTGGAAAAATTAATTGCTCACCCCGGCACTGGAGAAACAGCATTTATAAGATGAATAACACAGACCTGTATTTTGTAGGCAAAAAGCCATCTGCAAATAAATCGATTGGCCTTGCGTTAGAAGAAATTGCTTGAAATAATGGGTGCGCCACTATGTTCCCTCGAGAGCTTAGCTAAGTCAATTAAAGACTTAGCACCTGAAGAATGGCTCAGAGTATTATGACAATCCAGCTCATTGGACTAGTTTATACTGTAGTTGAGTGTATTGTGCAAGCCCACAAAATAAGTTAATTCAAAAACCAGGTTAAGCCTGTTATAATCTCACATCAAATCCAGCCTTTATGAATTCCACAAAGGACTCCTCTGTATGATCCTCTAGAGAAATACCCCTTAAATCTACAAAATGCCTTTTCATTTCTCCAATCACTTCAGCTGGGAGATGGAGTTTCGAAATTTCCTTGAATTCCTCACCCCTCTCTTCGTCAGGCACATATAGTGAATGTATCTGTGAATGCAGCCACCTTTTCAAGAAAGAACAAAGTTTCCTTTCATTCTTTTTTTTCTTTTTTCTGTTCCTTTCATTTAGCTATTGAACTGTTTAATTGCTGCTGCTAAATACAGACTATACATCCAACATCTGCTGTAATTAAAAAGATTTGTGCACAAAGGTTAACAAATTGGAGCATCATAATATTGTCTCATTAGAAGAGAAAAAAAATTGACCATCACTTTAAAAGAGGAGACAAAGACTGATAAGAGAAAGAGCTGAGAAAGGATGAGCATTAATAGTATTTTGGATGCTCACTCTAGAGCACAGGTGTCAAACTCACCACGTCACATGACGTGTTGCGACGTATCGCAACTCTTTTTGCAGGGAGGCTCAGCCAATCTCAATGTATACATGGTTGTACTTTGACAATAAAAGGTTCATTCATTGTCGGCAATGGGGTGGGCGCAGCTTCGGTATGATGCATACGGCCCGCGGGCCAGCAGTTTGACAACCCCTGCTTTAGAGAGTGTCTCCATTCACTGCCCTTCCAGCAAACCCTTAGAATATTCTTCATATATCTTCTGTTCTTGAAAGATTCCCATTCCTGTCCAAACCTTAGCCAAGTGGCTTTATTAATATCTTCCTTAAGCAACACCATCAATTCAAAATACGTTTTAATGTCTATTTGTAATTCCTGAGCTTATGTAGCAAGGCTATCATTTCTTGACAATTGCATTTTAATCCTGCATTCCTTTTGGAGCCAAGTAAATTGCTGACAGTATAAACACTGCTCCCAGTTCTCCAAAGGCCCAGGATCTGAGATGTAAAGAGAAAAAACTCAGATTCTTGGATCATGTCTGCTTGCACTAAAAGATAATACATACATACATACATACATACATACGTATGTACATACATACATACATACATACATACATATATACATACTAGAGCAGAAGGCAGCTAATTGTCATTAGAAAATTAAAAATCAGTACTACTATATGGATTTTCTCCAACAGAGAAAAGTTATCTGGAAAAGTGAATGTGGATTCCATATTTACATAGGATTTGTCCATAGACATTAAAGAGGTGATGGAGTAGAGAAGCAATGAGTTCTCAGCACAAATCAGAAGAAAGCAACCTCATCTCTTTCAGTTGTTTCAAACTTCAACTGTTATCAACCCCAGTAATACAATAGCCAAAGATAGGGAATTAGCGAATTGTTATCCAAAATATTTGGAAGGACCAAACTTCAATTTTGGACATAAACCATGCATGGTTTTTATTTGATCTTCTCATGCTTGATCTGAGGACTTTCCCCTAGAATATAAAATAGAAATCTAGACAGACAGACGGACGGACGGACGGACACACATACACACACAGAGAGAGAGAGAGAGAGAGAGAGAGAGAGAGAGAGAGAGAGAGAGAGAGAGAGAGATACAACATTAGAGCCTGCTGCGCTTTTTGTCTGAATCGGCAATGCGAA
This sequence comes from Vipera berus, assembly GCF_964194415.1. Lineage (NCBI taxonomy): Eukaryota > Metazoa > Chordata > Lepidosauria > Squamata > Viperidae > Vipera > Vipera berus. Next base: position 346,964,661 of record NC_138202.1, read on the forward strand.
TTCCACTTGTAGCTGTCCAAGGTCCTGATTGGGTCTAAACTTTTGCTTCGACCTCAACGTTTATATTATCTTGTCTTTTTGCCTCCCAATGCTTTCCAATTCTCCAAATATTGTCCAATTTCATTTTAATGTGATAGAAAGGAGATTATGAAATAGACAAGTATCATATCTAACACAAATTAATTTAGTGGAATATTCATTATAAATATATTTTAAATCAATTATCCTGATTTTTAGAACACAGAATCTTGGGGTTGGGGGAACATTGGTGGTCTTCTAGTACAGTCCTCTGTCTAGAGCAGGACATCCTTATGGCCATCAGACCTTTGTCTCCAATGACGGAGGTCCCATAACTCCATGGACCAAGCTATTCTACTGCTTAATAACAATCACAGTCAAGATTTTTTTTCCCTTACTTTGAAATATGGCTCTCCATCTGGAGAGCACCCAACTCTTGGTCTTGTTTATCCTCAGAAGATATGGAGAATTCCATATATTTCTTTGTCTTGGCCTAGCCTACATTTTGGAAACAGCCTCCTGAAAGCCAATCACAGCCTTTGGCTTAAAAAAAGTTTACTGTGCTGTTTTAGACAAAGGTGAAAAGGGTAAACTCTATGCCCGATAGCATCTCTAGGCATGGATTGCTGATTTTCATTAGCTTGCTGAAATGACACTCTGGCATTTAGCTTTAAGTAGTTTCCATTTCCCTCAGCTTCCGACCTTTCTTCTGCTCATATAGCTTTTCCTCAACTCAACCCACAGAGGCAAAAAGGAGGCACTTACCCAATCACCTGCTTCATGCTGACCAATGCTATTCAATCTTAGCTGTGCTGATTTATTTATTTTTTGGGGGGGTATGTTGCTGTCTCTCCTTTTCCTCGTGTTCTACTTTGGTCTGGGAAGAAACATTCATTTCCTGGGAACCAACAAATCATTCTGCAGCAGATGTCAGGTAGATAAAAGAATATGCATGGAAGTAAACAGCTAATTAAGAAAAATGCCTGCGTTTAATGGGGTCCCTTCTCTGGTGATAAATGCGTGCACACACACATGCACACAGAAACAGTCATATAGGCAGGCAGGCAGACAGGCAGACAGACAGACAGAAAGCAGGTTCTCAGTCCATTAAGGTAAGCTGGAGCCTATTTAGGGGGACTGGAGCCAAAAACATATGAAAAATGGTTGCAGGAATTGGGTATGTTTAGTTTAATGAAAATAAGAACTAGGGTTGACGTGATAGCAGTGTTCCAATATTTGAGGGGCTGCCAAAGAAGAGGGGCCAACCTATTCTCCAAAGCACCTGAAGGCAGGACAAGAAATAATGGCTAGAAACTAATCAAGGAGAGAACCAACCCAGAATTAACGAGAAATTTCCTGACAGTGAAAACAATTAACCAGTGGAACAACTTGCCTCCAGGAGTTGTGGGTACTCCAATACTGGAGGCTTTCAAGAAGAGACTGAACAGCCACTTGTCTGAAATGGTATAGGATCTCCTGCTTGAGCAGTGAGTTGGACAAGAAGACCTGCAAGGTTCCTTCCAATTCTGTTACTCTGTTAGGCACAGCAAATTCTGGGAATGCTTTTTATTGTTGTGGGGTAGATTTACAGAATCTTGAAAGCCTGTCAGGGTTCCTCTCTACCTCATCTTATTTATGCGCCATCAAGTCATTTTTTTTTTACTCTTACTGACCATGTAGATCAGGGGTGTCAAACTGCCAAGCCATGGGCTGGACACATCATCAGGAAACCGCGCCCACCCCATTGCCAGCAATGGAGAAAAAACTCTGATACGTTGCACGATGTCACATGACGTCATGAGTTTGACATGTCTGATGTAGATAGATTTTTCTCTATGATGATCTGTTCCTAACCTAGTCTTTTGGGTCTACCAATGCTGTACCCATTGCCACTGTGTCCAGCCCCTAAATGGATGTACTTGGGGCTGATTGCCATTTTCTTCTTCTCTTTCCTTTCTCTTCCTCCCTTCCACCTCTCCCAGCATTAGATCCTTCTCCAGAGATATGGGATAATGTGACCTAAGTTGGATAATTTGAGCCTAGTCATTTATATCATGAGAACTTTGGGTTGATCTGATCAGTAATCCATATAGTTGTTTTCTTGACTGTTATTCTCAGGACACCTACATGCCAAAGCACGAAATTATTCCTATCCTGATTCTACCAAGTACCAAATTTCATTCCCATAGAGTGTCATAGGAAATATCATGGCTTGCATGAGAAAGGAACTCATGATGTCTTCATTTTCTTTGGTATAAACTCCACCTTATAGCAAGGAAAATCGAGTTGTGATTATTGTTTTTTTCTCATGCTTCCCTCTTTCAGAGGACTGAGTAATATGAGGGCAATACAGAAATAAACCTGTTTGTTTATCAATGACAGACACTCATGGATTTAGAACTTTTATTATACACATTAGAAAAACTACAACATTACATTATTTTTTGGCATAATCATCATTCAGACTGAGGCACTTGTTATAACATTTTACAAGGTTTGAAATGTAGTAGTAGTAGTTGCTTGGCGCCAAATCTGGGGGGGGGGATTAAAAAAATCCCAATGGAACAGCTTCAAAAGTTCTTGGGTGCATCTAGTGGTGTGCGGGCGACAGTGGTGGGATTCAAATATGTGAATAATTGGTTCTCTGTATGGATGCCAGTTCTGGAAGTCTATCCTGGGCCTGGGAAACAAAAAAGTAGTTACCGGTTCTGCCGAACTGGTGTGAACTGGCTGAATCCCATCACTGGCGGGCAAGCATTATTGTGAACCAACACCACACAGGAAGTCAGCATGCCCCGACGCTTGTTATAGATGGTTCATCTAAGTTTTCGTAACGTTTCACAGTAGACTTCTGAATTGATGGTCAAAACACGTTCCATGAACTTCACCAGCAGTACTCCTTTGGCATCTTCACATTTGGCAAGATTTTCTATGGCACCACTTCCGGTGTGGTGTTGGTTCATGATAATGCTTGCCCACACACCGCAAGACACACCCAAGAACTTTTGAAGCAGTTCCGTTGGGATGTTTTGGATCACTCCCCCCACCATAGCCCAGATTTGGCGCTGAGCGACTACTACTAAGGAATTTCAAACTTTTTAAGACATTATGACAAGTGCCTCAATTTGAACGGTGATTATGTCAAAAAGTAATGTAATGCTGTAGTTTTCTAATGTGTGTAATAAAAGTTCTGTATCTGCGACTATCTGTCATTGATAACCAAATGGAGGTTTATTTCCGAATTGCCCTCGTAGTTTCTGAAACTTCCTCTTAACCGTTTTTACTCATTCCTTCTCCATTCCCAAGGTCAGGCTTACATCCCTTCACCATAGTAATTCAGCAGGCCTATTAATGATCTTAATTAATAATCCTGCTATTCTGAGACATTTTTCTTGATATGCAAAAGAGCAGGTGAATTGATTAAATGAGCAAAGTAACTATAAATTTATGATTATGTATTTGATTAGGCTTGGAAGCCACTCCATTCATTTCTGAGTCTAAGCATTTAATATATGGCAAAACAGTATAGGTAATCCTCGACTTACAACCATAACTGAGCCTATTTCTGTTGCTAAGCAAGGCAGTTGTTAAGTGAATTTTGCAACCATTTTTCTTTGCCATGGTTGTTAAGTCAGTCACTGCAGTTGTTAAGTGAATCATGCAATTGTTAAGGAAAGACCCCCACTGAACTTTGCCAGCCGGAAAGGCTACACATGGTGATCACATGACCTTGGGACAGTGCAAGTCTCCTAAATACATGCCAGTTGCCAAGCACCCCAGGTTTGTTTATGTAACCACGGGAATGCTGCAACAGTCGTTAAATATGGAAAGCAATCTTAAGTCACTTTTTAAAGGGATGTTGCAACTTCAAACGGTCACTAAACAAATGATGGTAAGTCGAGGACTACCTGTGGTTTAATATATACAGAACAAGGATACAACAAAATACTGTTGTTGGTGTCAACTATTGCCTGGACAACCAAAGACTAGATGTAGATTATATTTTCTAAAACCAAATTGCAGATCTCCCAAAGAAGCATCAAATCATTGCAATAAGAGGGGAGAGGGGTTTAATTATCCTGACATCTGCTGAGACATAAACAAGCATTGTCGTTCCAGAAAATGCCTGATTTATCTTGCTAATAACTTTTCCCTTCAGAGGGAGGCAGAGGATGGAACAGGAGGATCAGCTCCCCTTGACTTGATGCAGTCAGGGAGGAAGATTTAGTTGAGCAAGTGGAAAAGTGTAACAATTTTGGAGAAAATGATCATTTTGTGCTCAACTAAAACTAGCCTAGTTGAACATGACTTTAGCTCAAAAGTAAAAAAAAACAAAACAAACCCTGACATATTTTCATAATAAACTTATGGTATGATAAGTTGGATTCCAAGGCAGAAAAATTTAATGGGAAAAGAAGGTTCAGCAACACAGGAGTCTCTTGAAAATAGGAGACTACAGACATAATTTCAAACAATTTTAATGAAGCAAAAAAAGGGGAGAATGTCAGAAGCAGGGTGGCTGCCAAAACTTCCTTAGCAAAGATCTGAACATGAAAATGCATGCATGCAGGTGGAAACGACAGGTTATCAAGGAGCAGCATGGAAAAGTAGCCTGAAACTATAGCCATGATAGCAAGAAAGGTAAATTGAACCCAGCATGATCAGGGATGCTAAGAATTATTTCTTTGATTTCTATAGCCACCCATCCTGGACAGCTCAGATTTAGGGATGTACAATGCATTTATAGAACGTAGATTAATAGGGTTGGAAGGAACTGTGGAGGACTCCTAACCCATGGCAGGAGTTCCAGACAGATAGCTGTCCATTCTAAAGAGGAGCACTTTGCAAAGCAAATTGGGGTGAGCACAGCACACCTCCTTGATTCATTAAAACAGCCATATCTTCCTGAGGACTTCATTGGCTTCTTCAAAGATTTTCTCCACGTGTTTTATCCACGCATAGAAAACGCTTCCATTGGGACAGCCAAAATAGCGGTTGGACACGCAAACACACAGCTGGAGACAGCCTTAGAAATAGGTGTGTGAGGCTTCTAAAGCACACTTTTTTTTTGGAAAGGATTGAAGGTGGGTTATTTTGCATGCCCCACATCCATTGTGAACTACATCTTTGGAATGCTTTATGATGGCAAAATACTAACAGGTAAGGAAGAAACAGGTAAGAAAGAAAAACAAATAGAGTCACTGAAATCTTATTTGACTTCAGTTTTCTTCAACAAGAGAATATAGCAGAATAACAAGAGTTGGAAGGAACCTTGGAGGTCTTCTAGCCCACCCCGCCACTCCTGATTAAGCAGGAGACCCTTTACCATTCCAGACAAATGGCTGTCCAGTCTCTTCTTAAAAAGTTGTGGAGCACCCACAACTTCTGGAAGCAAGCCATTCTACTGGTTAATTGTTTTCACTGTTAGGAAATGTCTTCTTAATTCTATTATTATATGTATTACATCAGAAAATTGTGAAGAACAGGATGAAAGGAAATATAGTCAGGTAATATGGATTGATTCTAAATGAGTTTAAATCTCCATGGCCATAAGGACCATGCCTTGGGTTTCTGATGGTGCAGGCAAACCTTTAACTGTGAGAAATCTTGGAGCATGGGTGAAGAGCTAGGTTACAGAAGGAATGCATACATTGGCTTGTTTTCTTTCTGTCATCTGGTTCCCCCCCCCCCCCCCGCTTTCAGGATTTCTCAAAGATAATAGTTCAGTATCTGGGCAACTACAGAACAGTCAGACTAATATTGCTACTTGGGAAAGCTTTAGAGCAGGGGTGTCAAACTGGCGGCCCACGGGCCAGCTGTGTCACGCACCAGGCCACGCCCACCCCAGATCCGCAAAGTCAAAAAAACGTTGTGATACATCACGACATGTCACATGACACAATCAAATTTGACACCCGTGCTCTAGAGCAGGGGTCCCCAACCTTGGCCACTTTATGACTGGTGGATTTATATGTGCAGAAGAGGTGGGCAGAGTATACAAAATTCCACAGAAGAGATAGCCAAAGAGCAATTGGAATAGACAGGGAAGTACTGAGACCCAATTTGGTGCTGGTTAAAGGCAGCAGGCTAGAATCTAAAAGACCATGAGTTCTAGTCTTAGGCACAAAAGCCAGATTTGTGACTTTAAAGTGATCCCTCTAGACTAGACTGGGCAGGAGTGGGGAGACAAAAGAGAGACAGAAAGGGGCAAAGGAAAAAAAAAAGATGCTTCTTCTCATCCATTACTGGCCTTGGAAGAATATAAAGAAGTCTCAAAAAGCAAATATAGTCCATAAAGAAAAGGTGGGTGGGTTTAATCCCAAATGGGCTGATACGACTAGTGCCTTATGGCATTGTTTATTTTGTAACAATCAGGAAATTGGCTTGGGATAAAGTGTGCATGTATGTTGATATAAAAATAATGAGATTACACCATCATAAACATTATTTCTGATGCAGTTCATTTCCCCAACAGCAGGAACAAAGAGATTAGAAATAGAACAGAACCTGAACAGAAATGACATGGCTAATGAGCTTCAAAATAGTACCAGAAACTGCATGATTTCTAATTATAGTGACGAGGAAAAGAAAGAAAGTGAAAAAAGTAAACATGTTTTATTGGATAGAACAATCACACCAAGAATAAACAGCTGTGGAAGTAGGGTTTTACCTAGGATCCAGTCTCTTGAGAATCTGAAATTTAAAGAAACACACAAGTTTCTAGTCCTTTTGATAGTGGGAAATAAAATCACAATAGCACACATAGATCACTTACAGTGAAATCTAATAAGCAAGATTGTAAGTCCCGGTGAACAGGCTTTTAATTGTTACATTATAGAGTTTTAGAACTGAGAAGAACTGTTTGACTACTTCATAAATAAGAGAAACATGAAGGGAAAATGAAAAGTCACCTCAGATAGCGAGATGGGCAGCATTTAATATATAAATGAATAAAAAGTAGATTTCAGTGTTTTATGTATGTTACAGAATCTTTTTTTTCTGAGCACAGAATTTGTGGGCAGAATGTTCAGATTCTTCACTATTTTTTAAATAGAAACAACATGGGACTGTCTTTGAAGACTACTTGACACCTCAATTTATGCAAAATGCATAAAGTTGTTCACTGGCTGGATGAAAGCCAGTTCCATTCATCCTATAAACTTGTGTTTTTCAAACTTGGCAGCTTTAAGTTATGTGGACTTCAGCTCCCAGAATTCCCCAGCCAGCAGAGGGAGTTGAAGTCCACATAACTTAAAGTTGCCACCTTTGAAAATCACTGCTATAAACTCTGGTACAGAGCTTGGCTCTACGGATCCTCACTTTTGTATGGAATTGATCACTGGAAGCTTTCAAGAAAAGATTGGACAACCATTTGCCCAGGGTGGTATAAGGTCTTCTCCCTTGGGCACAAGGTTGGACTAGAAGACCTCTAAGGTCCCTTCCAGGCCTAAGATTCTAGGAATCATTGAATATGCTATTTGTGGACAAAATCTTTGATAGGACTTCTTTTGGGGGGAGGGGAGGGAGAGTGCTCCCTACCCCCCCAAGCTACTTTTCTTGGTGAGAACCTGTCCTATGGATTAGGTTTCTGAGGCCAGTCTGGAGAAGGAAGCGGAAGAAGAGAAGGAAGAGGTTGTCCATCATCTTCTCTAAGGAAGGCTTGCTAGAAGCTGATTAAACAGCAGTATCTGAAGAGAGGGGTCCAAAAAAAGTCAAGATGGTGGCCCGGACTTTGCAGGCCCCTCCTTTTTGTCGCCAATGTGTGACACTGATGCAGGTAGAAAAAGGGAGAGACTTCAACTGTGCAGCTGTGACTGCCATCCTGACTTTTTGGTTTATCCTGGTGGATGACCCTGAATTGTTCTGGAGACGTTTTGGGGAATTAGAAGGCGAGTGCTGTTGGTTTGATGGGTTCAATTGCGGCAGTAATACGGTATGACTTGAAGCTGTTCGCTGATGTTTCCTTTTCCTGATTTTAGGTTTTAGAGTGCTTACTGTCAGGATGGGATTGTCATGGTATGCAAATCTGATAAATAAAATAAGAGACAAAGCCAATGGCTTTTCCTTCCTGATGACAGTCAAGCAGCAGGTGGTCAATATTGGATCTGCCCTGGGAGACAAAAAACAAGATAAAGGCAGAGAAAGAAAAGAAAAAATAAAAGAAAAAGTAAAGAAAGAAAAAGCTGCTGACTTTGGCATTGTGACAGATTAAAAAAAATACATCCGATTTTTACTCTAAAATTAGCAATAGTATACTTCTATAAGAGCCATAGGGACGCGGTGACTCAGTGGGTTAGGACGCTGAGGTTGTCGATCAGAAGGTAGGCAGTTTGGCGGGTCAAATCCCGAGTGCCGCGTAACAGAGAGCGCCTGTTACTAGTCCCAGCTTCTGCCAACCTAGCAGTTCAAAAGCACGTAAAAATGCAAGTAGAAAAATAGGGACCACTCCGGTGGGAAGGTAACAGCGTTCCGTGCACCTTTGGCATCTAGTCATGCCGGCGACATGACCACGGAGATGTCCTCGGACAAGTGCTGGCTCTTCGGCTTTGAAACAGAGATGAGCACCGACCCCTAGAGTCAGAAATGACTAGCATGTGTGGGGGGACCTTTACCTTTACAAGAGCCATGGTGGTGCGGTGGCAGGCTAATTCTGCTGGCTGCCAGGGGTTCGATTTTCACCGGCTCAAGATTGACTCAGCCTTCCATCCTTCCAAGGTGAGTAAAATGAGGACCCAGAGTGTTGGGGGCAATTTGCTGACTCTGTAAACCACTTAGAGAAGGCGGTAAAGCACTATGAAGCGGTATATAAATCAAAATGCTCTTGCTCTTGCATAATCCCACGTAATTCTTATCATCAAATCCCAGAATCAAAGTTTCATTTCTCTGTTTCTCACAAAAAGTCCAAGTACAATTAAAATTGCTTTAATCAAAGCTCTCAATTCCTCTGTCTCTTCCAATTCCATCAGTTTAACCACAGATTCTTCCAATGTAGGTATTTGTAAATCCTTGCGCATATAAAAGTCTTGCCACTGTTATCATATATAAACACAAAGTTCCATAAAATCTTTCAATCTGTTTGTCCATTAATCCCAAAAGGAAAACCTCTGGTTTCAATTGTAGATTTACTTTTAAAATCATATGAATCAAAATACTGTTTGGTATCCCAATATCTTCTCGCTTTCTTATATGTTCACCAAAGATGAAATGATGTACCTTCAGAATGGTTACATTTCCAACAAATATTTGAAATGCCATTATACATGTATATATACATTATATATCTGGCAGTCAAGTATCAGTGATACATCATTTTATAAAAGTTTATACAATTCAATGTAAATTTCACTGGTCCAACAGTATATTATATCCATTTTTTTCTTGCCCATCTTATCATATAGTGTTTGACTTGTTCATCCTTGGTTTCCATTTTCAGTAAGAACTGATAGATCTTAGCAATAATATGATCACCATCTGTACACAATTCCACATCAAATTCCGTCTTACCAATTTCAGAATCATATTTCTTGTCAAGTTTAAATTTTCCCCTTAGCTGGGCAAAGGAAAATCAATGACATATATAACCTTCCGATTCCAGATCTCCTCTTGTTTCTAACTTAAATTCTGCTTGAGAGAAACACAGTACATCAACTATAAATTAGCCATTTTTGTTTAATTGCCATTTCCCTTCTAAAAATGTTTTTTGGGGGGTGATAACCGTAAAGGTTTTTTTTAGGCGAGAATATTGCTTTACACCTATTCTTTACACCTTAACTCTCAGTGTGGCACATGTAATAAAATGGTTATTAAAATCTATCTCTGACCTTTCCTTTTCGTTCTATTTTCTTTTTCTTTGCTTGTTTACTTTTATTTTTGTTTTTTTTTAATCTAATATGTGGTGCCAAGTGACAGCAACATCAGGAAGAAGGACTATGAAAAGCTGGAGAAGGGCCAGGGCCTGAAAGAGGAACTGGAAAGGATAGCAATAGCAATAACACTTAGACATACAGTATATACCACTTTGTAGTGCTTTACAGCCCTCTCTAAGTGGTTTATAGAGTCAGCATATTGCCCCCAACAATCTGGGTCCTCCTTTTACTGACCTCGGAAGGATAGAAGGCTGAGTCAACCTTGAGCCGGTCAGGATTGAACTCCTGGCAGTGAGCAGTGAATTAGCCTGCAATACCACATTCTAACCACTGCGCCACCACGGCTCCTGGATGTGGAACGTAAAGGCCAAAATGGTCCCAGTGCTAGAAGGAACACCCGGGGCTGTGACTCCTAAGCTGGGGCTCCAACAGATCGCAGGAACGACAGACGTCACAGCTCTCTGCATAGAAGAGTGCAGTGTTCGGACCAGCTAAGATCCTGCATAGAACTCTCAAACTCGCGTGCCTTCAGTAGAAGACCCAAGATTGTGGAAAGGACAGACCACCTATAAGGGTGAGAAGGTATTTTATTTAAAAAAAATAAATAAATAAAATAAAAACGGATCTCATTCTCGGCTCGTTCATAGTTTGTCAGAAAGCAAGGAGACATTCTTCAAATCCTCCTGCCTGGAGAAGGGATTCCTTAGGATTGGTCTTGCAGCAGTGAGGGTGGTTTCATAGAAAGAATAGCCTGTTACATACTTGTGTATCTACATCCCCAAGGATGTGCATGGAGCAGTCTGGACATCAGATAACAGCTTCCATTTCTTTCTTCCACTACATTTCCTGCAATAGTGAATGCATTTTGAACAAAGATATTCCTCAAGTTACCTGCAATTCAGCACAAAATTTCCTTTGCTAAGCGAGAAAGTTGTTAAGTGAATTTTGCTCCATTTTATCACCTTTCTTGCCACAATTGTTAAGTGAATTCCGGCAGTTGTTAAGTTAGTAACGTGGCTGTTAACTGAATCTGCTTCCCCACAGACTTTGCTTGTCAGAAGTTCGCAAAAGGTGATCACATGACCCTGTAACTGTCACAAATATGAGCCAGTTGCTGAGTGTCTGAATTTTGATCCCATGACCATGGGGATGCTGCAACAGTCATAAGGGTGAAAAATGGCCATGCCACTTTTTTCAGTGCTGTTGTCAGCGGTCACTAAACAAATGGCTATAAGCTGGAGAACACCTATACTTGCTTTTGAATAGGTTGACCGGAACTTGGGAATCTGAGGCAAAAAGGGATGAAAACTGGCCATATTTGCAGAATTTGCCATGGGTAATCATAAATTCTCATGGATCCAGACTCAATTGATGAAGCAATCCATGATCACCCCAATTTCCTGAAAGGCAGTTATCTTCTATGGAAGCTGGCTACCTGACCCTGTGTGGGTATGTAGATGGAATGCTCCAGTGAAAAAGTGAAAATTCCTAGGTCTGTGGTAGCCAATTGAGCATTTATCCTACTCTGCTGTTGTCCCTCCTTCTCTTGTATGTCCATGAGATGGGTATTATAGCTTCCCATCTCTATCACTGGTGATTGGAGATTAACTTCAGAGTAATCCTCCCTATGGACACAGATGATTAACAGAGACCAAGTTAAGTTCAGCTAACAGGTTTAAACACATATGATAAGGCAGGGGTCTTCAAACTTGGCAACTTAGAGTTGAAGTCCACAAGTCTTAAAAGTTGCCAAGTTTGAAGACCCCTGTGATAAGACTTCTATCCCAGCATTTCTCAACCTTGGACTTCATCTTCCAGATTAATGCTGGCTAGGGAATTCTGGCAGTTGAAGTCCTCACACCTTAAAGCTGTCAAAGTTGAGAAACACTGCTCTGTCTTAAGCACAATTTGATCCAAGTCTGCATCCATAATCCAGATAAATTCTTCAATTAACCCAGTTTCATGCTATGTAACTATGACTGCTGTGATGCTTCAGAACTAAGAGACTGGGCTCAAGGACAGGCTTTGCACAGCCTCATATTCTGCAATTGCTGAGAAGCACAACCTACCCACAACATAGCTTGCTTTATGAATGTCAGTAGATTTGTCTATTTTCATACCTTCCAGTACTTGCACTGAAGATTTTTTCCATACATTTTATTCCCCTCTCACTATTTATTCTCACCACCCTTTGGTAACTAATCTAATCTGGAGCACTCCGTAATTAGCCCCAGTCTCCATGTGTTTGGAATAATTTCCTAAGTCTGAAATAAATGCAAGGGGAGCCTTTTAGAAGCATCCAAGATGAATGCTCGTTAGGAAGTTACAGGTGAGGAAGGCCTGCTAAATTACTGATAAATCAATATGCAACCTGAGTCCAAAATCATTTATGCAAATACCCAACGGGAAATTCAAAACATGAAGAAGGCAATATAGACTGGGAAGAATGCAGAGTTCATGAATGTTACTTTATCAATATGAATTAGCAACTGGTTCATTGTGGAACAATATAAGGGAAAAAAAGCATCACTTCTTTATTTTGATTTGTGGTTCTGCAATCCAGCCTCCCTTGCTTGCTACCTTTTTTTCCCCCTGTTCCAGAGACTGCCTGGAGAAATCCCTCCAGTTTTCTTGGCAAGGTTTTTCAGAAGTGGCTTGCCACTGCCTCCTTCCTAGGGCTGAGAGTAACTGGCCCAAAGTCACCTAGTTGGCTTCATGCTTAATATGGGAGTAGAACTCATGGTCTCTCAGTTTTCTAGCCCGTTGCTTTAACTACTACATCAAACTGGCCCCAGCTACTTTAGATAAACCTCAATATTTAAGGTTGCAAATCTCCATTCATCCCTACTCCTTATTTTCTAATTTTCCATAAAGACATACATAATAAATTCATAATATGTATTACAGGTAGCCCTCAATTTATGACTGCAATTGGGACCAGAATTTCTATCTCTAAGCAAGGCAGTTGTTAAGTGAGCAACTTTTTTTGCCAGGGTTAAGTGAATCATGTAGTTGTTAAGAGACTCGATATTCCTTGTTAACTTTGCTTGTTGGAAGCTGGCTGGGAAGTTTGCAAATGGCGATCACATGACACCAGGACACTGCAAGCATTCCAAATACACCCCTTTTGCCAAGTGCCTGAATTTGGATCATGTGACCGTGGGGAATGCTGCAACAGTTGTAAGCACAAGGACCTGTTGTAAATTACAATCTTCAGCTGTCATTATAACTTGAAGAGTCAGTAAATCAGTGCGTGTAAGCTCAGAGCTGCCTGTAATTAAAACTGACCTAATAACAACACCCACTCTGGCTATAACCAGCTTAGCAGAGAGTAAAATCCAGGAAAAGATTCCTTAGGTCAAGAGAAGACTTTGAAGAATTTAGATTAGATTAGAGTAGATAACCTTTATTGTCATTTTTTCCTGTAGGCACATGGCACACATTAAAAATGAAATTTAGTTGCTTGCTCTCCAAGTGTACACATACATAACAAACATTTAAACATATTATATACAACATATGGATAGACCTACACCCTTACTTATAAGTAACATATAAATATTAATCACTGCCCATCTTGAATACATAACGGAAGGAGGAAGCTTTAGAGTTCACAAGGTTAATACTGTATGGGACAAAACTGTGACTGAAGTTTGAAATTTGAAAGCAGAGTGGATCTATGGAAAGCTACAAAGAGCCAACACTGGATGGAACCAGCAGAGGAGCTGGCAGCTGGGTGTGACGAAAGCTGGGAAGTATGGAAATTGTTAAATAGACTGTGCATGGGTACAGTAAGATCCAGAGACAATCTGAACAAATGGGGCTATCTGGTGGCTTCTGCTCTTTGCGATTGTGGTGACATGCAGACAGCAATACATATGTATGCCTGCCCTTTGTGCCCCCATCAGTGTATACTTGAGGACCTCATGGCACCGCAACAAAATGCAATTAATGTTTTTTTTTAATCCCATTTATATCCCGCCCTTCTCCGAAGACTCCGGGCGGCTTACAATCTAAGAAGCACAAATCAATGTGCTTAGCAATAGCCTTCATTCTATGTATATGCCTGCTTATTAGCGCTTTTGCCCCCCCCCCAAGCAGCATTATTACAAAGTCAGCTTATTGCCCCCAACGATCTGGGTCCTCATTTTACCTACCTCGGAAGGATGGAAGGCTGAGTCAACCTTGAGCCTGGTGGGACTCGAACCTGCACTAATTGCAGGTAGCTGGTGTTACTTAAGGAGGCATTAGCCCACTGCTCCACCAAGGCTCAATGTTGCTAGTTTAATGGGCAAGATCTGTTTAATTTGTACATATTTTAATCTTGTATTTTATATTTCAAATTTTATGTCATATAGTATGCCTTACTTTGTGAGGCTTTGAACACAAATAAACAAACAAACATTAGTAACCACAAGATCCATCTTGGCTCAAGTTGGCCTTGATTTCTCCAAGCAAGATGGAGTGCAGGAAAATTTCCTGTGGTTGTGAAAAGGTTTACCCAAGCTTCAGTTGGCCTGTAGTCCTGGACATGCTGATTGAGCCTGCCTCATTTCCAGTCCTGTATTCTGGTTACTTTTGATTCATTCAAGATAGCTCCTCACGGACCATCCAGTCTGAAGTCTCTATAGACTTCAGGAGTTTCTTTTGCCATTGAGACTGGCTTTTAACTGTGAGTCTTAGTGGGAAAAGATGTTGTAAAGATTTGACAAATAGTAGAAAATGACATGTGGATTTCCTATGGCGGAGAATGAATCCTGGGCCCTAATGGGGAAATGATGTTTGATGGAGATTTCCACCACTAAGTTGCCATTCCCCTCCTCTCCCTTCCCCAAAGGCTGGATCTCCATTGGCTAGTTTGATATCTCTACTACAGGTAGTCCTCAACCACAATTGAGCCCAAAATTTCTGTTGCTAAGTTAAGACATTTTTTCAGTGAATTTTGTCCCATTTTATGGCCTTTCTTGCCACAGTTGTTAAGTGAATCACTGCAGTTATTAAGTTAGCAACACGGTTGTTAAGTGAATCTGAATCTCATTGACTTTGCTTGTCAGGAGGTCACAAAAGGTGACCTTGGGACACTGCAACCGTCATAAACATGAACCATTGCCAAGCATCCGAATTTTGATCACATGATCATGGGGATGCTGCAACGGTCCTGTGAGAAAAACGGTCATATGTCACTTTTTTCAGAGCCATTGTAACTTTGAACAGTCACTAAACGGACGGTTGTAAGTCAAGGACTACCTGTACTGCTTTGTCCCATGTTCTAAACCTCAAAATCATGGTGAGCAGATCACGGTGATAATCCATGAAGTATGCTTTGCCAAAATGAGCAAAGATACCATGGTTTAGTCCGGCAAGGTACTGTCTACTGGCATGAGCAAATAAAGAGCTGAACTTCAGCTGGATTGTTCTATCTATGTTGTTCTTGGACTGGGCCTGATGACAATAATAATTTCTCATTCAAAATGAGAAATGGAGAAAGTGAAATGGATTCATCCCACATTACCCCATTCACAGCATTCACAGCTTCTGGAGGCAGGTTGTTCCACTGGTTAATTGTTCTAACTGTCAGGAAGTTTCTCCTTAGTTCTAGGTTGCTTCTCTCCTTGATTAGTTTCCATCCGTTGCTTCTTGTCCTGTTTTCAGGTGCTTTGGAGAATAGCTTGATTCCCTCTTCTTTGTGGCAGCCCCTGAGATATTGGAACACTGCTATCATGTCACCCCTCACCCTTCCCTTCATTAAACTACACATACCCAATTCCAGCAGCCGTTCCTTATATGTTTTAGCCTCCAGTCCCCTGATCATCTTTGTTGCTCTTCTCTGTACTCTTTCTAGAGTCTCAACATCTTTTTTACATTGTGGTGACCAAAACTGGATGCAATGTTCCAGGTGTGGCCTTACCAAGGCATTTTAAAGTGGTATTAGTACTTCATGAGATCTTGATTCTATCCCTCTGTTAATGCAGCCTAGCACTGTGTTGGCTTTTTTGGCAGCCGCAGCACACTGCTGGCTCATATTTAAGTGATTGTCCACTAGGACTCTGAGATCCCTCTCACAGTTACTACTATTGAGCAATGTACCCCCTATACTATACCTGTATATTTGGTTTTTCTTGCCTAAATGTAGAACCTTACTTTTTTCACCATTGAATTTCATTTTGTTAGATAGCACCCAGTGTTCAAGTCTGTCCAGATCCTCCTGTATCTTAAGACTGTCTTCTGGAGTGTTGGCTATTCCTGCCAGCTTGCTGTTGCCTGCAAATTTGATGAGTTCCCCATCTATCCCTTCGTCCAAATCGTTGATGAAGATGTTGAAGAGCACTGGGCCCAGAACAGAGCCCTGGGGCACCTCACTACTCACTTCCCCCCATGTAGATGCAGTTCCATTGAGGAGCACACGCTGAGTATGGCCGGTCAGCCAGCTATAGATTCTCCAGACCCTTCTAAGACCGACACCATCCTTTCTCTGGCAGAACTTCTGCGGCTATCCTGAGTTCTATTCAAACAGCAGGTTACGAAATGACTAAGCCAATGATGTGTTTTTTTCAGCAAAAGAAATGCTTTGAATTCTTAACAGAAAGCTCTGAAATATGTTCTTTTGTGAAGGAAGAGAAAGGGGAGAAAGGGCTTAAGAGAGGGAAAAGAGAAATCAAAGCTTGTCTAGCAGGAAACATTTTCTCTCCTGATATTTGCAATAAAAGCAGCCACACTTTTTGCCTTTAAAATAAAGCTGTCATTCTTGATGTGGGTGTGAAAGGCAAGTTATTATCGTTTCTACCGGAACATAATCTATGGAAGGCAGAATCAACAACATAGCTTGGACTCTTACAAGGAGGTGCAACGGGGAGTCACATACTGCCCACAAGTATTCTTTTGCGTGGTAATCAGTTGATGGACGAAGCCTTATCTTCCACACAGACATCTACGAGTCCAGATCAAAATCCCTGAAGGTATACAAACTCTCCCTTTCAAGCTCTGAAGCAGCATTTCTTAACCTCAGCAACTTTAAGATGTGTGGACTTAGACTCCCAGAGTTCCCCAGCCAAAGATTAGACTGGCCGCCCACTTTGATGCTCTTTCACAAGACCCTAAAGATCTGGTTCTGACTGCGGAATTCTGGGAGTTAAAGTCCACACATTTTAAAGCTGAGAAGCACCGTTCTGGAGGATTCCAGGTATGGTGTATAAGGAAACCTGCCACAGATTTCATTTTTATTTATTTAGAGAATTTATTTGGCTGCCCATTCACTTTCAGTGACTCTGGGTGTCTTACAAAAAATAAAAACCCAATAGACAAACAGTAAAAACAAACCCTCACCCTCCCACCCTGGAGACAGCAAGCAATCAAATAAGCTAGTTGATGTACTCTACGCCACTCTGCGTTCTCCAGGTCCATTGGGAAAACCAGGACTTTAGGGTCTTGTGAAAGACCATCAAAGTGGGCAGGGGCAGTCTAATCTCTGTGTGAGACAATGTGCCAAAGGGAGAGAGCCAACGTGGAGAAGGCCCTTTTTCTGGCTTCGGCACTTGGAACAGGAGACCCACAATGCTCCCTGCCTCCTTGCTCTGGTGGGTCAAGTGGATGTAACAGGGAAGAGGTGTCCTTCAGATAATGGATATGACCTTGTGAGATTTTCTAAAAAAGCCAATACAATCTTTGGTTGTATAAACAGAGACACAGAATCAAAATCACGTGAGGTATTAGTACCACTTTATAAATCCTTAATAAAGCCACACCTGGAATACTGCTGTCATGGTTCCGATTAATGAGATACGTCAAAGAACACTGCATGACTATTTATTCTAAAAAAAGTCTATAATAATGAGAACGGAGCATCGGCACTCATAGATGGATGCCAGAATCTGAATTCTCCTCCCCTTGACACATCATATCCTACAGAATCTCCCTGCCTTAATTACACGTCACGAATCACATTTACCAATTAGTTTAACACACAAAGTTTCAATTCCCTTCTGAAGCGCGCTATCTCTTTTCAAAACATCTGGGTTGAATTCCTCCCGCGCTTTAGTGATTCAAAGCCAAACAGTTAAAGCAAAAGGCTGCCTCTTATATTGTCAGTGCAAAAATATGTCAATGTTTGCAGCATTGACAACTGCATTCAGTTTTGATCACCCCATTACAAAAGAGATGTTGAGACTTTGGAAAAAGTGCAAAGAAGAGCAACTAAGATGATTAAAGGCATGGAGAATAAAACTTATGAAGAATGGCTGCAGGATTTGGGTTTGGCTAGTCAAAAGAAAAGTAGGACTAGGGGGTGACATAATAGTAGTATTCCAGTATTGAAGGGGCTGCCACAAAGAGGAGGTGGTCAACTTATTTTCCAAAGCACCAGAAGGCAGGACAAGAAGCAATGGATGGAAACTAATCAAAGAGAGAAGCAACCTGGAATTAAGGAGAAATTTCCTAACGGTGAGAACAACGGCTTGCCTCCAGAAGTTGTGGGCGCTTTATCACTGGAGGTTTTAAAGAAAAGACTAGATAGCCACTTGTCTGAAATGATATAGAGCACGGGTGTCAAACCTGCCATGTGACGTGATGTGTCGCAATGTATTGCGAATCCTTTTGCACTGTTGGCAATGGGATGGGCATGGCTTCGGTATGATGAAACCGGCCCGCAGATTGGCATTTTGACACCTCTGCTATAGAGCTTCCTGCTTGAGCAGGGGTTTGGACTAGAAGACTTCCAAGGTCCCTTCCTGATTGATTAATTGATTGATTGATCTACCGTAATCCACTATGGCACAATTCAGTCTCCGCATCATTTCTTTTCTGAAAAAGGATTCCTGGGGTGATACACAAAGATGTATTTTAGGAGAGAAATTTATTTTACATTTATTCCAAATTCTAAGAATGCCGGGCCTAACAAAACCGCTCTTGAAGGCTGCATTCATTTCCTTTTAATTTTTTTTGAAAGAAGCACACCAGAAAGACATTCCAGAAGCTGATCCCAAGTCTTGACTCTGTCGCTCAGATCTTTCTGTTCGGAACATGCTCTTCGAGTGCCAGTCTTTTTTTTCCCCTGCCCCCGCTTCCCCTGCCCTCAATTGCCCTTTGAGAAGCCGACAAGCTTGGCCCAGGCATATCAGGATGAGCCCTGATTGTCTGCTGATAATCCTCCAAAGCAAGTGTTTGCCATCGTGCCATTTGCTCTTTGAAGTTTTGTTGGCAGATAACAGAAGGTACAAGGAAATCACTGCGGCCGTTGCTCTCACAGCAGATTTACAATCTGACCCGAGTGTGCATTTCGGCAGCTGAATCAATGGGATTTACTTCCCGAAAGAAAGTGCATCAGATTGCAACCACAATCTTAGATCAATGATGGACAGGCCTTTAAAGACATATGTAAGGACGTGTAACAGTTGATCCTCTGACGGCTTGTCTCCTTTGCCTTCTCTCGGAAAAGGTTCCTACGATGTGTGCTGGGGTTTTTTTTATAGATCTTTCAGCATTAATCCTAACAGGCAGTTCTAAATTGCAAATTATTCTTGCTTGGGGCAAGATTTCTTGCCATTTCCCCAAGCAATGGGCTCCCTTCTTCATTTGTGGCTACAAAACCAGATTCGTTGCATATGCCAGAGGTGACTGAACATTCAATATTACTATTTTTTGTGTGTGCAGCAGCTTGATTATATCAGTGTTGCTATTTCCTTCCAAATATAAAGTTGAAAGGGATCTCAAAGGTCATGTAACCCAATCAGTCCTGAGATACTATAGGAAACTCTGCTACTGCAATACTCCTTGGCAATTCAATTTCTTTATATATATATATAGACAGAGAGAGGAGGGGGTAATTATTGGTGTAATCCAAATGTAAAGAGCTTTCTCAAACAGTTACCCTTCCTTCACAGGTTCAATAAAACCTATTTCCTATGTCTAATAATTTGGGCTTTTGCTTTATGGTCCGTCATATGCACATATGTAGTTCTATTTTTTTAATTTCTATTTACATTTCTGTTCTATGGTGTTCTGTCCTGTCATATCCTATTTCATTTCCATTCCACTCCACTGACATATTACATTGCTCCTGAGAGGACTTAGTGCCTTATCTTTGGTAATGCTAGCTTTGAACTAAGCTACTGTATGTAAGAAAAGACTATACATCTACAAAAACACACATGATCAAAGATAAAATCTCTCCAGAATGTATATGGCTCAATGATAAAAGAGAAAAAAAGTGACATTGCCATAGGTTTATATTACAGGCCACCCAACCAATCAGAAGAAATAGATGAACTCTTTGCCAACCAGTTAACAAATGTATGTAGGAAGCACACCACAGTAGTAATGGGAGACTTCAACTATCCAGATATCCACTAGGAGACAAACTCTGCAGCAAGCGGGAGATCAAACAGACTCCTAACAAAGACGACAACTTTGTCACCCAAAAGGTAGAGAGGGAACTAAACATAAAGCTATACTGGACTTAATTCTTACTAATAGAGAAGTAGTGATAGAGGGGGTTGAAGTTGCCAGAACCTTGGGCGAAAGTGACCACGTCATACTGCAATTTAATATAATGCAAACACTAGCAACAGAAAACAATCCAACCAGTGTCTTAAACTTCAAAAGGTCTGACTTTAACAAACTCAAGAGAGAACCTACAAAAGATACCATGGATGAAAATCCTAAAGGGGAAAACAACCCCAAGAAGCATGGGAAACTCTGAAAAGTGTGATCATAAAAGCCCAAACCAGCACAATACCACTGAAAAAGAAAAACAAGAAATCCAAGAAGAAACCAACATGGCTGCACAAAGATCTCTCTAACAAACTGAAAGGACAAATACAAATACAAAAAATGGAAAAAGGGGCACATAACTAAGGCCGATTATCAGCAGACAGCCAGAACATGCAAAGATGAAGTCAGGAAAACAAAGGCTCAGAACGAAGAAAGACTTGGAACAAAAATCAAAGATAATAAAAAAGTTTCTTCCAACATATTAACAACAAGAAAAAAGTCAAGGAAACTAAAGAGAGAAGATGGCAAGGAAATAACAGGCAACAGGGAGAAAGCAGAGCTGCTTAACACATACTTTGCATCAGTCTTCATACAAAAAGAAACTATAGCCCAACATACCAAAAAAAACCACTGCAAAAGACAAACTAGAAACAAAAAATTAAAATAAGCGAATATAAATCACTGGGACCTGACAGATTGCATTCCAGAGTTCTGAAGGAGCTGGCAGATGTTATCTCAGAACCATTGCACCACATCTTTCAAAAATCCTGGAGTACCGGGCAAGTACCTGAGGATTGGAAAAGGGCTGATGTGGTTCCCATCTTCAAGAAAGGGGGAAAAAATGGACCCAGGAAACTACAGACCAATCAGTTTAACATCAATACCTCGGAAGATCCTAAAAAAGATAATCAAAAAACAGATCTGCAAACAACTAGAAGCAAACAAAGTTATAACTAGTAGCCAGCACAGGTATGTTAAAAACAGATCATACCAAATCAATCTTATTTCATTCTTCGACAAAGTGACTAAACTAGTAGACCAGCAAAATGCTGTGGATGTAGTATACTTAGATTTCAGTAAGGCATTTGATAAAGAAGACCACAACCTACTCCTTGGTAAGCTAGAAAAAGATGGAATAAACAACATCACCACCAGATGGATCTGTAGCTGGCTGGCAAACCATACTCAATGAGTAGTCCTTAACGGCACTACATCCACATGGAGAGAAGTAAACAGTGGGATACCACAAGGTTCCGTCTTAGGCCCAGTACTCTTCAATATCTTCATCAATGACTTAAATGAGGGGATTGAAGGGGAACTCATCAAATTTGAAGATGACACCAAACTGGCAGGAGTAGCCAACACCCCAGAAGACAAACTCAGAATCCAAAAAGATCTTGACAGACTTGAACAATGGGCCCTATCCAACAAAATGAGTTTCAATGTGAAGAAAAGCAGTTTTACATTTAGGCAGAAAAGTCAAAGGTACAAGTACAGACTGGGCAAGATCTGGCTTAAAAACAGTAACTGTGACTATTCATTATAAAAACCTACAACTAGAAATGGTGGAACCTTCAAAGGAGCTATTTAGAACTATTCAATCTGGAGGAGAAGTGCCTCCATTCTGGAAAACAGCTTTTATAACGTTGGTTCCAAAGGAAGATCAAGATCTTACCCAATCCAAAAATTACATACCAATATTGCTTTTAAATATTGATTATAAGATATTTGCAAAAAATTTAGCAAATAGATTAATGCAGGTTATGCAGCAAATGATTCATAGTGATCAAACAGGATTTGTAAGTGGTAGACAAATGAAACATAATGTGAGACATATTGTAAATTTATTAGAATATTTGGAAAGAAATAATCAAGTCCCCGCAGCACTGATTTTTCTGGATGCCGAAAAGGCGTTTGATCAATTGAATTGGCGATTCTTATTAAAAGTTTTAGAGAAGATGGAGTTTGGGGATAAGTTTTTACAATCAATCAGGGCAATATATCAGAAACAAACAGCTCAAATAATAATCAATGGTAGTTTAACAGATGCTTGCAAAATTGAAAAAAGGTACAAGTACAAAGGTACAAGTCCGTTGTCACCATTGCTGTTTGTTTTAACATTGGGAATATTATTGATTAAGATACGTGATTCAAATAAAATAAAGGGAATTAAAATAAAACATCAAGATTATAGATTAAGAGCGTTTGCGGACGACTTGGTTATTACATTAAGTCAACCGACTCAATCGGTTATAGATTTAATGGAGATAATTTTGCAATATGGACAAGTTTCGGGATTTAAGATAAATAGGCAAAAAACTAAAATACTGTCTAAAAATATGACCATAGAACAAAAAGAATTCCTAGAAAAATTAACGGGATTCGAAATAGTTAAAAAGATTAAATATTTGGGGGTATATATTACAGCTTCAAATGTGAAATTATACAAAAATAATTATGAGTTGTTATGGCTAAAAACACAAAAAGACAGGGATGTCCGTTGTCACCATTGCTGTTTGTTTTAACATTGGGAATATTATTGATTAAGATACGTGATTCAAATAAAATAAAGGGAATTAAAATAAAACATCAAGATTATAGATTAAGAGCGTTTGCGGACGACTTGGTTATTACATTAAGTCAACCGACTCAATCGGTTATAGATTTAATGGAGATAATTTTGCAATATGGACAAGTTTCGGGATTTAAGATAAATAGGCAAAAAACTAAAATACTGTCTAAAAATATGACCATAGAACAAAAAGAATTCCTAGAAAAATTAACGGGATTCGAAATAGTTAAAAAGATTAAATATTTGGGGGTATATATTACAGCTTCAAATGTGAAATTATACAAAAATAATTATGAGTTGTTATGGCTAAAAACACAAAAAGACTTAGATAGTTGGAGAAAACTACAATTGTCTTTATTGGGAAAAATTGCAGCAGTGAAAATGAATGTTTTGCCAAAATTTTTATTTTTGTTTCAAATGATACCTATACTTAAAAAAGATTTAAATTTGGAGGAATGGAAGAAAGGCATTAATAAATTTATCTGGGCAGGGAAAAGACCGAGAGTAAAACTTAAGATAATGCAAGATATACGTGAAAGAGGTGGTCTTAAAATGCCCAATTTTAAATTATATTATGATGCTGCGGCTTTATCGACAATTAGTAACTGGTTTAATTTAACAGAAGAAAGAATATTGAATATTGAGGAATGTGATTTATTATATGGCTGGCATGCATATTTATTGTATGATAAGAAGATGGATAATGTCTTTAAGATACATATATTAAGGTATGCCCTGTTGCGAGTCTGGAAAAAATATCAATATAAGTTAAATTATAAAATACCACTTTGGGCAATACCTAAACATGCGATACAGAATATAAGTTTGGGATTTAAACATGATGTGACTTCATATAAAGAAATTCTTAGATTGGAAAGGAATGTATGGCAACTAAAGCCATTTAATATTTTAAAAGAAGAAAAGATAGTACAAACTTGGTTTCAGTATGGGCAGATACAAGCTAGATAGAAAGAAGATCGGAAAATTGGTATTACAACAACTGATGAAAATTTGGTAAAACAAATTAGAGATCAAAGTCAAGTGCATATAAGAAGGATATATAATGCATTGATAGAAATAGATTCAGAAACAGAACTTGTTAAAGATTGTATAATAAAATGGGCCCAGAATTTTCAGGAGCCAATAATGATGGATACTTGGGAAAAAGTCTGGGTCAGGAATGTAAAATTTACGCAGGCACAAAATTTAAGAGAGAACTTTTATAAAATGTTTTATAGATGGCATTTAGATCCTAAAAAAATTAGCATGTATGTATCTAAATTATCAACCTAAATGTTGGAGGTGTGGTTGTGATGATGCAACGTACTATCATATATGGTGGACTTGCAAAAAAGTTAAAGCTTTTTGGATTAAAATTTGGTGGAATACGCAGAAGATATTTAAGAAAAAGATAAGGTTTTCTCCGCAGCTATTTCTGTTGGGTATTATTACAGATTGTACTGTTATAGAAACTAAATTTGATGTTGAATTTAATAACGGCAGCAAGACTTTTGGTATCGCAATATTGGAAGAAAGAGGATCTGCCTACTATAGAAGAGTGGACTCTAAAAGTTTCGAACCTAGCAGAAATGGCAAAAATTTCAGCATATTTGAAAGATCAGTCGCAACAAAGATACATTTCGGAATGGAGAAGATGGATTGATTACATTCAGAATAAATATGGGACTAAAAAGTTTCATTTAGCATATGAATGAGTATTAGAATTTAATAAGATGCATTGTTATTTAGCTATGTTTAATGGGAGTTAAAGTGCGATAGGATTTAAAGTGTATTTATAGATAGTTAGCATATTTTAGCTCAAGCTTGTTAGATGCAATACCCTGTATTCAGCTCTGGGAAGTCGGGGGGGGGGAGGGGGAGGGAAGGGGGGGTTTATGGGGAGGTGGGGGAAGTTGAGAGGGAGGGAAGGGTGGGTTTATGGGGAGGGGGTTCAATATGTTTAAAATGTACTGTAAAACTTTTTAATAAAAAAACAAAACAGTAACTGTGAGAGGGACCTTGGAGTCCTAGTGGACGATCACTTAACCGTGAGCCAGCAGTGTGCAGCAGCAACCAAATAAGCTAATACAATCCTGGGTTGTATAAACAGAGGCATAGAATCAAGATCACGCAAAGTATTAGTACCGCTTTATAAAACCCTAGTAAGACCACACCTGGAATACTGCAGCCAATTTTGGTCGCCATATCACAAAAAAGATGTTGAGAGTTTGGAAAAAATTTAGAGAAGAGCAACTAAGATGATGAAAGGCCTGGAGACTAAAACATGTGAAGAACTGTTGCAGGACTTGGGTTTGGCTAGTCTAAAGAAAAGAAGAAATAGGGGTGACATGATAGCAGTATTCCAGTACTTGAGGGGCTGCTACAAAGAAGAAGGGGTCAAATTATTCTCCAAAGCACCAGAGGGCAGGACAAGAAACAATGGTTGGAAACTGATCAAAGAGAGAAGCAACCTGGAATTAAGGAGAAACTTCCTAACAGTGAGGACAATTAACCAGTGGAACAGCTTGCCTCCAGATATTGTGGGCGCTTCATCACTGGAGAGTTTTAAGAAGATGAGCTAGACAGTCACTTGTCTAAGATGGTGTAAGTCCTCCTACTTGAGCAGCGGCACTAGAAGACCTCCAAGGTCCCTTCCAGCTCTATTCTATTCTATTCTATTCTATTCTATTCTATTCTATTCTATTCTATTCTATTCTATTCTATTCTATTCTATTCTATTCTATTCTATTCTATTCTATTCTATTCTATTCTATTCCTAAAAATTAGCTACTGAACTGTTGATTGGGAGTTGTATGCAGAAAGCATGCATAGTTCAATTGCCAGCATTTCCACGGAGAGCTGCAAAAATACAGGGAGTCTTTGACTTATAACTATAATAGAACCTGCCCATTTTGATTGTAAGTCATGATGGTTGTAAAGCAGGTCATCATGTGACCAACTCAGTTTTACGACCTTGTGATATTACGCAAATCACCATGGTCACTAAGTGAACGTGCAGTCATTGAGCAAGCACTGTGTCATTAAGATAATCTATTTGTTCTGTCTGGGATGGTTTTATCGGAAATTGGAAGTAAAAGGGGGCTTTTGGCAAAAACATTGTATATTGTTGTCATGTGATTGCGGGACAACGCAGTCATAAATGCAGTCACAGGACCATAGAAAGTGGGAGGAGCCTGGGTCATAAGTAACTTTTTAAGAATCTGTCGTAACTTCAAATGGTCACTAAGCGACCAGTCGTAAGTTGAGGACTATCTGTAACCAAAATTCTGCAGAAATGAGGAAGCTTCTTATATTTCTCATAAGTTTCTTATAATTCAGCATAAGTTAGGTAATACTAGCTTGACTGGGTGTGATCCTCTACAAGAAAAGTCTTTTATGTTGAGCTGCTCAGAGTGGCTTTGAATTATGCGATGGGTAGCAACTAAATTTAATAATAAATAAACATTATGACTGAAGAATGTCCAAAACTAGAGACATAATAAATATAAATTATCAGCATTTTTATTGCTTCATTGGAGACACTCATTTCCTTGCATCTGCTATTCATGAATCTCTTAATTTTTGATGGCGGGAGTGACCAGTTGAAAAAAGGAACACACCAACCTGCTGGGTTCCACTTTGTAATTAATTGGTTCTTTGAATTAATTGCAGGTTACACTTCATAATTAATTCAGAGACCAATGTGGAATCCAATTTAATTACAGGTAAGATCAAACATCTCAGCGAAGTAATCAGGCTACCAATATTCCATTCACAGAATACTATATTTACACATGATGTCCATTAAGGTTGCTTTTCACCACAAACATTCAAAGGAGATTTTGATAAGCCCCAAGGTTATAGGTCAGTGACAGTGTGTTCCTTCTTTGACATTGTAATACACTCTTTCCCAGCTTGAGGACCTCTAGATGTGTTAGACTTCTTTTGTGATATTTTCTGCACAGAACAGCTAATGATTTTTCTGGCTGGGGATTATAAAAAGTGAAACCCATGCATTTGGAGGGCAGCACAAGGAGAAGAATGCTATAATGGTAGAATGTGGGGGTTTATGAGCGCCCCAAAATTACTTACTTAACCGTCTCAACTTAAATACAGGTAGTCCTCACTTACCAATGGCAAGTGGGACCAAAAACTCTCCTGGTAAGCAAAAGTCATAAGGCACGATGTCACACGGTATGCAGATTTATGACAGTGTCCTAGCAGTCCCAGCTGCCCTTGTTTGGTGAATCTGACATGGCTGCAGTGTTCCACAGTCATGTGATTGTCATTTGGGATCTTCTGCCAGTTTTCCAAATTGACTTTGCTTGTCGGAAGCTGGCAGAAAAGGTCACACATGGGCATCATGTGGCCAATGGGACATAGCAATGTCATTATTCTGAATATTGTGCACAAATGATCATGTGACTTCAAGGACATTACGAATGTTGCAATTATGAGCACCAATTGTAAGTCTCCCTTGTTCAGCACTATTGTAATGTTGAACGGTTGATGTATGAGAGGATGTTAAACGAGGATTACTTGTGTATCTCAAGTGCTACTGTAGCAGGACTGTTCTGAAGGGTTTTGCATGGATTCAATCAATATTAATACCATTATAAAAGAAAACTTAAACATAGCAAAGACTATCCCAATCTTCAACCCACGTTAGAGGCTGGACTTGATTACATTTTGGAGTTGTGTTCATGTTTTGCAAGCTGTATTTTTCTTGTTTGTCACAGTGGAACATGGGATACTTGCCTTGGCTGTGATCCAGCAAAACCTCTTGAAAAATGCTCACTATTCATGATAATTAGGAACATAACTCTATCTGATCGAACCCATGTTTTTCTTGATTATTTATTATCACTTTTTTCGAAAGGACCCAAGTGATGCAGCACACAAAAAAAGGCCGGCTCCACTATATGACACTTAAAAACATTTTAAACCCAGCACAATCTAAATGTTCATGTCATCCAGTGAAAAACTTCAGATCTTGTTTGGGTTTCTTCAAAGACCTGAGGGTGAACTCTGCAAACTGAAATTGAACTCAACAGACCCAAGTCATCATCAAAAAGGGAATTCTTTATAAACTTAGATTCTTTTTGTGGTTGTCCAAAAGGCGTGTGTGCATGGTGATATTATGAAAACAGGTTGTCATTTCTGCTAATTTGGTCATCTTTAAAATCTATTCCTCCACTGTGGGTATTGCAGTATTTCTCTATCATTGTGTATATAATAATCTTGCTGCAGTATCCATATAAAAATCAATCTTCCATAACTCTGTTCTAAAGTTTTATCCATATGTCCCAATAAAAAGTTCTGGTTTTATCTCAATATTTATATTTAAAATTCTTTCTATCAACATATATTATTTGGACACTTACCAATCGGGTTTCAGGCCCGGGTACAGCACGGAGACGGCATTGGTCGCTCTGGTGAATGATCTCTGGAGGGCTAGGGATAGGGGATATTCCTCTGTCCTAGTCCTATTAGACCTCTCGGCGGCTTTCGATACCATCGACCATGGTATCTTGCTGCGGCGTCTCAGGGGATTGGGAGTGGGAGGCACATTTCTTCAGTGGTTCTCCTCCTATCTCCTGGGACGCTCACAGTCGGTGTTGGCAGGGGGGCAGAGGTCGACCCCTAGGACTCTCGCTTGTGGAGTTCCTCAGGGGTCGGTCCTCTCGCCTCTCCTGTTCAACATCTACATGAAACCGCTGGGTGAGATCATTCGTGGTTTTGGAGTTGGGTATCATCAATATGCTGATGATACCCAACTTTTCCTTTCGACCCCAAACCACCCCAGTGATGCCCTCGCTGTGATGTCCCGTTGCCTGGAGGCGGTTCGGGTCTGGATGGGGAGGAACAGACTTCAACTCAACCCTGACAAGACTGAGTGGCTGTACATTCCGGCATCCCGGGACATTCAAAATGTTCCATCGCTTTCTATGGGGGGTGAGCTCTTACCCCCTGTGGATAGGGCTTGCAACTTGGGAGTCCTCCTAGATTCACGACTTACTCTGGAAGATCATATAGTGGCCGTGACTAGGGGGGCTTTCGCCCAGGTTCGCCTGGTGCGCCAGTTGCGGCCCTATCTGGACCAGGATGCCCTGTGTACGGTCACTCATGCGCTCGTGACCTCTCGCCTAGACTATTGTAATGCTCTCTACATGGGGCTTCCCTTGAAGACTACTCGGAGGCTCCAACTGGTACAGAATGCGGCCGCGAGAGTTGTCTTGGGAGTTTCCCGGTACTCCCATGTTACACCTTTGCTCCGCGAGCTACATTGGTTACCAGTTGTCTTCCGGGTGAGGTTCAAGGTCTTGGTTATGATCTTTAAGTCCTTACATGGCATGGGTCCGGGATACCTCGAGGACCACCTGCTGCCGGCGTCATCCCCTCCGCCCTGTGCGTGCCCACAGAGAGGGCCTCCTCAGGGTGCCTCCGGTCAGGGAATGTCGACTGGTGGCCCCCAGGGGGAGGGCCTTCTCTGTGGGTGCTCCGGTATTATGGAACCAACTGCCGGTTGAGCTCCGGATGGCATCGGAACTTCGATCCTTCCGTCGCGGGCTGAAGACCCATTTATTTGAATTAGCTGGTCTGGCCTGATAGGGGTATATTGGTTTTTTAATTGGTTTTTATTATTTTATCATTGTTGTATTTTAATTGGGCATTGGTTTAATTTTCTTTTAATTTTTGTACTGCTATTTATATATGCCCTGTGAACCGCCCTGAGTCCCTTGAGGAGAAGGGCGGTATAGAAATCAAATAAATAATAATAATAATAATAATAATAATAATAATAATAATAATAATAATAATAATAATAAGAAGAAGAAGAAGAAGAAGAAGAAGAAGAAATGTTTTTATCCATTTCTCTCTTAGCCCGTTTTATCATTTACTTGATCATTTGTTGATTACACATCAACAAAAGTTTAGCCATTTTTGCAACCACATTATAATCATTTGTACATAGCTCATTTTCAAATTCCCATCTTGTGTTGTTGGTTTAGTCATCTTTCATTTCAGATTATCTTTCATTTAATTGGGCACATGTAAATCATTGAAAATTAAATCTTCTGCAGACAATTATTCTCTTGACTTCATCTTAAGTTGTCCAAGTTCCTGTACTAAAAAAATCTTAGTATGATTTGTTATAACCACTTCACTTTGCTCGCTGTCTCTTTTCTATAAGATAGTTCTTGTGCTGGATGAACAAAGGTATCATCAGGAACAATCCGAGCTTGTATTAATTCCATAGTCTTAATAGGACGCTTGTTATTTCATACTGACAGAATTATGCATTTCATAATTGAAGCATAATTGCATGCATAATTGAAGCTACATCTTCACTTTCCTGCATATATTCATCTCCATTCTACAAGATCTGATCACCACCATTTAGATCCAATTAAATCCTTCTTTCTCTTCATTTTGCCTGCACATAGCTCCTTCCTTCCTTCCTTCCTTCCTTCCTTCCTTCCTTCTTTCCTTCCTTCCTTCCTTCCTTCCTTCCCTCCCCTCCCCTCCCCATTTACATTCCACATTCGTAAGTTTCCATATGTCATGTGGTCATTAGATGGACCTTTATGGTCCATGATGATCTACTGACAGGAAAGACAATTCTCCTGATCTTCGGCACATTTTGGCCAGTATACCCCAAACACAAGCTCAGATTTACCCCACACCCAACTACAGTGAGTCCTCAACTTACGACTGCAATTGAGCCCAAAATTTCTGTTGTTAAGTAAGACATTTGTTAAGTGAGTTTTGCCCCATTTTATGACCTTTCTTACCAGAGTTGGTAAGGGTCTCAAAAGGGGATCATACAACTTTGGAACACAGTAATGGTCATAAATTTGAACCAGTTGCCAAGTGTCTGAATTTTGATCACATGATCATGGGGATGCTGCAAAGGTTGTAACTGTGAAAAATGGTCATAAGTCATATTTTTCAGTGCCATTGTAACTGCGAATGGTCACTAAACGAACTGTTGTAAGTCAAGGACTACTTGTATGTATGCTTGAATCTCTAATCCAGAAACTACCAGGCAAGCCAATGCAGTTAGTTCTCAATTTACAACCCCAATAGAGCCCAAACTTTTTGTTGCCAAGTGAAACATTTGTTAAGTGAATTTTGCCCTTTTAAGACCTTTCTTGCCACAGTTGTTAAGTGAACCACTGCAGTTGTTAAATTAGTAACATGGTTGTTATGTGAATCTGGTTTTTCCATTGACTTTACAAGTCGCAAAAGGTGATCACATGAACCCAGGACACTGCAACGGTCATAAATGTGAGCTAGGGATGACATCATGGCGGTGTTCCAATATCTCAGGGGCTGCCACAGAGAAGAGGGAGTCAAGCTATTCTCCAAAGGCAGGACAAGAAGCAACGGATGGAAACTTATCAAAGAGAGAAGCAACCTAGAACTAAGGAGAAACTTCCTGACAGTTAGAACAATTAACCAGTGGAACAACCTGCCTCCAGAAGCTGTGAATGTTCCAACACTGGAAGTCTTTAAGAAGAGACTGGACAGCCATTTGTTTGAAATGGCATAGAGCAGACATGTCAAACACAAGGCCCGGGGGCTGGATCCGGCCCGCAAAGTGGTTTCATGTGAACTGCGAAGCCATCCTGGAAACAGTAAGAGAACGTCCCCCACTGCCTTGGCCCCGGCCCAGGCTGGCCAGGAGCCAATGTACAATATCGTGGTGGTCATCTATGCTGAAATACATTCAGTCTTAGCTCCACAAGGCCGTCTGGAAACAGCGGACTGGCCTGTGCCGTATTGGCACTACCGCCTGGGCGCACACTGGTGAGGTATCACCTTTTGTGAGGAATGAAGAAATGCACCATTGCCTGGAAGTAGCCAGCACATGGCCCTGCCTACTTCGGGCAGGCTAGGGGCTGGGCAGCGTTGCGCTTCTCTTCAGATTCATGCCACCCGGCTCAGCCTCTCGGCACTGTGTGGAGAGCGCCCCGCTGCCTGCCAAAATCGGGCAGGCTGGGGGATGGGCAGCATTGCGTAGGTAACATCGACTCTCATGCTGTTCATGGCATCCCCTCCCCAAGAGCCCACCAAGCCGGATATGTGAAGTAGGCAGGGCCATGTGCTGGCCACTTCCAGGTGATGGTGCATTTCTTCATTCCTCACAAAGGATGACACTTCCTCAGCTGTGTTTCTTGCCTGTTTTTCTTCCTCCCTCATCTCAAATATTTTCCCACCACTGTTCTTAGGAAGGAAGGAAGGAAGGAAGGAAGGAAGGAAGGAAGGAAGGAAGGAAGGAAGGAAGGAAGGAAGGAAGGAAGGAAGGAAGGAAGGAAGGAGAGGGAGAGTCTGAGGGAAGTCATGGCCTAGTCCTGCCCTGCTGCCTTTTCACCATCCCCTTGCCCCCTCCTCCTGGCCTATCTTGGGGGGGTCTCCCATCCTATTGCTAAGGAAGCTTTGGATACAAAGCTGGGTCTCCTGTCATGGAGAGGGAGTGGGCCTCCCTCTTGACGTTGCCCTCGTACCCATCATGAGCAACCTGGCAAAGGTGAGCAAGCACAGCAGCAGCAGCCTTGAGGAGGTAAGTGTAGCTGGGTGCGCCACCTTGGGGAAGTGGGGCTGGGCTTAGTGCCGTGGGTGCTTGAGGGCTGGGCTGGGCATTTGACCTCCCCCCCAAGGCCAGAGAGGAACAGTGAGGCTCCTCCAGTGGACCATGCCTTGGCACTTGCCCCGGTCCCATCTCCTTCTGCCAGAGACCCTCAGATCTGTCCCACTCCTGCCCAGGCCCCCATTGGCACCCTTGATGCGAATGATGTAGAGCTGACCACGCCCACCCAGTAGGCCACACACACCCAGTAGACCACGCCCACTCTGGCCACCCCCCCCACCCCCAATGCTGATGCGGCCCTCAATGAAATTGAGTTTGACACCCCTGGTATAAGGGTTTCCTGCCTGAGCAGAGGGCTGGACTAGAAGATCTCTAAGGTCTCTTCCAACATTATTAATAATTCCCAAACGTCTGAATTTTGATCACGTGACCACGTGGATGCTACGACGGTCGTGTGAAAAAGTCATAATTCACTTTTTTCAGTGCCATTGTAACCGCGAATGGTTGCTAAGTGAACCGTTATAAAGTCGATGACTATCTGTACCCTTTCGGTCTGCATTCCGCTAACTTGGGGCGTCCTGCAGAGTGCCGGCAACTGGTTTCAAGAACGGTCTTGAGTACCTTTCTTTTTCTTCCAAAGTTCCAGGAGTCTTCAAACTTGGCCCTTTTATGACTTGTGGACTTCAACTCCCAGAATTCCTTAGCCAGCATGCCTGGCTGAGGAATTCTGGGAGTTGAAGTCCACAAGTCATAAAAGGGCCAAGTTTGAAGACCCCTGTTCCAAACGATAAATCCTGGCTTTAGGGTTGCAGGGGGAAATTGGGATCGATTCGGGGGGGGGGGGCGCCTAAAGATTTGGGGTGTCAGGTTGACCACCCTCGCCCAAAGCTGAAAGCGAGAAAAGAAGGGAGGGGAGGAAGAACAGGAGGAGGAAAAGGGTGGTGTGTGTGTGTGGGTGGGGGGGGGGAAGTCGGCTTCCCGCAAAAAGCGTACGATCCCGCCACAATCCACCGTCCTTCCCTCTTTCCACCTTCCAGGCCGGACAGCTCCCGCGAGAAGCCCTCTCCCCCCATTCATCTCTTCTCAGCTGGAGCGAAAAGCCAGCGAGGAGCACTGCGCAAACTCGGCGCGCATGCCCGTCCCTTAGTTCGCGCGTTTAGGAGAGCTTTATTTCACACGGTTGGGAGGAGGGGGGGGGAGAGAGAGAGAGAGGAAGAGGGGGGGGGGAAATCAGAGAGAGAAAGTTAGCCACGTGACCAAAGGGGGCGGGGGAGAGACCCAGCCAGGCAGGGAGAGGTGAATGGGGCTGAACCCCGGGGCTGCTGCAGCTGGAGGAGTGGGGGGACAGAAATCCCCTCCGACGTTCCGGCGTCTGCACCAAGCACCCCGGGAAGGATTTTGTACCCACCGCACCTTTCGCCCCCCCCTCCCCGCCGGCCCTTTTTCTCCGCCCCACCCCGCAGTCTAACGGATCCTCTGCAAGCCCCACTCCTCTATACTTCGCACACTGGTTTCCACCCCCACCCCCCTCCATCTTTCTCGCGGGGAGGGGGCGATCAGCGCCAGCCCTTCCACTTGCCACCACCCCCCCTCCCCTATTTTGCTCTTGGGTCTTCTCCTTCCGAGACGGGCAGCGAAGGCCCCGTCCGATTCCTTTGTGTTCGGATCCTTGGGATTCTCGCAGGCACAACTCTTGCCTCAGCCCCCGGCGGGGCTGTCCCGATCCCCGCACCCGACGGCTCCTGAGCGGTCCTCGCTCCCATCCCTTTGGAGTCAAGACTTGCCTCCGTGGGTCGGCCGGGGAGCATCGTCCGCCCCCCTCCCCGCCCGACAGAAGGGACGAAAATGCAGGACTGCCGGGGAGTTGGGGTCCGCGGATGTTTTGCAAGGCGCGTGCGCTCGGGGGGGGGAGCGTGTGTGAGTGTGCCCTGCGAAGGGGGTCCCCTCCGCACACCCGCCAGGTGCCAGGCTGGAGTATAACCCCAGCAGCGCTTTTCACCTGCTTTCGCTCCCCCACCCCATCAAATCGCGAGGTTGTCTGCGGGAAATAGACGAGGGGGAAAAAAAATTCCCTATCCCGCACCCCTTCGAGGGGGAACCCCCCCACACACAAAACAAAACGAAGCAACTTCCCTTTGCTTAAGGCGCTGTGTGTCTGCGTGATATTGACAAGCGGGAGGGGGGGGGACGCCTTTGATTTGACAACCCCGAAGCAAAGAAAGCTGTGACCGAGAAGTAGTTTTGAACCCCATCTCCCCCTTGCGCCCCCGCCCCTAGATTAAGACGGGGTTCAAAAGGCGCCGTGTCCCTGTAAGTGCGTGTGTGTATGGTGGGGTGGGGGGGGGAAGAGAGAAGGGAATCAAGAGGCAGCCACCTAACTGTCTCGCTGCCTTCGGATCGGAGCGTTCCGTTACTCTAATTTATTGCCTGCTTTTTCCAGCGGGTGGGGGGAGGAAGAGGGGGGAAGGCGAGAGAGACGGGAGAGTCTTCGCAAAGGAAGACCAGCGAACAGCCATTACTTTGCTGGGCTTGCTCAGAGCGTTCTCGACGTTCTCCGCGCCCCCCTTCCCGAGGCTGACATTCCTTGGGAGTCTCCCGTCTTGTGAACCCCCCTCCCTCCCTTCCCGCCGCTCCCCCTCTCGCTTCCTCCCGCTCTCCCTCCTTCCTCCCTCTCTCTCGCTTCCACCGGGGTGGGGGTGGGAGAACCGAAGTTGGCAATCGGGGTGGGGGGGGAGAGAGAGAGAGAGAGAGAGAGCGAGCAGGGGAGAAAGGGAGGGATAAG
The DNA here is from genome assembly GCF_964194415.1 of Vipera berus. Lineage (NCBI taxonomy): Eukaryota > Metazoa > Chordata > Lepidosauria > Squamata > Viperidae > Vipera > Vipera berus. Next base: position 346,999,979 of record NC_138202.1, read on the forward strand.
GCAGTGTGGAGTTGTGGAGTGGAGGGCGGGCGGGCGGGCGGGCGGGGGGGGGTTGCGCGGATAAAGAGCCATGGACGGATCCGCGCTCTGCAACGGTTTCCGCAAGAAACGGCGATCCAGAACGCAGCGCGATCGGGAAAGGCGATCCAAACGCGGATTATTACAAGGTGGCCCCGGCGGGGATTTGGGAGCCGGCGCTCCCCGGGAGCCGCGGAGGACCCGAGCGGCTTCCATCCTTTCTTCCTCCGGCTCGGATCTTGAAAACAATGGCAAGCCGCCGTCCCGACCGAAGCCCCCCCGGAGGAAGCGGAGGGAGTCTTCCTCTCCCGAAGAAGATATCGTGGACGGGTTCGCCCTGGCCAGCTTTGTCACTCTGGAAGCCTTAGAGGTAAGGGACCCCTTCGAACCCACCTCCCCGGGTCTCCCAGCCCCCCCTCCTTACCCCGCACCGCTTCTCTCCCAGCGGCTCCGGGGGGGGGGAGAGGAGGGGGAAACCGGAGAAGTGGAGCGCGGGGGGGGGGTTGGAGTCGGAAGCGTGGTGTGTGCGCCGGAGTCCCATTGTTTGCTGATGGGGGAATGGCAGCCGAAAGGGAAAGGGAAGGAGGGGGGGGGAGTGTAACGTCTGAGCGCGTGGAAAGGAAAGAGCCTCGCGCCTCCCGGCTGTGTTGGGATAACAATGCAGACTTGGCACGCGCGCGCGCACCCCCGCCTCTCCCCCCCCCCGTACCTCCCCGCCCCGCTTTCTCCAAATATTGATCGAGCTAGATACGGCGAGGGCGCGCGGGTGTGCGTTTGTGTAGGAGCGCGCGCGCACGTGTGTGCATGTGTGTGTGTTTGTGTCCCTGGGTCGGTCTGTCTGTCTGTCTCTCTCTCTTTCTGTGTGTGTGTGTGAGTGTGTGTGTGAGAGAGAGAGTCAATTTTGGTTTGGGCTGCAGTTTGACGGATGCACCGATTCTGGGGAAGGGCGTTCGAATAGGGTTCGCCTGCGCTCGCTCCAGCTGTTGGGGAGTGGTGCTTGGCTTGCTACGGGAGGGGGGGAGGGAGGCAGGAGGAACCGGGGGCCGTATTCCCCGGGCCTGAGAAGCCGAGGGGAGGGGCTTGGTGGAACTTGGAAAGGGGGTGTGTGCGAACCATGCTTGATTGGACTCTCCTCCGTGATCCAGAAGGGGATTCTTGTCCCTTTTTAAAGCAGGCGGGGAGCCAGAGAGAAAGAAAGAGGGGATGGAGCGAAGGAGGGGGGGCAGCTGGAGAGAAAGAGCTGCGGGTCGGAGAACGGTCCCCGAGTGTAAAGCTCCTTTCTAAGGGTTGGTCGTCCGCAGGGTTGACAGCTGGACTACCCAAAGACGGAGATTCCGCGGCGGCCGGCAAAAAATAGAAAGTGGCTGCTGAGATCTTGGGGGGGGGGCGAGGCAGAGGACTTTGCACCCCGAAACAATTGGGCAGCCTCTCCTTCTCCTTCTTCTCGGCGTCCCGATCTGGGCTGAACCGGGGGTGACGCGAGATCTTAACCTAGAGATGCATTTTTGCAGTGCGGAGTTTCTTAGCGGGGGGGGGGAGGGGAGGGGAGGTGGGGGGGAGACGGACGGACGGGCTATCAGGTGTGAGGAAATGTTGACACACACACACACACACACAGGCTTTTTGGTGACGTGATAAGAAATGCCAGCTGGGCAAAGGTGGACGTTTCTCTTCCCCCCTCCCGGAGCTAGTAGTCTAGCCAGGAAGCTGTTTATAAACTACCCTTGAAGCCGGTGTTCGTCAATTTCAGCTTTTCTTTTCCTTCTTGGTCAATTTCAGAACTTTGATCCTGAGCTTCTGGGCTGCCCTCCCTCCTCTTTTGCATTGGTCATCTAAGGTTAGCCTGCTACATTGGAGGCAGTTTGTGTGAAGGTGTTAATGCAAGATGTCCTCCCCCCAGGTCAGATTGAGAAAGAAAGAAAGAAAGAGAGGGGGAAAATGAAATTTTTGAGCCGGTCATTGATTTGGAGAATTGATTTTTCCCCCCTGTCATTTTAAAAGGAATGGAGAGGGTGGAGTAGATGACCATTGGAGAACAGTTGTTTTCATATATCTGAATGGAATAAAAAGAAAGGCTTATGTGCTTTGATTTGGTATTCTCTATTTCTTGGGAAAGCTGACTGAATTTGGGTTGGCATTCTTTCTCCTTCCAAAAAGTACTTTGTTGAATGTTAACTTCCAGACAGGCCTTGAAACTATCTTTGGAAATAACCAGACAGTGACCTAGATGAAGTATCAATGATGAAATATATTCCAGGAATATAGGATGTTGATGTGTGGTGTGTGTGTGTGTGGTTCTAAAATACAAGTAATCCTCGATTTAGTGACCGTTCAAAATTACAATGACAGTGGAAAAAGGGACGTATTTTTCACATATATGACCATTGCAGCATCTCCATAGACATGTGATCAAAATTCAGACACTTGGAAACTGACTCATATTTATGACATTTGAACTGTAGTGTCCTGGGATCATGTGATCATATTTTGTGACCTTCTATCGAACAAAATCAAAAGGGGAAACCAGATTCACTTAACAACCAGGTTACTAACTTAACAGCTGCAGTGATTCACTTAACAAATGTGGCAAGAAAGGTTGTAAAATGTAGAATTCATTTAACAGCTGTCTCAGTAACTGAAATTTTGGGCTCAGTTGTGGTCGTAAGTCGAGGACTACCTGTACAGGGCCAGGCATCCTCCAGGTGTCTTCAGCTTTGACAAGGATAGTTTAGTCTGAAGTCACTGTGCCCCCAGTTGACAGAATTGTAAGAAGACATTGATCTTTGCCTTGCATATACTGAGTTATTCAACTGTCCCTGAGTTTTTACATTTCCCAGTTCTTTTGCTACTTTTTTAACTTTTTTAAAAAAACAACAACAAACTAATAGGATGGTCATCTGTTTTGTTCAAGTAAAGTCTCTTTTGATTGAGCTCAACTGTTCTTGACTTCATAAATGTGTCCGTTTTTGCAATAGTACACAAGTGGTTTGCCTCTGCCTTTTTCTAGCATGCTTTCTGATTTCCCAGTTAAACCTGTCTAACATCTCCAGGTGGTCTCCCATCCTAGCCAGGCCCATAACTTGGTATTTTGAAAGTAAATCTGACATAGAATTAAATTAATTTGAAGACTCTCTTCGGATTGTAATTCAATATAGGGGTTTGGATCCTATCTGAATTGTGGCTTTTTATTAATGTTAAGTGTTCAGATACAAATAGTTGTAACTCTAGAGGAGTATGGGGTTAATTTGGATGAAGAAATGTAAAATTTGTTAGGAGAAAATAAACAGCTACTCAGTACTGGGAAGGGGAGAGTTTGAGAAAGAGACCCCAAAGAACTTTGCCTTGATTCTGTTTGGTGTGAGATAGGACAGAGGGGAACTTTCAAAAGGTTTTCAAGATTGTGTTATTATACTTTATAATATAATCACACTAGTCCTTACACTGTCTGTTCCTTCCACTGGTTACCTCTAAGGGCTGATAAATTCATAATCTCATGTTACAATTTATATTGTGCTGTTTATTGCTGTTGCTATTTATATATTATTTGGATTTTAGCAGTGTTGATTAGTTGTAGGATCAAATCTGAATTGGTCACCTTGACCAAAGGTTTATTTGGGTTTGTGCTGGAGCACATCGTCAGGGAACTTCTCTAGCTTCAGATTATGTGATTATTAGGTTTTTTTTTAAGAAAATTCTATATTCAGTTACTTAAGATAATTACTGAAATATTGAAAAATATAACCTAATTCTCTGATGGCTGTAAATTCCATTTATTTATTTTGTGATTTGGGTTCTCATTTTTCAGCACTTTTTTTTCTTAAGTTTCTTTTTGTTGTTAGTTGCGAAGTCGTGTCCAACCCATCGCGACCCTATGGACAACGTTCCTCCAGGCCTTTCTGTCCTGTACTATCTTCTGGAGTCCATTTAAGCTCACGCCTACTGCTTCAGTGACTCCATCCAGCCACCTCATTCTCTGTCGTCCCCTTCTTCTCTTGCCCTCAATCTTTCCCAGCATTAGGCTCTTCTCCAGCGAGTCCTTCCTTCTCATTAGGTGGCCAAAGTATTTGAGTTTCAACTTCAGGATCTGGCCTTCTAAAGAGCAGTCAGGATTGATCTCCTCTAGGACTGACCAGTTTGAATGCCTTGCAGTCCAACGTCTTGCAGGAGTCTTCTCCAGCACCATAGTTCAAAGGCCTCAATTCTTTGGCACTCAGCCTTTCTTATGGTCCAACTTTCACAGCCATACATTGCAACTGGGAAAACCATGGCCTTGACTCTACGCACTTTTGTCGGCAGGGTGATGTCTCTGGTTTTTAGTATGCTGTCTAGATTTGTCATGGATTTCTTCCCCAGGAGCAAGCGTCTTTTAATTTCTTGGCTGCAGTCTCCATCTGCGGTGATGAATTTATTTAACTTCCAAAGTCTTCATCTAAGCCCTTCCTTGCTCTTAATTCCAAGTGCAATAACCTACTTTGTTTTGCTTATCTCTGTAAGCATCCTATCAAAGTCACACAATCCCAAATCTGAATTTCTCTTGGTTGATGAAAGTGTGTATGATTTTCAAGTAAGATGGAGAAGAAGAAAACATTGTTTCTTAGAGAAATAAAAGAAGCATACAGGTAGTCCTCACTTAATAACCACAATTGAGCCCAGACTTTCCATCACACTTTCCATTTTGGTCATTAAGTGGGTCACCACATAACCTGACTCGATTTTAATTTGTTTTTATGATGATTGTAAAGCAAGTCACAACCATGGTTGTTAAGCAAATCCATTCTCCCGAATGGGAGTATTTTGCTGGAAACCAAGGAAAAACACTGGAAATTGGCAAAAAAGTTGTAAATTACCTTCATGAGACAGGAGGGCACTGCAATTGCTCATAAGTGCACATCGGCTGCCAAGCACCCAAAACGTATTCAAATGACTCTGCTGGGAAGTAGGGAGAATGTGGCAGTTGTAACTTCAAGAACGGATTGTAAGTAACTTCTTTGGAGTTCATCATAACTTCAGTCATTAAGTGAGGACCACCAGAACTCCAGATCATGCTCTTTTTAAAAACAATGCTACAGTAAATCTCAGATATTGAAGTCATAATATAAGTAATAACCTCTTGGTCTTCAAGGGGCAGCAGCTCTGGAATGGAATTTTAAGGCTATTTTAACTGCCTTCTAAATGTAAGAAACTCAAGTCTTGCCACAGTAAAAGTGCAAGAAAAAAATAATGAGATGAAAAGGTGAGAAGTTTGCACTTTCCTGAACACTTATCTCAACACATTTCAAAACATCCTTCACCATTTTCCCCCCTCAAAGAATAACCTTTCAAGACTAGACAAGATATTCTCTCAGAGTTTGCGTTTAATCATAGCATACTAAACACGCCATAATTGTCCAGTTCACATGTAATAGGAAGCCATTAACCATGTTTTAAAAATCACAATGACTAAGTTCACACATCCTACTAAGCCAACATGACAGCTCAGCTTGAGGTTGATGTCTTGTTTAAGTAGGAAAGCATTTGATATAAAATGATATAAAAATGTCAGTTTGAGTAATAGTGGCAAAATCCTTCAGTATTCAGGTGCTTCCTGAAATTAGAGCTATCCTGTTGTTGCTTGTTTTGTGCATCTCAGAAGAATAAATTGTATAGATCTGAAGCTGTAATGCACTGACTTGGAAAAGCCTGAACAAACGTAATTGGGCTGTCTTTTGAGTAAGCGGGCATGACTGCTCCTTGACATCTAAAGAATAAGCTGGATCAGTTCATACTATCTATATCATCACATGAAGCGTTAATACCACTTTACAATGCCTTAGTAAGGCCACACTTGGAATACTGCATCCAGTTTTGGTCACCAAGATGTAAAAAAGATGTCGAGACTCTAGAAAGAGTACAGAGAAGAGCAACAAAGATGATTGGGGGACTGGAGACTAAAACATATAGGGAACGGCTGCTGGAATTGGCTATGTCTAGTTTAATGAAGAGAAGGACGAGGGGGGACATGATAACAGTGTTCCAATATCTCAGGTGTTGCCACAAAGAAGAGGGAGTCAACTTATTCTCCAAAGTACATGAAGACAGGACAAGAAGCAATGGATGGAAACTAATCAAAGAGACAAGCAACCTAGAACTAAGGAGAAATTTCCTGACTGTTAGAACAATTAACCAGTGGAACAACCTGCCTCCAAAAGCTGTGAATGCTCCAACACTGGAAGTTTTTAAGAAATTGGACAACCATTTGTCCGAAATGGTATAGTGTCTTCTGCTTGGGCAGGAGGTTGGTCTAGAAGACCTCCAAGATCCCTTCCAATTTATATTATTATTATTATTATTATTATTATTATTATTATTATTATTATTATTATTATTATTATTATTATCATCATCATCATCATCATCATCATCATCTATTTGGATCTGGAGTATGTGCAAATATCCATGTCATACCTTCATCAATTCCTTAAGAAAGTGACTTATATGATTGCCACTGCTGGGGCCAGAAAAAGAGGGATAAAAAAAGACTTTTTTGAGATGATGCTGATGTAGGTATGCCTGTGCATGCTCTGATTTACTGTTTCTCCTCTAACCCTAACCTTATTACATATAGTCCTTGACTTACAACAGTTCATTTAGTGACTGTTCAAAGTTACAATGGCTCTGAAAAAACTCACAACCATTTTTTACAGATATGAACATTGCAGCATCCTCATGGTCACATGATCAAAATTCAGACACTTGGCAACCAACTCCCGGGGTCATGCAATCCCCTTTTGTGACTTTCTGCCAAGCAAAGTCAATGGAGATGCCTTATTCACTTAACCATCATGTTACCAACTTAACAATTGCAGTGATTCCCTTAACAACTGTGGTAAGAAAGGACGTAAAATAGGGCAAAATTCACTTAACACTTGTCTCACTTAGCAACAGAAATTTTGGGCTCAGTTGCGGTCGTACGTTGAGGACTACCTGTACTACAAAAGCTTGACAAAATTCACTGCCCTGCCTGAACCTACTGTAAATCCTGGGGTACCCCAAAATGCAAATTTTTAATTCCATGCAAAAAAAATCCCAAACAACCCCAAAAAGAAAAAAATAGTTACACTCCCCACTCACCCTCCTCAGCTTTTTGTTCATGTTGCTTTGTGAATTGTATGTTTGCATGAAAAAATAAATCCGAGTGGTTTCTATAAAGGAGCACTGCAAAGCTGTCAAGCCACCTTTTACTCTGAAAGCCCTGTTTGAAATTCTGAAACTAAGAGATTTGTAAGCGAGATGAGAGAAAAATGGCGGCCTGTGGGAAACTGAACCCCCATAAGTTTTCCAGAGCTGTCATATTTCCAGCAAAATGCTACTCTGATGGTAGTTTTAAAAACATCACAGTTCAGCAAGAAATATATTGGTTCATCTCTAGAATACATAAGACTGGAACTGTTCTAAAACTGGCAGAAAATTCTCGGAGAGAAGGGCCTTTTATCCATATATTAGTCTTTTTTAAGTTGAGTCCAATTCCTGGTGACTTCATTGAACACATTTATGCAGTTTTCCTAGCAACAGCATAGACCTTATGGGAAAACAGAGTATTATAGCTACTTTCTGGCTTTTTCGTTTCTTTTTTCAGAGCAAGGATTTCTTAGTGCTCGCACATCTAAATAAAATAAAAATAAATAAAAAATCTAAATACTAACTGGGGCCAACCCCGGCTTAGCTTGCAAGCTCAGCTAAAAGCACTGGGAGTGAGGGGCAAATGACAAAATGTGCACTGCAACACAAGGACACAAATCGCATGACTTACCTATTTGTGTACAATGTCACAACATCATTACAAAAGGCCCGGGTTTGCACAATCTGGGTTCTACCTTTGAGAAGAGATATTGGATGCTTAGTTTCTATGGAAGTTCTCAGTCATCCAGGTCATGGCTGTCCCAAAGGTGCTTTTCAAAAGGCAACTGGACTTTCTTGTTTGTTTGCTTTTTCCCTTTAAAATGTTTTGCTTCTCATCCAAGGAGCTTCTTCATTTCCCCACCGTTCAGCCAGAACTGAAGAAGCTTGTTGGATGAGAAGCAAAACGTTTTCAAGAAACCACCCCCCAAGAAAGTCCAGTTGCTTTTTGAACAGCATCCTTTGGGATTGGATGCTTAGGGCTAAGTGTACAAGAACTGTTTTCAAAGGACTTCTTTTCAAAGAATCCCATATTGATCTGAAAACTTGTTTCAAGAAGGTAAAAGAATATACAAACAAGCAACAAGTGTTTTAAGAGACAAGTAAATTCATTGTTCTACAAATCCATTGCAGGTAGTTTTTGACTGACAACCACAACTGGGATCGGAACTGCTAAGTGCGTTGATCTTACCTAATTTTATGATCTTTTTGCAATGGTTCTTAAGCTAACCCAGTGGTCATTAAGCAAATCTGGCTTGCCCCATTGAGTTTGCTTGTTGAAAGCCAACTGGGAAAGTTGCAAATGTTGATCGCATGACCTTGGGAGGCTGCAAACATTGTAAATACATGCCAGTTGTATTCATACGATTGTGGGGATTCTGTGATGGTCATAAGTGTAAGGACTGTTTATAAGTCACTTTTTTTCAGTAACATTGTAACTTTAGACAGCGGCTGAATGAATGGTTGTAAGTTGAGAACTACCTATATACCAACTTCCTTCATCAGTGGGAAGAATTTTGTCCTCAGCTGGCAAACTCTAGAAGAGATTGTGCCAGGAATGATATTGTTAGAGAGGGAATTTGGGACAGAAGGCCCCAAAGGGCAGAATGAGGATCAAGGTTGGCTTCCTGAAGAAAGTGATGTAAGCTACTTTAAATCTTAACCATCTCCCAGACCATTAAATTTAGAGCCTTAAAAAAATCCTGTCGTAAAGTGCACCGTCTAAAGAATATTTGGAACATATCCACCACATATTTTAATTGACTTAACCATGTCTGGATGTTAATCATTTATTAACAACAATGCTTGGTCTGTGAAATAGTTCTGCAGCCATGAAAGCTTTAGTGTAATTATCACAGTTGTACTTTTTTGCATGTTGCATGCAGATGTATTTGCCACTGGAGGATAAAACTTCTTTGCATCTGATGGCCCAGTCTTTGAACCATTCTGAATGTATTTGCTTTTTAAGATATGACAGAAACAGTGCACAATGTAGGCAATCATCTTCTAGAGGAGAAAGCAATTATTCATAAGAGGGGGCCCTTGAAAGTACTGTCACACCTGTCCCAACTTGGTCCCTTAGCAAAGAAAGACCCTCGACTCCATTTGTGGTGAAACATATACTTTTACTAAAAGCCAAGTGTATTATAGTAAAGCAAAGCCAGGAATGAGATTGGCTTGCCAAAATTCTCCAGTTAACTTTTCTTCTGCTTCATTCTTCCCCTTGCAGATCACCCATTGTCCAATTAAATCTGAATAAATTGTTTTGGGAATAGTCTCATCTTGGAGTCTTAGTAGATAATCAATTAAATATGAGCCAGCAGTGTGCGGTGGTATCCAAAAAAGTCAATGTAATCCTAAATTGCACTAACAGAGGGATTCAATCAAGATCACATGAGGTACTAATATCACTCTATAAAGCCTTAGTAAGACCACACCTAGAATACTGCATCCAGGTTTGATCATTGCACTATAAAAAAGATGTTGAGATTCTAGAAAGAGTGCAGAGAAGAGCAAAAAAGATGATTAGGGGATTGGAGGCTAAAACATATGAAGAACAGTTGCAGGAACTGGGCATGGCTATTCTACTGAAGAGAAGGACCAGGGGTGACATGATAGCAGTATTGAGGGGTTGCCACAAAGAAGGGGGTGGGTGGGTGGTCAACCTATTTTCCAAAGCATCTGAAGGCCAGACAAGGAACAATGGATGAAAGCTGATCAAGGAGAGATTCAACCTAGAAATAAGGAGAAATCTTCTGACGGTGAGAACAATCAACCAATGGAACAGTTTGCCTTCAGATGTTGTGGATGCTTCATCACTGGAAGCTTTCAAGAAGTGACTGGACAGCCATCTGTCAGAAATGGTATAGAGTCACCTGCTTAAGCAGGGGGTTGGAGTAGATGACCTGTAAGGTCCCTTCCAACTTTTCTATTCTATAAAAAAAGATGCTGAGCCATTGCATTCCATTCCCATGGCTTTGGCCTTGGGCTGGTGAGACGAAGGTACAATGAGTAGTCAGTTTTTCTCCCTCCCAACAGCTCCCTCTTCCCCCCAAAGTTCATGGCAGGCTGGTAGCTAACAAGGAGAAGCTGAAGCATATGATGGCAGCTCTGACAGATACATTTAGATCTAGAGACGTTTGAGAGCTGCTTCTGTTCAAGAATGGAATTTATATCAATGTTGGGTAGCCTGACTATTAAGTTGATGAGCAGGTGGGGCTCAAATCCTAAATACCAGTAGTACTTGACTTACAACCATTTGTTTATTGACCCTTTAAAGTTACAAGAACCCCACCAAAAAATGACTTATGACAGATTTTCACATGACCATCACAGCATCCCCACCGCTACATGATCAAAATTCAGACTTTTGGCAACTGGCATCTATTTATGACTGTTGCACTATCCTGGGGTCACGTGATCACCCTTAGTAACCTTTCCAGCCAGCTTCTGACAAGCAAAGTCAATGGGAGAAACGGGATTCGCATAATATCTGCATGATTCGCTTAACAACTGCAGTGATTCACATGAGTGTGGCCAAAAAGTTCATAAAATGAAGCACAGCTCACTTAACAACTGCCTTGTCTTGATAACGAAAATTTTGGACTCAGTCGAGGACTACCAGTATCACACAAAGAGAAATAATCTAGTGCTAGAAATAGTTCTCCATCTCCCAAAGATTTTGTGTGTGTGTGTGTGTGTGTGTGTGTGTGTTTCTGTGTGCCTTCAAGTCAACCTTGACTCCTAGCAACTGCTTTGGACCAGTCCCTGAAGTTTTCTTGGCAACAATTTTCAAAAATGGTCTGCATTGCCTTATCCTTCGAGCTGAGAGGGAGACCAGCTCAAGATCACCCAGCTGATTTTATGCAGGATTAGAACTCAGTTTCCATCTTTCTAGCTCAGGGCTTTAACTGCCACACCAAATTGGTGTCCCCAATGACTGGAAAGAAATGTAAGCATCCATACATTGTTGCCCAGAATTTTCTGCAATGCTCCTTTGGAAACCTGTGCTCTCTTTCTCTCTCTCCCTCCCTCTCCCTCACCATCTCCCTGTCATTTTACTTTTATAAATAACTAAGGGGGGAATTTGGTTTTTTTTAAAGGAACCACCAGCATTGTTCGTCCTGCTGTTTCTTAGACTTTAGTCTCTTTTTCTAAAATTCAAATTGAATCTAGCGAGCTTCCAAAGAGATCTCGGGAACTTGCATCCTATCCTGTGCAAATATGTCCTTATTTAATGAAAGCATTGTTTAAAGCAGTTCTTAGAGAAACACCTGGCACATGTCCCATGCTTGGGAGTATGCAGATACTCACTTTGGGGCACACTGCTTTCCAAGTACAATTTTCACTTAGTATTCATTAAATTAACTGGTGTTCTGTCAATATGTGTGATTGTAATTGGCTGCAAGAGAGGAGAAAAGAGAACCCCGGGCCAGTTCTGTAAAGACTGTAGTCCTATTTTCCTGCAGATGGCTGTCCTCCAATCGCAGAAACCTTCTGTGTCGTAGAGACATTGTAGTAGACATCATAGAGACATTGGAAGGAGAGAGGGCAGAGCTCCAGAGCAGTGTTTCTCAACCTTGGTTACTTCAAGAGGTGTAAACTTCAACTTCTAAAATCCCCCAGCTTGCTGGATGGGGAATTCTGGGAGTTGAAGGCCACACATCTTCAAGTCGCTAAAATTGAATAACTCTGCTCTACTGTAATAATGGACCAGCTTTTGGTGATTAGGGTGACTAAACATAAGAGCTGTGGTGGCACGTTGGTTAGAATGCAGTATTGCAGGCTAACTCACTGCTCACTGCCAAGAATTTGATTCTCACTGGCTCAAGGTTGACTCAGCCTTCCATCCTTCCGAGGTCGGTAATATGAGGACCCAGATTGTTGGGAGCAATATGCTGACTCTGTAAACTGCTTAGAAAGTCCTGTAAAACACTATGAAGTGGTATATAAGTCTAAGTGCTATTGCTACTTCTATTTGGAATGTGGCATGACTCACAATAAATGAGGGGATCATCTTGTGCATTTGGATAGAGCCTGGATTTCTTCTCCTTGCTTTTGGGGAGGAGAGCTTTTGAGATTTTCTTAGTGACTTAGAAATATCTGAAACCTATGGTTTTTCAAGCATCTCCATCGTGAAATACCAGAAAACCATGCTTCAGTTGGTTGGAACAGACTCAAAAGCTGGATATGCCCCTCATGTTAACTACCAGTAGCCTCCAACTGTTTGGGCTTCAGTGCCTTAGCTAACAGGTCTAGAGCAGGGGTCCCCAACCCCTGGTCTGTGGACCGGCAACAGTCCCCAGCATGCCAGAACCTGGGCCGCACAAACATACCAAGTCTCATCTGCTGGATGCAGGCAGCATGAGAAAGCATGCCCCCCTCTGGCCTGTGAGAAAATCTCTCTTCACGGTCCTTGGTGTCCAAAACGTTGGAAGCCACTTATCTGCAGTAGAAGATCCCAGATTGGAAGATGTCTCTATTGATCCAAATGGTATAGATCAGAGCACTGTGCTTTGGAATTCTGCTGATGGATCCAATATGTGATGCTCATATTTTACCGCCCCAGTAAATGTAGCAGAGAATTCGTCCCATTGGATGTCAGTTGTGAAAATGCAAACTGGTCCAGTGCTTTGGCTAAATGTTCTCCCTGAAAGAAACACAACACATTCTCCTAACACACAAACAAATGTACAGGAGGCTTGCTTGCTTGCATTCCAGATCTGTCTAATATCATTCCCCCCACTGAGTGATTATAATTGTAAGCAGTTGTTCAATTACATTTTCATGTGATCCTGCCAGATGTTGCGTGCAGCTCTTCTGTGCTCTGAATGGATCAGGAAGAAAAGTGATCTCAGGCTGCTGGAGAAGGAGGAGAAAGCTAATGACCTCTCTCTCTCTCTCTCTCTCTCTCTCTCTCTCTCTCTCTCTCTCTCTCTCTCTCTCTCTCTCTCTCTCTCTCTCTCTCTCTCTCTCTCTCTCTCCCCCTCCCTCCCTCCCTCCCTCTCTCTTTCCAATTTGCAAACAGTTAAGCTAATGCTGACAGACAGAAACAAAGGTCATTTCATAAGTGCTACAGCTGGTCCTTTTTCAGTCAAGTGCAGAACACTTGTGGGCTTTATAACATGTTCTTCAGGTCTTTAAATATTCGACAGTAATTTTATGTGGTGGCTTAGTTTTATGTGATTTTCTTTTGGAGAGGTCAATGGGTCTGGTGAGCTACTTGATAAATGTATATTGTCGTCATCATCATCTTCATCATCATCATCATCATCATCATCATCATCCTTCACTTTCTCCTCCTTTCATAGACAATGCCATTGTGAGCTCTTAAGAGTTCAATAATGGTCTGTATGTCTCTCTTTCTATATATCTGTCTGTCTGTCTATCTATCCTTCCATCTCTTTATATGGGATGGAATAGAATATAGAATAGAATTCTTTATTAGCCAGGTGTGATTGGACACCCAAGAAATTTGTCTCCAGTGCATAACCTCTCAGTATTGATACAAGCAACAAGTCATGATCATATCATAAAATACAATAACCATTATCTGTCTGTCTGTCTGTCTGTCTGTCTGTCTGTCTGTCTGTCTGTCTGTCTGTCTATCTATCTATCTATCTATCTATCTATCTATCTATCTATCTATCTATCTATCTATCTATCTATCTATCTATCCCTTTATTATTTTTATAAATAAATCAAGGTGGTGAACACAGAAGATACACATTCTTTCTCCTATGTTCCCCACAACAACCCTTTGATGTGGGTTGGGTTGAGAGAGAGTGACTGGCCCAAAGTCACCCAGCTGGCTTTTATGCCTAAGGTTGGACTAGAACTCACAGTCTCCTGGCAATTGACCAAAAGTCATGCAGTCAGCTTTCATGCTTGAGGTGGGACTAGAACTCACAGTCTTCTGTTTTCTGTTCTATTGCCTTAACCACTAGACCAAGGATAGGCAACCTTGGCTCTTTCATGACTCGTGGACTTCAACTCCCAGAATTCCTGAGCCAGCATAGCTCAACTCGTGGACTTCAAGTCATAAAAGAGCCAAGGTTGCCTACCTGTGCACTAGACCAAACTGGCTCTTTCTCACTCCCCTAAGCCAGAAGGGCCCACTATGTTTACTGGGTAATTTTGACCTGCAGCTTCTTCCACACACCCCACCCTCTTCCAAACAGACCAGACTACTCATACCAATGCCTAGTAAGGTGGTGTGAATAGGATTACAGTTTTTTTTTAAAGGCCATGCAACTTGATAGAATTGCTGGAGTTCACAACCCCACTCTCAGATGTGTAAAAAGGAGTTGCATATATTAAATAGCATCTCATCTTGAGTGATCCTTGGGGTGAAAACCAACAGATTAATGCACATGAATAAATAAAATAAGGCAAGCCAGATACATTCCTGATGTGTTCCGTTGTGGAAATAGACCATTTTTTGCAATTTCATTTTTTCTTATTCTGAGATGGTGATTGGATGCCATCAGCAGACAGACTGAAATTTCTGGCGTTTTTTCCCCACAGAAGCAGTTTTTCTAAGGCAGGGTGTTTCAGCTTCATTTCATCCTCTAACACAGCTGACCTGTAAGGCAGGCTGGGTGTGTGAGCAGCTGAAAGTTTAGAAAATGTGGTTGCCCTGTTGTGAGTTGATAGAAAGAAGAAAGGGATATATTTTTAGAAGTCTGGAAGGACAGATTGCTCCTTGGAGGAGCTGAGGCTACAGATTCACTTCTCCCTTGCTACAGGAGGAAGGTTGATGTAAGCTTATTAATGGTGTTTTCTAAGTCATAGTTCCACAGGGTAATCAAAGGGTATCAAAGGATAAAGTGGTTGCAGTCAAAAGAGAATGCTGAGTTGGAAGAGACCTTGGAGGTCTTCTAGTCCAACCTCTTGCTCAAACAGGAAACCCTACACCAGGGGTGTCAAACTCAATTTGATTGAGGGCCGCATCAGCATTGCGGTTGCCCTCAGGGAGCCGGGTGGGTATGGTCTGGGTGGACGTGGCCTACTGGGTGGGTGTGACTAGAGTGCGTATGGCCTACTGGGTGGGCGTGGCCAGCTCTACATTGTTTGCATGAAGGGTGCCTATGGGAGCCTGGGCAGGAGTGGGACAGATCTGAGGGTCTCTGGCAGAAGGAGGGTCTCTGGGGCAGGGCCAAGGCAGTGGGGGCCGTTCCCTCACTGTTTCCAGGATGGCTTCGCGGGCCGCATGAAACCACTTCACGGGCCGGATCCGGCCCCCGGGCCTTGTGTTTGACATGTCTGCCCTACACCATTTCAGACAAAGGGCTGTCCAGTCTCTTCTTAAATGTCTCCAGTGTTGGACCACCCACACCTTCTGGAGGCAGGTTGTTCCGCTGATTAATGGATGATTAAAAACTACAGGTAATTCCTCAATTTGCAACTGTAATTGAGTCCAGAATTACAGTTTTAAGTCATTGAGGTCATACATCAAGACATCCCAATTTTTTTTTTTGGACATTTATAGTGACAGTTGCTAAGAAACACTATGTTGTTAAACAAAGAACTTGATCATTAAGCAAATCAATTTTCTCCAATGGATTTTTTTTTTTGCTGGAAATTGGAAGTAAACACTGGAAACCCTCAATGCTGCAAATTAGGTTCACTCGAGTGCAAGACACTGCAAATGGCCATACAGGTGAGCTAGTTGCCAAGTTTCAAAATTCAATAAAAGAGCCTTGGTGGAGCAGTGGGCTAATGCCTCTTTAAGTAACACCAGCTGCCTGCAATTAGTGCAGGTTCGCATCCCACCAGGCTCAAGGTTGACTCAGCCTTCCATCCTTCCGAGGTAGGTAAAATGAGGACCCAGATTGTTGGGGGCAATTAAGCTGACTTTGTAGTAATGCCGCTTGGGGGTGTGTGTGAAAGCCCTAATAAGCAGGCATATACATAGAATGAAGGTTACTGCTAAGCTTGTAAGCCGCCCTGAGTCTTCGGAGAAGGGCGGGATATAAATGGAATTAAAATTAAAAAAAATAAAAAATCACATGAGCACCACAGGTATAGGTGTGGATGTGGGTGTGTGCGTCGGTGTAATTTCAAAAATTGGTTGTAAGTAACTTTTGTGTGTGTGTGTGTGTGTGTGTGTATGGGGGGGCATCATAATTTTGGTTGTTAAACAACTGGTTGTAAGCCAAGGATTACCTGCACAGTATTTGAACTACAAGGAGGTGATTGGGCCTTGAAAGTTGACTTACGGTTCTACATTTTTGACAACCTACATTATTTTGTCACTTTTTGAGGATCTCTTAAAGACAACTATGGAGATTCTCAGTCATCCAGGTCATTGGTTGTCTCAAAGGTGCTTTTTTTAAAAGGCAACTGGTCTTTATTTTTTCTTGAATACATTTTGCTTCTCATCCA
Source organism: Vipera berus (assembly GCF_964194415.1). Classification (NCBI taxonomy): domain Eukaryota; kingdom Metazoa; phylum Chordata; class Lepidosauria; order Squamata; family Viperidae; genus Vipera; species Vipera berus. The sequence continues at coordinate 347,016,539 of NC_138202.1, forward strand.
GGAAGCTTCTTCAGTTCTGATTGAAGAACTGAAGAAGCTTCTTGGATGAGAAGGTGGGACAACTCTTACAAACATTTTAGATTTTTACGCTATTACATGAACATTTTTCCCACAAGGCTTCAGTATCTCCATTCTTTACTTGTTTCCAAAACCTGTGCTTCTCTTAGAGAGGGATATCTTACTCTTCAAAAGACAATCCTGGCTAGTTGGGGGGGGGAGAGCAAAGAGTTTGAAGTAGTCCACCAATCCACATCAACTGAAATTAAGCCTTGTATCAAAACAAGCTGCAGATTGCTTAATTGCCATCTGCCTTGCTATTGTGATACCAAATGTGTTGTGTGTCTATTGAAATTCTAGTGCTTATTCCTCATTTTGAGTAGCTATTAATGTACGTTATGCAGATTAAATTCTTTTTCCATTCTCTTTATTTCCTCAGGTAGAGGGAGGCTTTTACAATTTTTGTGTGTGTTTATGATAGATACATAGTCCTCAATTTCTTCCTCTAAAGGCTTATACATGTGCACGTCTGTGCATTTTCGTGCTTTCGCTTTGTATATATAAATTTAGCTTTGTGTAAATATGTGTGTGTGTGCCTACTTTTTATATACTTATATACACATCACAACACAGCAAACTACCCAGGATATTTCAACACAGAACTCAGAAAATCACTACAATAGAGCTCAGGATGTCATCACACAGCCCTTTACCCAGGTCGTTACAACACAAAGGACTAACGAGCACACAGCCAGCACCTCAGCCACACAGGATGTTACAAATCAGCCAACTAATCCCCTAACAATAACCCCATCAACCAATCATGATGTAACATCACAGCCAACCAATCCGCTTACAGCAACAAAGCCAGCACCCCACACATCCCCACTAGTATTTATAGAGAGACGGCAGCTCCGATCACACTTTACTCACACAAGCACGAAACCGAAGACACCAGCCTGAAGATGACGAGTGGAACCTCGTCGAAACGTCGCCAAGACACCCTCAATCCTACACGGGAAAAGACCCGAATACGCCAAGACCTACATACCTATACCCGTGAAAATCTACGAAAACATACATATAAAAGTGTATATAACAACAAACGACATAGATATAGAGAGCCTGTTTGGTGTAATGCTAAAGGCACCAGGCTAAAAACTGGATGACCTTGAGTTCTAGTCCTCCCTTGGATATGAAGCCAGCTTGGGCCAGTCACTGTCTTTCAGTGCCTAGGGAGAAGGCAATGGCAAATCATTTCCAAAAAAGCTTGTCAAAAAACCTGCTATGACTAGTCCAGGTAACCACTTAGCCGTGGTGGCACAATAGTTAGAATGCAGCATTGTAGGCTAACTCTGCTCACTGCCAGAGGTTCGATCCTGACTGCCTTGAAGTTGACTGAGCCTTCCATCCTTCTGAAGTCAGTAAAATGAGGATCCAGATTGTTGGGGGCAATAGGCTGACTCTGTAAACTGACCAGAGAGTTCTGTAAAGCACTATGGAATGGTATGTAAATCTAAGTGCTATTCAGGGTGGGTAATAATCAATGATTTTTTACTTTTCTTTTTAAAAATGGATTTTTTTAAAATTTAAATTGGATTTTTTTTAATTTAAATCAGATTTTTTTTTCAAATTTATTTTAATAAAATGCTTTTGGAGTAAAAATCTATCTAAATATAGTTTTCTATTGAAGATACATTAATAATTTAGTTTATTCAGCATGAAATGGAGCTTAGTTATGTAGCATGAGGCTGTATATTCTGCAATATTTACATTTTTGGTAAACTCATTCAATGAATCCAAGCTCTGCAAGCTGAGATAACATGCACTGCGTTGATGCATTCACACAATTTCACAGTAACCATGAGATAAATCATAAAACAAAGTTCAGGAATATTCCTTTATCCCATTGTTTTGCAAATCTATGTACACTACAAACTGTATGGTTGTTCATAGAGAAATGCACCTGTGCCAGGCTCTAAGTGTTTTAGTTAAATAAAAGAATTTGAGTAGTTTTCCAGCTATGTGTGATTAACCTATTAACCAAAAATTGGTTGTGATGTTGCTGTTTTACTAACCTGACAGCTTATTATTCTAAATAGGAAACCTTCATTTTGTTTGCAAATAATAATATTAAAGATTCTAACTACCAGCAAGAATGAGTCCTTACATTTAAAGAACACCTGTCATTTCAGATCCATCATGGCAGCACCTGTTAGTGGGCATCCATTCATCTGCTGCCTGCCACGTCCCTCACCTTGTTCTGTCACTGCCACATCACCAGGCGTCCCATTAAAGTGAATGGGACTGTTGGTGAGTCAATGGCTGGTCAGAGGAGGAGTCGCTGTGGGACAGAGATGACAGTTGCTCTTTAACAATTATGATTTAAATTGAGTTGATTTAAATCAAGCCTTTTGACTAGTGATTTAAACCATGATTTAAATCGTGATTTAAATCAACTTGATTTAAATCAAATGCACCCTGGTGCTATTGCTATTGCTAATCACCAAGAGGCAACAAGGACATTCAGACAGACAGACAGACACACACACACACACACACACACACACACAAAGACACATACATTAAGACTTGCCTATAGGATGAAAAGTTATTGGTATCCTGCAGTCCAGATTCCAGCATTGCAAGTTGTTGCCAAAGTATCCTCGCTCAGACTGGTTTGGATTTTCTTGAACTGCTTGGAGTCAAGCCAGCATGACCACAGGACAGCTGTAGTTTAAGAATGCAGTGTTTCTTGAATCCAGTGGCGTAGCGTGGGTTGTCAGCACCCGGGGCAATTTGCGCCCCCTAACCCGGTGACGTCATGGCACCGCCGAAAAGACGCGCCCCGCAGCGGCGTAGACTTTCCAAGAAGAGTCGCGCGCATGCGGGATGCTTCCGGGTCCCTCTCGAGGGCGGCTGGGCGGGGCTCTGACCTGCAAGAGCCGCTGCATTCAAGCTCGCACGTGAGCCCCGCTAAATAAAGCCACGCATGCGCACGAAGCTAGGCCAGCTGGCCGGCGGGTCCGTCTTTGCTCGGCCAAGCCTGCCGGGGCGCCTGCGGGCCCTGGGCGGAGAGTTGGGCGCTTCTATTTATTTTATTCAGTTTATGTGGCCGCCCATCTCACCTGCCGGACTCGTTTCACTTTGCAAGAAAGAGCAGCTCGAGAGCGGAGCCAAGCCGACTCTGTGCAGCCCTTGGGGCTCCCTGAGCAGCTCAGTGCGAGCGCGCCCCCCCAGATGTTGCGCCCGGTGCGGCCCGCCCCCCCTGCACCCCCCACGCTACGCCACTGCTTGAATCATCCTTTTTAGAAACTCTGAATGCTTTTGAAGTTTTGCATTCCCACTTAACTGGTTTTGAACTTAAGGCACTTGTCTCCCAGCTATAGGGTAACTTTCTTTGTCTAAAAAAAAAAGACAGTGAGAATTTGGGGTCTAACTATTATCAGTAAGAAAATGCTTCCAGAATTGATGAGTTAATGTTTAAAGATAAAAGGATTTTTGAACATTCAGATGGGACCATATTTTTCCTTTCTTGTGATCAACGCATTGTTCCAAACTGATTGATATTTTTGTTCTGTAAATTGGTTTCTCAGTTTGCAACAGCTATAGTTCTTTTGCTTTCCAAAGAGCTGCAGAGTGTATTGCAGACAAAAGAATATGATTTACTCGTCATAACAAGCTCTTCATGGCTTGTTTGCTTGTTTCTTTGGAAGAATTCAGGCCAGTTGTTTTTAACCCACAGAATCTGTAAGAGAAGATAAAAAGATTACAAACGATATGCCACAATTGCTAATACTACAACACAAATAAGGAAACAGAGAAAGAGAAACAGACAACACCCCAACAAGCTTATTGTCAGTTTAAACATGAGAATAAACACCGGGATGAAATGCCTGGGAAAATAGAACAGATTTAGCTTAGTTGTAATTCTATCACTCGCAACTGGGAATCGGGCTGTTGTGAGATTCTGACTCATCATCTCTTTGAATGCTGGTATCTTGATGTATCTTTAAGGGCTAGGAAACAATTGATTTTTATCGGTTACAATGTGTCTTGTTACAAGAGCAAAGAATTAATATCCTGAATTGGGTAGAAAACATATGAGAGTGGTGTTTGACTTACAACCATAATTGGGACCCAAATTTCTGTCACTGAGCAAGGCAGTTGTTAAATGAGCCATGTCCAATTTTATGATCTTTTGTGTCATGGTTATTAAAGCGGATCGCTGCAGTGGTGAAAAGGCCGTTAAGGGAATCTAGCTTCCCCTGACTTTGTTTGTCAAAAGCTGGCTGGGAAGGTCACAAATGTCCATCACACAACTCTGGGAGGCTGCAGTCCATAATACATCCATGCCAGTTGCCAAGTGTCTGAATTTTGATCATGTGACTGTGGGGAATCCTTTGAGTGCAAGAACTGGCCGTATGTCGCTTGTTTCAATGCCCTTGTAACTTTGCACGGTCACTAAGGGAATTGTTGTAAGTTGAAGACTGCTTGCATTTATAGACTAGTCTTCTCATCTTGGCGCTCTTAGATCTATTGAACCAAATTGCCAGAAATGTGGAGGATGGGGGAAAACACCAGAAAGGGGGAAAGAAGCCATATTATTACTGTTTCTAGAACTGGGGAGACCAGCTGAGCAATGTGAAAAAGTTATAGGAATACCAGAGGGCCAAGAGCCAAACAGGAGCAAATGTGGGATGAAGTAGCTAAAAGAAGCCCATGCAGTCTAGGCCTTCATTATCAAAGGATATTATCTCAGTCCGCTATAGTCTCTATTGCACTGATTAGGTTGCCCTTGGAATAACATGTCCACTCTAGGCAGCAACTTTAGGCCATGGAGAAGGTGGAAATGATTTGGAGAAGAGCAGCTGGGTTAACCAAGGGCCAGGGAAATTTGCCCCACCATGTGGAGGGCTTAAAGATGCTGGACAGGGTTAGCTTGCAAAAGAGAAGAGGAAAGGGTGGTTTGATTGTTAACAAATGTCATATACCAGAGGAGCAGATCTGTTTAAGGGCTGGATAAGGACCAATTAATTGAAATGCAAAGAAAGGAAGTACAGTATATTAGGAGGAATTAGGTTGGAACAGATTGCTTAGAACAATAGAAATTATCCCTTCTCAATTAGATCTTTCTTTCTTTCTTTCTTTCTTTCTTTCTTTCTTTCTTTCTTTCTTTCTTTCTTTCTTTCTTTCTTTCTTTCTTTCTTTCTTTCTTTCTTTTCCATCCATCATCTATCTGTCTGTCTATGTATGTAGTCTGACTGTCTAGTCTGTCTGTCTAGTCTGCCTGCCTGCCTGTCTGTCTGTCTATCTGATTTATATAGGAGGGCCAGTTTGGTCTAGTGGTTAAGACACCAGGCTAGAAAGCAGGAGACCGTGATTCTCTAATTAAAATTGGTTAGAACTAAGTATTTATTAATTTGATTTTAGGAAGCTTTCATCTTTTAGACCAACATTTTTGAGGATTGGTTCCCTTCCCCCCCCCCCTTGTTTGTTCTTTAAACAGCTTATCTATTTTTGGAATTTGTTCTCTATTTCATTGTGTTTCTAGTCTTAAAATGGAGACATTTTGCTGTTGATTTTCACCAGCTGGGATTAGAAGATGTTCCCTGGGGAAGCAGAAAAGAGGTCAGTTAGCCCAACCTTGAAAACTTTGATGGACTTTCAGAGGCATGTCTGTCCAGCAAAAACACCAAATAAGAATAAAAACCTCTCTTTTTTAATGAAACGAATGGCTTGGTCATTGTGGCAATCTTAGAATTAAGTAGCACCCCAGGGAACAGCATAGGAGCAGACTGAAATTTTTTCCCCCCAAGGGTTGAAGTGGTTTATTGATGTATGACAATGATTTGTACAGCACCCAGTCATAGATTCCAATAATCAAAAGACTTCAACACCAGAGAATGAGAAATATTAATGAAAGTGAGAGTTTCTGGCAAAATCTCACATTCTTTCTGTAAATCTTACCATGTAAGATGGCTTGGATCAGCTGCAAAAAAAAAAGATATTAATTGAGCCAGCGTCTCATTTTTTTAAAATAATAAAATTACTTCCTTTGTGTCCCTGTCTTTGTGCTCCTGAAGCCATACAGAGCTGGGCTGTGCATTGCTGCCTCTGTTTTTTTTTTCTTAAAAAAATAGGTTTCTAAGGCAAGGCTCTCTCCATTCCTCTTGGGAGCTGACCCCACAGACGGGCAATTATCCCCAGCTAAATTAGGAGTTTGATCTTCAGTTCCAGCAGAACAATACATTTGAGTCAGATCAACCTTATTAAAAATAGTCCAAATGCTTGAGTTCCTGCAAAAGTCTCTGATGTAATTAATAAAAATGGAGCTGCGAAGTTATCAGCAGAAATCTGGAACAATTTACTTTGTCTCCTTGGAATGGAATTTATTATAAAGATGGATCAGTTTAGTTTGGTATTATTCCACTTGTGTTTGTTTACGAGGATCTTTCAAAGCTTCACCTTTGGTGGTGCAGCGGCTTTGATTTATTTAACAATCGTGGTAAAGAAGGGCATAAAATTGGGCGCGACTCATAATAACCGTCTTTGCTTAGGAATGGAACTTCTGGGGGGAGGAAATTGGAACTTTGAAACTGGCCCATAAATAGTTTTTGGGGAGTCCATTATAACTTTAAATAGTCACTAAAGTAACTGGTTGTAAGTTAAGAGCTATGAGGACTGTAGTTTAGCTCGCCTCTTTCTTTTTTTTAATTTCTGAAATGTTTATACCTTGCGGGATTGCTGGAAGAGGAAGGGGTAGTAGAGAACCTCTTTCTCCCAAAGAACGTGAAACATCGAAGTGGGAAGGATCTGAAACAGATGTCACCATCCACCCAGTCCCTTCTGTGTGCCTCTGCCAACTTCCAAAGACTTTTGCTTGCCATTCCAGCATTACAGAAACTCTTGCTTCTTCCAAGCCCCTTTGGATGGATGCTGGAGCCTGCAACTCTGGTGGCTTTGGAGTGATGATTTGCATCGCTTGACACCCGTGCAGGAATCTGTCAGGCAGAAGGGAAGTGTTAGTCATGGAGTGTTGCCATTCCAAGAGGAGCTGGAGGAATTTAAGCACTGTTTTGTCTGGCAAAGGAAGACCTGGAGGAACCCAGGATCCTGGGCTGTTGAGAAGATTAGGGAAAGAGATGGGTCCAAATTGCCTGCCAGGTCTCTTGACTCTTCCTCCCTCCCTCCCCCCTCCCCCCTCCCCCCTCCCCCCTCCCCCCAGTCTTCCAATAGGCAATGTAGTCATTTCATAAAGACAGGACCAATCTATCAAGGACGATGTAATTAAAGCAAAAGCAAATTGGCACTTCTAGATTAAAGACAAGCTGCAAATGAAAGCACCTGTTCATTCCTCTTTATGTCACAGTCGTTAGGGCTCAACACCAGATTTGTAAATGAATAGGCAATTTTTTTCCCTTGCCTGCGTAAGTACAGGAAGTGCAAATTTATAAACTGGGCATTTTGTCCAGGCTTTTGATAGTAATAAACTCTTTTTAATGTTGCGTCTGAGAGCCCATTGGGTCTGGTGGCGTCAGGCTGGAAAGCAGGAGATTGTGAATTCAAATCCCATCTTAGCGTGGTTTTGTAGGTGCTGCCTGGATCCCGCCGATGGGGCTTTGCTTGTTTGTGAAGACCGGTTGCTGGCATGCCATGGCCCGGTACTGGTCTACGGACCAGGGATTGGGGGCCCCTGGGATAGATCATAGAAAAAAGAGTAACGTGTAGCTTTAGAGAGATTAAAATATATTTGTACTATTAACTGTGGTGAAGAATATTGGAAGCCTCTTCTTTATATCTTCTTTTTCATTAAACATATGTCATATCTTTAATTCATGAAGCAAACTTTAATTCATGAAGCACGGAAATGGCATTGGTCGCACTGGTGGATGATCTCTGGCGGGCCCGGGACAGGGGCTGTTCCTCTGTCCTGGTCCTACTTGACCTCTCAGCGGCTTTTGATACCATCGACCATGGTATCCTGCTGCAACGGCTCGAGGGGTTGGGAGTGGGAGGCACTGTTTTACGGTGGTTCTCCTCCTACCTCTCGGGCCGCTCGCAATTTGTATTGGCAGGGGGACAGAGATCTACCCCGAGGCCCCTCACTTGTGGGGTGCCTCAGGGGTCGGTTCTCTCCCCCCTCCTGTTTAACATCTATATGAAGCTGCTGGGTGAGATCATCCGTGGATTTGGGGTGAGGTATCACCAATATGCGGATGATACCCAGTTGTTCATCTCCACCCCGAGCCAACCCAGTGATGCCCTTGACGTGATGTCCCAGTGCCTGGAGGCGGTGCAGGTCTGGATGGGAAGGAACAGGCTCAGGCTTAACCCCTCCAAGGCCAAGTGGCTGTGGATACCAGCATCTCGTATTGTCCAACAAGTTCCATCTCTTTTGATGGGGGGGAGGTATTGCCCCCCTCAGAATCGTGCCATACATTGTATTCACGGTGACATTCTATGGAAGTGGAAGTTGGACTTTGAAGAACCAGGATAGGTTTCATTACCCAAACTAGGTAACATCATCAGTGCTAGTAGGGGGTGAGTTTCCTCATATTTTATATTCTAGTGGAGGGATGGAGAACCATGGCCTTTTAATGACTTGTGGACTTCAACTCCCAGAATTCCTGAGCCAGGCTGGCTTAGGAATTCTGGGAGTTGAAGTCCACAAGTCATAAAAGAGCCATGGTTCCCTATCCCTGTTCCAGTGGCTTACCTTGTCAGTGTTGGTGGGACTGGTCTTGGTGGTTCTTTGGTTCGGCTGTTTACTATTAACTTGTTTGGCAATACTTTGATTGGGGTATTGTTTGCTTCCTGATTGTTACTTTAATGTTAAGCTTGGTGTTAATCTCTGCTCATCTGGGTATCAATTGCTGGTGAGGAGGGGTTCTGGTCTTTTTGTTCCCTTTTTGGCTTTGGGTACTGAGACATCTGCAAGAAAGCAACCAAGTTCAGACAGCACCAAGGACCCCTCCTTTCAACCTTGAGCTGCAAATATTCTCCTGTATAGAATAGCAAGAGCAGTGCTTTTTTTGTAAAAGAAAAAGGTGCCGGAACTCACACATGTCATACAACCCTACAAGGTTCTATCCAAAAAAGGTGCCGGAACTCCGTTCTGAGCGTTTTATGAGAAAAAAAGCCCTGAGCAAGAGTATGGATGCTTTTGAACTTTGAACTGCAGAAGACTGCCGAGAATAATAATAATAATAATAATAATAATAATAATAATAATAATAATAATAATAATAATAATAATAATAATAATAATAATAATACTCAGAAGAGCTAAGAAAACAAACCAATGGATCATCAAACAAATCAATCTCCAGTTCACATGACCACCATCAAATTATCCCACTTTGGACAGATTGCACCAACTCCCTAGAGAAGGTTTTGATGTTGGAAAAAGTAGAAGAAAAGAGAAGAGGAGGACGAGCAGCACAAGTTGGATAGACCCAGTTACAATAGCTATCGGTGTACCATTGGAAGACCCAAAAGACCAGGTTAAGGATACATTATCGTAAAGAAAATCTACGTGGTCCGTAGGAGTTGAAAGTGACCTGATGGTACATAATCAGTCAGCCAATCAATCATGTTGCCATTATTCCAAATTGGCAGGTGAAGGGAGCTCATTTTGACTCTGGAGCAGGACTGGAAAGGAGTATGGATATCGCTGCTCCTTGAGTAAGTCTGGGTGGCAACACTTGCAAAGGTTTTCCTTGGAATAGTATTACATGTAATTTAGTTTAGAATTTAGTTGGGTGTTCACACCAAAATCTTGGCTGTGTTTTTTCTTTCATTTCCCCTTTTGAATTTTTCATCTGAAAGCTAGGCTAAACGCATCCTCTTTTCTCTTCATTTTGAAAGCAGATGAATTTTTAAATGGGATAACAGCAAGCTCATTTTATCTGTCTAAAAAGCTGCAGTGTAGATTTTGTTAAAGACAGTTTGGAAATCTGCGTATACACTGAACACTTCATTACGCTTTCCCTTTCTCCTGCTCCCCAAATCAACTGAGATTCAAATAATCCTTGTTTATTCCTGGGAAACCTGAACACATTAGATTAGGTTAGAGTTTGGAAACCCTGTTGACAGGGTTGTTTTCTTGCAGACGTTTCATTGCCCAGCTAGGTAACACCATCAGTGCACTGATGTAGTTACCTACTTCGGTAATGAAATGTCTGCAAGAAAGCAACCAAGCTCAGAGAGCACTAAGGACCCCCCACAGGTTAACCCTGAGCTACAAATATTCTCTTCTGAAGCTATACACAGATATAACCTGGAAGGTTTTAGGCTGGGGCTACCCTTTTCCTTCCCCTTACTGAGTGCAGTCTGGGGCCCCTCTATGGAATGTGCGGCCTCCTTTCTGGGAAGCTGTGATGTTATGACTGACATTTCCCCCCTCTGCTTCTTCAGCTGCATATTCCATCACACCAATGCAAGGGAGTCTCCAAATCAAGAAATGACCCAGGGCTATCTATCTTCACTGCCTTTATGGTCCCCAGAATGATCCTCCATTGAGATCAGACTGACATCTTCAGCCCTGTGGAGAACGGAGCTTCTTTGAAAGAACAAATGATTGCCCTCAGGCATGTCAAACTGCCGACCCGTGGGCCGGACTCGTCTTCCCGAAACCGTGCCCACCCCATTGCTGGCAATGGGAAAAAAGTTGTGATACGTCGTGCGATGTCACGTGATATCACGAGTTTGACATGCCTGCCCTAAGCTATACCAAGTCTCAAGAAACTCATTTTGCCCCTTGTAAATTTTGATTTCCCTCTTAATTTTATCCCTGTAATGGGGGGCATCTCTTAAAATCAACTGGAGGGGGGGAAAAAGAGGTGTGTGAAAATTTAGCCCCACCCAGAGTGCATATCAGAGTAACTCTGGCCACACACCTCATGCCCCACAGTAGCCAGTTAAAACCTTTGGCCCCATCTATCCCCAGGCAGAGGTCCAACCCTATTTCATATTTGAGGTTCTGCAGTGTTATTTGGGCCCTAGTATAAAGAATTGGCTCTGATAAGTACTTGGCAAAGAGACCACCAGGAAATGCCAGGGCTGTAGGCTACAACGAGAAGCTAAGAAACATCCTGGAAAGAAAAACATGCCAAACTATTTTGGCATTGCAGAAAAATACAAACCTTACATGGATCTGCCTACAGCGTTAGCAAAGTCAAGCTCAACTCAAGATTTGTTTAAGAAAAATTCAGCTTAATCAGCTACAGAATTATGTTGCAGAGCCTGTATTGAAAATTAATTAAGGAAGAAAAGTGGGTTAAATGTTGACCTCATCCAAATACTTTGAGATACAGCTTTTGCAGAATCAAGGATTATTTTAGGTTATTCTTTAGCAATCACTGCACAGAATTGCTGCCTTAGGCGAGGATGGGGTGAATGATCGATGACAGGACAATCTACAATGAATCAATATCTGTAAATGGTAAAATGTCAATATGCGAGTCTTAACATTTCAGACGTTAATGTGAATGACAATAGATCCATAAATCGCAATTGATTTCGGCTTCAGCATGTGGTGAAACAAATGGGATTCTTTGAACTCTTACAAGCCACTGAGACTAGATCAGGAAGCCAACAGGTGTTACAACAGCGAATTCTCTGCTCTGGCTGTTTCCTCCTTGGTCCTAGGCTGACCCATACAGCCCATACTCGATATTTATTTGCTAGAACTGCTGGATTTAGAACTCCTACCATCCTTCACTGTTGGTCACGGAGACTGGGCTTCTTGGAAATTGTACTAGTCTAACTTGGGTAAGGCTAGAAAAGTCTGGATGGCCATTAGAGAGCAGCAAGGGGAAAAAAGATTAACTCTTTGCTGCCATATAGTGGTCATCTGATGTTTTGCAATTTAGATAGGAAAGCCTTAATTTATCTTCTCCCTTCTGTTACAAATAACCTCACAATTGACCAGTGCTATGAATGAGTGTTTCTCAACCTTGGTAACTTTAAGATAAGCGGACTTCAACTCGCAGAATTCCACAGCCAGCATTCTGCAAATTAAAGTCCACACATCTTTAAGTTGGTAAAGTTGAGAAACACTGCTGTAAACCAATGTATCTCAGCAGGAAACTCCCCTAAAATCTGTAAGTCTTGTTTTTGAGTAGCTGTATGATTGCATTGCAAATCAATAGCAAAGAAATTTTCTTTTTTTTAAGACAAGCTGTTCTAATATGGCATCATTCCCATTTATTTTTAAAACCAAACCTGGATTTTTGTCCCTTTCCCAGTAAGGAAGAAAAACATCTTACTACTTTGAAATAAATGTTGTTCTGTTTACATCCTACTTCAATGCATGGGAGTCTCAACAGGGCAAGGAGGGGCATCCTCTTGAGATGCCCCCGCCTGGTGTGCATCATGAAATTATTGTGCAAATAACACAGCGGATCTAATTGGCTGCAAATGACATAAGGCCCATCATTTGTGCAATGGTAATCAAGCCACAGGGGAGGCTTTTCCTTATGGCTTGTCCCATCTTTGCTACTGCATAGCAATTGTTGTCACTGTTACCTGCCCTGCAAAGCTTGTGGTATGTTAACATGAAATGCAAATGTTGTGCTAAATGGGATTTACCTTCTGGAAAGACCCAAGTAGAGAGAAAGAAGAATTATCATCCACCAGCATGGAGCAGAATGTGGCAGCCGCAAAGGGGTTTCCATTCTGTGATTAATGGCATCAGTGCATTTCAACTTCATCAAAAGGGTTTCAGGTTATGAGATTCTAAAGAACACTGATTGTCATAATAAGCTATCAAAGGCTGCTGCATCTATCAAGCGACTGAGGAGGACGGGGAGTTAATTACTCAACAGTGATTATTCTCATATAACTAATTATTGGATCGTTAAATGTTTATTACTTTTTTTTTAAATGCTGCCATCCTTGGTGATTCTGGCAATGCACCCTTGCAACATTAATCCAATAAAGAGGAGATAAACCATTCAAAACGTAGAAGCTTGCAAAGCCTAAGATAATGGCTGTGTTCACACAACGCGCTTGACCTGGTTACCTGAATTAACCTTGTTTTCTGGGTTACCCTAGACCACGGGTGTCAAACTCACCGCCTCATGTGGTGTGTCACGACATATTGCGACTTCTTTTGCATTGCCAGAGCTGGGGTGGGCGCAGCCTCAGTGTGATGCAACAGGCTCGCGGGCCAGCAGTTTGACACCCCTGCCCTAGACCATTGAACCAGAAGCTAAATGGAAGGGCTGGACTATGGAGCAATGCTAAACCATTACAATCTTAGCTGAGGTTAAGTGAACACTGATCTGGTTTAGCATGTAGAAGGAACGCAATTGTGTGGTCTATGTCTGATTTCATTGTCTGAGCACCGCTAGTACCTTGATCTTGTAAAGCAGGAATAGACAGTGTGTGGTCTTCCAGATGCTGTTCAACAGCTACTCTTATTATCCTTGCCAGAGTCAAAAATGATTTAGAATGATGGGAAGAGCAGTCCAATATTGTAGCCAGATATTAGGGATCGTGGGAGTTGATGCTTTCAAGTTTTGTATTGCTTGTGAGATGAGAGAAGGAAGGAAGGAAGGAAGGAAGGAAGGAAGGAAGGAAGGAAGGAAGGAAGGAAGGAAGGAAGGAGGGAGGGAGGGAGGGAGGGAGGGAGGGAGAGAGGGAGGGAGGGAGGAAGGAAGGAAGATGCTCATGTGCACACAGAATGGTTGATCTGGAATGCTAATCGTCTGCTTTCTGGATTTGTACAATAATTTGATCCAGAAACTAACCAAGTAGCTTTGCCTTAAGCCACCAAAATGATACCCCTAACAAAGAGCGAATCTAACCCAAGTGCATCATGTTGTGTGAATGCAGCTTTTAGGTTTGGAGCTGAACAAGGGTGACCAGAACCAAGAAATGTCCCCATCATATGAGGCTTGCTTTGTTGTTGCACAAACTCTAGGGGGAAAAAAAATCCAGCTCCCTCACTTGTGAAACTGTGGGACAAAAATTGCCAGATGTAGATTTCTGCAGCATCCTTGCTTTAGACGTCTTAACAGAATCTGAGGGCAGCCAAGATTTCTGTTAGTGGAGACAGTGAACTCGGATATGGGTGGGAGATTCAACCTTCCTTTTAGGTCAGGGGTTCCCAACCAGGTGTGCTTGCACTCCTTGGGGGTGCGAGACGATATTTGGGGTATAGAAAAGGTTGGGAGCCACTGTTCTAGGTGATCTCCATGAATGATACTTGAAGGTATCATGTGGTGCAAGGGTAAACCTGAAGGTGGGAATGGGAAGACCCAGGGCTGAGCAGATATGAAGGAATGCATTGCTTCATTGGGATTTTGAGCAAAATGTGCCTTCAGAGCAAGCGGGGGCTTGGGGAAGTGCCCCTCATGCCAACTTTGTTTGGTCTCTGTGTGACATCAAATCAATAAAGAAGAATATTTATAGTTCAAGGTTGAATAGAGAGGTCCTTGGTGCTCTCTGGTTGTTTTCTTGCAGACATTTGATTACCCAAACTAGGTAACATCTAGGACTGGTGATGGTACCTAGTTTGGGTAATGAAACATCTGCAAGAAAACAACCAAGCTCAGAGAGCACCAAAGACCCCCCAGCATCAAATCCCTTGCTGGTGCTGACTGAATCTGCTAGACAGAGCACCATGTCAAGGCCAATAAAAGCCGATCCATGTATTCCCAGTGGGTGAGAATCTGACCGTATCTCTCAAGGGTGTACACAGTATTTGAATGATGAAAGGTCTGGTTCAGAGCCTTTCCTAATTTGTCATTATAACATCACAGGAATGGCTCACCAACTCCAATTTTACCCTCTGGCCCCAAGGTGGTGATCCTGCCTTGCCCCCAGCAGATGATTGATACAGCTAATCCCGATCTTTCCCAGAAACCACAAAACAGAATCAGGAATATTGAGAGAATCCATCGTAGGAACAGAAATTTTGCCTGTCCTGAAAGACAAAAAAACTCATTTTTCCCCCCAGGAGATTAAAGCAGATGCCAGGTATATCAAGTGATGAGGCACATAAAGATGGCCCTTGACTTAAGACCACAGTTGGGACCAGAATTTCAATGATGGTTGTTAAGTAAGTTGTGCCTATTTTACAACCATCCTTGGTATGGTTGTTAAGCAAATGCCTGCAGTTGTTAAGTGAATATGGCTTCCCCTGTTGACTTTGATTGTCGGAAACAGAATTTTAAGGTTGCAAATGGCAATCATATGACCTCCAGACACTGCTGTTTGCCAAGGGAAGAATTTTGATTACAGGACTATGGGAGTGCTGCAATGGTTTTAAATGGGAGAACCGGTCATAACTCACTTTCTCAGTGCTGTTGTCACTTGGAATGGTTGCAGAATCAATGGTTGTAAGTCTAGGAGTATTTGTACTTGTTCCCTGGCATTTATTTTACTTTAGCAGGCCTGGTATGCAGTGGGTAAAGTGCAGTATTGCAAGGCAGCTCTGCCCACAGCCTGGAGTTTGATCCAGATTACCTTAGGGTTCACTCAGTCTTCCATCCTTCTGAGATTGTTAAAATGAGGACCCAGATTGCTGGGGGCAATATGCTGACTCTGTAAACCGCTTAGAGATGGCTGTAAAGCACTGTGAAGTCTAAGTGCGGTAGCTATTGCTATTTTAAAATAACCCTTTCATGGATGGATATACACCAACACAGCTAGTTCACAGCTAGAACTTGTTGAGATAAAATGTGTGCTTCCTCTTAGCTTCAGTACAATATTCCTATTGTATTACTCAACAATGCATTGCTATGCAAGCTTAATAATTGTTGCAGAAGGGTGCTTCCAAGAGCCACTGCAATGAAAATTCATTTGAACAGGATTTCTTTGAACAAAATGATCATTTCCCAACATTAAAGGGACACACGCTCTTAAGAGGCCTCCTAGAAGCTTATTTCAAGTGTGCTTGGGGCAGTATGGCACCTGAATTAGCCCTCACTCTGCTAGTGAATCTCTTTTTTCCCCCTTTATGGTACAAAGCATAGCCACTCTGGGACCACAGACTGGACATGAGGATGTCATGATTCCATATCGAATCTAGTTGGATTGAGGGTTTAGAGAACGGCATGCTTTCTTCTATAAGAACACACAATGCATCCTCCTGCAACAGAACAAAGGTCTTTCTTGTGTCAAGTGTATATCTTATACAGATAGTCCTTGACGTATAACCATTCATTGACCATTCAAAATTAACAATGGCACTTACGACCATTTTTCACTCTTATGACTGTTGCAGCATCCCTGTAGTCATGCAATCAAAATTTGGCAACTGACTCTTATTTATGACGGTTGCAGTGTCCTGGGGTCATATGACCATCTTTGACAACCTTCTGAGAAACAGAATCAACGGGGAAACCAGATTTACTTAACAACCGTGTGACTAACTTAACAACTGCAGTGATTCACTTAACAGCTGTGGCCAGAAAGGTCATAAAAAAATGGGACAAAACTCACTTAACAACTGTCTCTCTTAGCAACAGAGATTTTGGGCTCAATTGTGGTCGTAAGTAGAGGACTACCGATCGGATGGTTCTTGAAAACTGGCTGTTGAAGCCAAATTTGCAGTTTGATTGCACATGATGTCAAGGTGAGCTGAGTTTGGGAATTGCACTAATGACAAAGTCATTTTGGAGAGATGGCAGATGTTATCAAACACTCTCTGAAAGCACATCAAAGCAAAAACCGGAGGATACCTTTTATTGGGGCAAAATGTTAATATTTCAGATTTGCCCTAATTTCCTTCCTCATCCTGCTCCATTGCCATTTTCCTGCAGTGTCCATTAATGAGGTGTTTAATGTCTAACATTCCATTTGTGTTGAGGCCCCTTGGAGATGGTTGTAGTCGTTTTTAATGGTTGCTAATGGCTTTTCCTTGTAATCTTAGGTCATACTGTTCTAAATAAATGTTTACACATTCTGGTTGAAAACAGAGGTGGGAAAAAATTCGAGACTCAACTCCTTGGGCTTCTGTTCTGTCTGCCAGTGCTGGATGTTGATGTAAAGGGTGTCTAGAATAAACCCAGGAGCCCACCGAAGACAGTAACGCTCTGTCTAAAGGTTAATACGACAAAGCATCTGTCATTAATACAACATGTGGTCAGCCTGCTGCTCAACAGGTTCTGAACTGGGGGATAATGAGCAAGTTTTATCTCTAATTCTATTACAATGGATAATTGAGTGGCATAATAGATAGCAATTTTCCCTACATGTGTAAATCGGCTAAGGTTGGTGTATGTTTTAAGCCATCCTTTGCATACTGATTTCCTTGCTGTCCTTGGTACGATCTGTAAGTAAAATACTTTTCTCTCCTTTTTTAAAAACAAAAATAAAAAGAGGATATGTTTATCTGTGTATGTGGTTATGGGTATAAATGCATGTGTGTGTGTGTGTGTGTGTGTGTGCTGACTTCATCTATTCCCAATTTATTTTTAATGTATACTGTATTTCCCTTCTACCGTCCAGAAGCTGTGAACATGTGTAGTTTATTTATTTTATTTCTATACCACCCATCTCACCCTAAATGACCCGAGGTGGTTTACAAATAAAAACCATAAAACAGACATAGTTTAAAAAAAAAACCAATATTAAAAACAGAGTTGAAAAGAACTATAAAAGGTTAAAAAAAAGGTGGCAGGTATGTGTGATCAAAGCATGAACCACCACCCAGGGTTGCATGCTACTCTGAGTCCCCCGTGCCAGTTGGAGGATCCAGGTCTTGATGTATTTCTGGAAGGTCAGGAGAATGTGGGCCCGCCTCACCTCTGGGGGCAAAATGTTCCTTAGGTCGGGGGCTCTCTTCATAGACTGTAACAGGTAGTTTTCAACTTGCGACCACAATTGACCCCAAAATTTCTGTTGCTTAGTGAAACATTTTAAAGTGATTTTTGCCCAATTTTATGACCTTTCTTGCTACAGTTGTTAGGTGAATCACTGCAGTTTTTAAGTTAGTAACACAGTAGTTAAGTGAATCAGGCGTCCCCCCCATCGACTTGGCTTGTCAGAAGGTTGCAAAAGGTGACCACATCACACACACACACACACACACACCAGGACAATTCTGATCTCATGACCCTGGGGATGCTGCAATGGTTGTTAAGTGTGAAAAATGGTCATACGTCGCTTTTTTCACTGCTGTTGTAACTTTGAACGGTCACTATACAAACTGCTGTAACACGAGGGCTGCCTCTATTCCTGTCACCAAAGAAACTACAATTTGGAAAAAATATTATTAGGTTAAAAAAGCAAAAGAAGAATTGGTTTCTAAGCAGAGATGAGTACAGCTGAGATGGAAGGAATGAAATAGGAATTAAAAAGCATATGAAAGCTGTATCTCCTAGCACCAGGAAATAATTTGAACACAATATAGGAAGATATTAATGTCTAAGTGTTCGGTAAAATTAAATTTAGCTTGGGGAAGAGAAAGGTGGCTTTTCCTGTGTGCAGTTGTTGTATTGTAGGTTGAAAGTAGAAGAATGAATGCTTTAGAATTTGGTTCTGGGAAATTTCAACCTCTGACCAGGATAATTGGAGAGAATTCAAGACTTCTCTGTGACCAGGATTTAGTTCTCAGCCAAAAAAAAATCCAGACTGTTCAACATTTTCTCCTTGTTTTGGTAAGCTTGATGAATTCTCAGAAGATGTGCGAAGAATTTGACCCCGTAGAATATTATGGATGGATCTAATTTCAGTGCCCTCTTGAAATTAAATCTAAATTAATGTGGATGAGTTGATGTATTTGATCTCTGGTATCGGAACCAATTTAAATCAAAGCAGATTATAAGCTTGGTGAACTTTGTCTTGTATTGTCTGTTCCAATTATTTTTAATTCTCAGCTGACGTTGCTCTTGATCAAACTGATTGGGGATGATGACAGTTATACAGGTAATCCTCAGTTAGGGATAGCAATAGCACTTAGACTTGTATACTGCTTCACAGTGCTTTACAGCCTTCTCTAAGTGGTTTACAGAGTCAGCATCTTGCCCCCAACAATCTGGGTCCTCATATTACTGACCTTGGAAGGATGGAAGGCTGAGTCAACCTTGAGCCAGTGAGAATCGAACTCTTGGCAGTGAGTTAGCCTGCAATACTGCATTCTAACCAATGTGCTTCACAGTGCTTCACAGCCCTCTCTAAGCGGTTTACAGAGTCAGCATCTTGCCCCAAACAATCCGAGACCTCATTTTACCCACCTTAGAAGGATACATCTGGTGTGACCACAGAAAAGGGTCTTCTAAGTAGTGGAAACTTCATTCCCCCTGTGGTACGCTTGACCCCACACTCTGTTGCTTTCCCCGTAAACCCTAAAAATGTGGTTTTGTCAGTGGGCCTGGGGACCACAAATGGAGACGGAGTCGATCAAGTGACTGATTTGATTGTGTTGTTGCTGCTATGGGTGTGTGTGTGTGAGAGAGTATTTCTTTTAGTGGGGGTTTTTAATTGTGTAACCTGCACAGTTAATATGGTGGATTTTTAAAAACCGTGTAAGCTGCTCACAGTCACATATGTGTGAGTTGGGCAGTTGTATAAATTTGTTTACAATAGATAGATAGATAGATAGATAGATAGATAGATAGATAGATAGATAGATAGATAAGCAAGCTATAATAACATTTTGAAGGAATATGCCAAGTAAATCCCAGGGAGATCCATGATGGATTTCCTTCACATCCTTCTTGGGTGGTCATTGTCCCTTGCATGCATGGAAATTGGAAGTTAAAACTGTTTGTAGAAACCTATGTTGAGAAGTATGCAGATCGGTGCTTCCTAGGTTGCTCCAGCCGCGTGGAAACTCACAGTCAAGCCTTGAAGCGTTTCTCTGGTGCTCCACCGTCAAAGGCCTCGAGAGCCACTCCACTTCAGTCAGGGCACAAAAGAGGTAAAACACACTTGATCTGATAAGAGAACAAAATGTGTTCTAATGGGCGCCTTGTAAGATACTTGTTGTTGCACCACTCATCGGACGGGCTGTGTAAAGGGTCGATGGTGAAGTGGCCCTGCCTGCCATTTCCCTTGTTCTTTGTAGCATTTCATTCATCTGTAAAGAGAAACTAATTGCAATAAATGGAGAAAAGCCGAGACCTTGTATCTACACCTGTCATTGCTCCTCTTTCTTTCTAGCCTGGGAGAGCTAGTTAAAGAATGGAAGGGCTGGAGAAAGGCTCTAGTAACTGCTGCTTTTTTAACCATTCCTCTCTCCCCCCCCCCGCTCCTCCTCTTTCCTCCTCCTCCTCTTCCTCCTCCCCTCCTCCTCCTCCTCCTCCCCTCCTCCTCCTCCTCCTCCTCCTCCTCCTCCTCCTCCTCCTCCATGGAGGTGCTTATTATTTTCTATATTTGGATAATACAGACTTGCTCTGTTTTTGTTCAGAGAAAATCAAAGGGAAAAATAAGGGGTGGGGTGGGGGGGGGAGAGAAATGCTATACTACCGGTATATGCAATCTTAGACATCCTGGCCTGAAATCTGCACAACCTCCAGTTAATCTGGCGCCCATTGTATAATAACCACCAATTATCAGGGGATTAGAGAGATTCATGGATGATCAGGCCTATGAATGGCAGCTAGCCTTGATCTGAATCATAGACTGCCTACCTAAATTACCGGCAGCAACAGCCAAAGAGGAATATCAACTGCCTATCCATTTTGGATGGGTTGAATTCTATCTGCTTCATCCATGGTTGGTGTAACAAGTCATCATGATCTGATTCACATGTAATGCTGCTAGGCCATAAGACTAGGATGCATGATTTGTAGGGAGGAGGCGGGAAAGCTAAATCTAATCCAACCCAATTTATTTATTTTATTTATTTTTATTTTTATTCCATTTATATCCCGCCCTTCTCCGAAGACTCAGGGCGGCTTACAAGCTTAGCAGTAGCCTTCATTCTATGTATATGCCTGCTTATTAGGGCTTTCACACACACCCCAAGCGGCATTATTACAAAGTCAGCTTATTGCCCCCAACAATCTGGGTCCTCATTTTACCTACCTCGGAAGGATGGAAGGCTGAGTCAACCTTGAGGCTGGTGGGATGCGAACCTGCACTAATTGCAGGCAGCTGGTGTTACTTAAGGAGGCATTAGCCCACTGCTCCACCAACGAACGAAAATGCTAGGATTTAAGATCATTATTGCTCCGTATATTTTTCTCCCCCCCCCATCATGTTAAAATGTCCTGAGGAGTACAGCCTTTGAAGGAGTTTAAAGGAACCCATGGTTTTTTGAGGGCAAGTATGGCCTTGGGACTCAGTTATTAGTTTTAGTTTACAGATCTTGATTATTGGGCTTAGATATCCCTCCAAACCCAAACTGCTGCCATCAGACAGTTTAGTATAGTGTGTCAACTCAGTGATTGTTTAGCAGAGCGCTAAACACTTATCTTCTGTTACTCTGCTAGCATAAAAGCTTTTCTTTTTTGGGGGGTGGGGTGGGGTGGAAAACGGGGCAGGAATTTTTTAGCCACACAGATAACAGTTCTTCTCTATTTGCAGTGCTACTGCATATTTGCAGTGGTCTTAGTTTAACAAACTGTACACATGCCGCTCTGTACAGGCCATTTCAAACAGAGCTTTTTATAGCATCTTATCTGATTCCCGCCCTCCCTGCCTCCCTTCTTACAGCTTCTTTCTGTGCTTTCACTTCTGGGCCTCTTCCTTAGGAGGAGAACATGAAGAGAGAAAGATAACTCCTTTCTCTGCTTCTTGGATTCCAGCATCTTTGTTATGCTGTCTTTGCAAGACCCCTGGTCTCTGTTCCCTTCTACCAGGCAATTTGCTCCCTCCCTCTATATCTCTGTCTCTGTCTCTGTCTCTCTCTCTCTCTCTCCCCCCCCTCCCTCCCTCCCTCTCTCTCTCTCTCTTCCTGTTTGCTCCTGCTGATCTCCAATGGTCCTACTTACATACCTGCTGCCCCTCTCAAATACATGATACTGGGGGGTAGTTACAGTAATGGTATTGTTGTGTAGTGGGTTCTGGAGAGCAGGAAGGATGCCGAGACAATGAGTACAGCATGGCAGATCTTTATTAGGTGGAAGTGACCGTACTGGGGAATAGGGGTTACCTGCCCTCCTTTTATACCTGGCCAGGTGAGCAGCCAGCCAATCGGTTTGAACCTCTGTTTCCCACCGAAACTGGGTTCCCGCCAAAACAGTTACAGTTCAACGCCCCCTGGTGGTGACTGCTATGTAAGTGTGTATGTGTTCTCTTCACCTGGATACATAACAGGTATTAAAAATGATAAAAGTTGTACAGTACTTAATGCTTTGGCCTCTTTTGTATACTTACAGCTAGATGGTAGGTATTTTAATTATGTGTCAAGCTTCTTAGTGTCTTTGTGACATTTGAGTCTAATCATTGCATCATCCCAGGTCTATCAGAGGACAATTCGCCCCGGACCACAACTTTCATTGAAAGAGAAAGAGAGGTGTGGGTCTATACATATCTTGTATATAGTGTGTTTTAGGTGTGTGTCGTGTATGTGTTTCACTTTGAGAGCGGGCAACTAAATTTCATTTTCGATGTGTGCCGTTGTGCCCACAGTAAAAAAATGACAATAAAGATTATCTAACATGAAGGAGATGGACAATAGAGAAAGGGAGGAGAAGGAGAAGAACAAGGAGAGGACAGGGAGGAGGAGGAGGAGGAGAGGAAAAAGGAGAAGTAGAAGGAAGAGGACAGAAAGGAGAGAGGGAAGGAGAGGAACACCAGCAGGGAGAAGAAGGAGAAAGAGGAGAAGGGTTCATCTTTGATATGCAGAGGCCAAAGTGTGTGTGTGTCCCATGGAGGCTAAAACATATCGGGAACGGTTGCTGGAATTGGGTATGTGTAGTTTAATGAAGAGAAAAGGGTGAGGGTGACATGATAGCAGTGTTCCAATATCTCAGGGGCTGCCACAAAGAAGAGGGAGTCAAGCTATTCTCCAAAGCACCTGAAAGCAGGACAAGAAGCAATGGATGGAAACTAGTCAAGGAGAGAAGCAACCTAGAACTAAGGAGAAACTTCCTGACAGTTAGAACTAACCAGTGGAACAACCTGCCTCCAGAAGTGGTGAATGCTCCAACACTGGAAGTTTTTAAAAAGAGACTGGACAGCCATTTGCCTGAAATGGTATAGGGTTTCCTGCCTGAGCAGGGGGTTGGACTAGATGACCTCCAAGGTCCCTTCCAACTTATTATTATTATCTGTCAGATGACACTCCTCTCTTCCACCAATGGGCAACCTCCCTGTCATAAGAAGTCCATCCCCCATTTATTGCAGGTCCTATTCCATCCCAGATGCTAAGTGTCACCAAAAGCCAGTCCATCTTTAGTATAAAGCAGAGTTTCTTATGCTAGCTGGGGAATTCTGGGAGTTGAAGTCCACACATCTTAACAAGTTGCCAAGTTTGAAAAATGCGACTCTAAAGGCATCCTAAGAAAGAGGTTGAAAAACAGAAGTCATTTTGCTGACCCCTTCTGGTTCCTCTTCCTATTGTTTGCTGGCTAGGATGCCATGTACTGTAGGAAGCTGGAGGGAAAGGGGGATTTTTTGTGGGGGATGGGGATGGGGGGGAATGAGGTGATTTTCTGAGGGGAAACAATTTGAATCTGTAAATAATGATGAGTGCCACACAAGGCCTTTCCCAAGCATTCGGCCTGAGATGAGCCAATCAGATTTTAGGCAGAGGAGCAGCAAATCTAACCCATCACAAATGAATTTTGTCCTCCTTTCACAACATGCGGGAAACAGATGTTCCACCATCTGATTTATCTATCCAGCTGTTACACTTTGTCTACAATTTAGCAACATATACCTAAAAGGTTGACTGCAACTAATTGCTACCTGCAAGTGTGGAAATAAGCTGGTGTTAAATATAAATTTGCATCTAATAATATTTCTTTCCATAGAGTTAGCCTCCTGCAATCTCTCTCTCTCTCTCTCCCTCCCTCCCTCCCCCCTCCCACTCCCTCTCCTTTCAATCCTGATATGGCCAGGTTTTAAAGGCACTGTACATCTTGTGTCTTTAAATAATATATTAGGAACATTGTCAAGTCGGTAAGTGCTTTTTTAATGAGAGTGTGAAGATTTAATGGGGTTAGATTGCTTTGCATGACATTTTGGAATGACTTAATTGTAACAGTGGAGAGAGACTGCATTTTAAAGTTCCTTAAGCTATGTCAGCAGTGAATTGCAGCCCAGTGTTTTGCAGGTGAGGGGGATGATGAGGCAACAGCCTCATTCTCCCAGCTTTTTCCAAAATGTGGCTTTTGTTAAATAACAACATAGGTTGAAAAGCATGTGATAGGCTAACTATCAACAGAAACTTAAAGGTTAGCTTAGTTTTGGCTTCTAGAATGGAAGCAATCATTTTTCTTTGATTCAGGTTAGAGCAAAGTTTCTCAATCTCAGCACCTTTAAGATGTGTGGACTTTTACTCCCAGGATTCCCCAGCCAGTACATTGGCTGGGGAATCCTGGGAATTGAAGTCCACACATCTTAAAAGCTCTGAGATTGATATAGGTAAAGGTAAAGGTTCCCCCGCACATGCATGGTAGTTGTTTCCGACTCTAGGGGCCGGTGCTCATCTCCGTTTCAAAGCCGAAGAGCCAGCACTTGTCCGAGGACATCTCCATGGTCATGTGGCCGGCATGACTAGATGCCAAAGGCGCACGGAGTGCTGTTACCTTCCCACCGTAGTGGTCCCTATTTTTCTACTTGCATTTTTACGTGCTTTCAAACTGCTAGGTTGGCAGAAGCTGGGACGAGTAACAGGCGCTCACTCTGTTACGCGGCACTCGGGATTCGACCTGCCAAACTGCCGACCTTCTGATCAACAAGCTCAGCATCCTAACCCACTGAGCCACCGTGTCCCTTTCGAGATTGATATACACTGGGTTAGAATATAGATTCTAGAGCAGGGGTCTTCAAACTTGGCCCTTTTATGACTTGTGGACTTCAACTCCAAGAATTCCTCAGCCAGGCCAGCTGAGGAATTCTGAGAGTTGAAGTCCACAAGTCATAAAAAGGCCAAGTTTGAAGACCCCTGCTCTAGAGAATGGGTTCATTCTCTTCCATTCTTGATCATCTTCCCAGTTTTCTCTTGTTCTTTCTGTCCTTCCTTCCTGAAAAGCAAAGTCCTTTCTATAAGCTATTTTTTAAAAATTGTTACTATACCAACTCTTCCAATACATGTAGTCCACGATTTATGACTGGTCACTTAGTGATTGTTTAAATTTATGACTGACATGAAAAAAGAGGACTTGTGATCCAGAATTAAAATTTCAATGGTTGCGCCTCCTCTGTAAGTCACATGACCAAACTTTGGGAGCTTGGCATGTTTTTATCAGTTTTACTGAAAACTGGTGCTTATTTCCAGTTCTGCAAAACCATGCCCATAGCGCACCATTGGTTCACTTAATAACCATGGTATTTGCTTAATGACCACAGTGTTCACTTAACTGCTGTGGTGTTTGCTTCATGACCATCATGCTCACTTTTATGACTGTTATGACATACAATTGTAATGGGCAGGCTCCATTAAGGTCATATATTGAGAACAACCACTACTCAACATTTTCTAAGTAGAGTGTAGGAGATGAACAGGCTGAGCTTGAGGGAGGGGTCAAACGCATCATCATTCATGAGTCTTTGCATGCCCAGAAGAATTCTAAGTCTAGCCCGCCCCCCCTTGAATTCCTTTCTTAACTCCCACTAATTTCTTTTGACTGTTAGTAGTTCAGATTCTTGTAGAGAGCTTAAGCTTACAATAAATCTTTATACTCATTTGAACTGCTTACATCTCCTGATTTCCCTGGCGCTTGACAGGGTGGGGTCAAAGGCATCATCAGTCTGGAGTCCCTATGCCAGGGGTAGGCAACCTCGGCTCTTTTATGACTCATGGATTTCAACTCCCAGAATTCCTGAGTCAGCTATGCTGATTCAGGAATTCTGGGAGTTGAAGTCCATGAGTCATAAAAGAGCCGAGGTTGCCTACCCCTGCCCTATGCCCTTGAAAGAGACATAGTTTCCAACCCTCTCTTGAAGTCAGGTGGCTCTTATCTGCTGCCAATTTGCCTTGACCATTAGTAGATCAGATTCTTCTATAGGCCTCAATGGAAAAAACTCTCCGTGCTTTTGAAGTACATCCTGGCTCTTGGTTTCTTGTGCCTGACACAGAGAATTGTAATGATCCCTTTTCAATCAGAGGGTCCTCATTGTGGAAGCTTTAATGGCTGCTGAGGATCTTTCCAGCAACACATGGAAAAGGAGGATATATTTCAATTGCACTGGAGATTCTTACAGCAGAGTTCTTCTATATTCCAGGGGAAAAAACTGATCGCTACCAAAAAAAGATCTGCTGTTAGCGGGTATCACACTAGGACTATGAAACAACAACAACAACAATAAAAACCTGAAATGAAGATTAAATTAGTGACAGCACTTTTTCCCTTCCAGACCTACAAGGCATGCATATGTTTTCATGCCAAATGTTCAGGCAAAATAAATTCTCACTTAGCTTTTTGAAAATCACACTTTCCTAGGAGTTCATAAAAGTATATATATAAAATCTCATTATGCATTACAAAACAAACAAGAACAGCCCTGTGGATCTATATTCTTAGATCTAAATGGGCTAAAAGTGAACGCATCCCCTTGCAGGGCTAGGCTTCGCAAGTGAGCAAAAACTCCAAGGAGAGTAAATGAGTTTAGCCCACCTGCTTCTCTTAATCTGCTTTTGCATACTGCAAAGGATGGTCCTGGGGGCTGAAAACGGGACAAAGACTTCCCTTTTCCCAAGAGCGTTGAAAGGGTGGTGCAGTATTAGATCTAGCGATCTATCCTAAAATCAATATAATCATACGGAAAAGGTTACAGGCATTCCTCGACTTAAGAGCATTCATTTAGCGACAATTTAAAGTTACAACAGTGCAGCAAAAATGATTTATTATTATTTATTATTTATTTATTAATTTTATTTGTATACCGCCCACAACTCTTACAATAAGTTAAAACACATTAAAAAAGTAGGTTAAAACACATTAATAAAACCCAACCCCATCCCATCAGGCCAGCTTGTTCGAAGAGGTAAGTTTTTAGATCGCACCGGAAGGAGCGGAGGTCAGGCGCCATCCGGAGCTCGACCGGAAGATGGTTCCATAAATCCGGGGCGCCCACAGAGAAGGACCTCCCCCTGGGGGCCACCAGTCGGCATTCTTTGACCGGTGGCACCCTGAGGAGGCCCTCTCTGTGGGAGCGTACTGGGCGGAGGGAAGTTGACGCCGGCCGCAGGTGCTCCCCAAGGTATTCTGGACCCATGCCATTTAGGACTGGTCCTTGTACTTAACAACTATCACAGCATCCATCTGTGGAGGTTCTCGGTCATCCAGGTCATGGTTGTTCCAAAGATGCTTTTTCAAAAGGCAAATGGACTTTGGTTTTCCTTGAAGACGTTTCGCTTCTCATCCAAGAACTGAAGAAACTTCCTGGATGAGAAGTGAAACGTCGTCAAGGAAATACAAAGTCCAGTTGCCTTTTGAAAAAGCATCTTTGGGGCATTCATTACAGCATCTCTTTAGTCATGTGATCATAATTTGGGAGCTTCGCAACTGGCATGTATTTACAACAGTTGCAGCATCCTGGAGTCACACGATGACCAATTTGTGACTTTCTCAGCCAACTTCCACAAGCAGAATCAGAGGGAGAAGTTAGGTTTGCCTATGTTTCTTTAACAGTAGTAAAACAGTTGTAAAATCAGGTGGGATTCACTTAATCACACTACTTAGCGACATAAGTTCTGGTTTCAATTATGGAGACGTAAGTCGAGAATTACCTGTCTTCTCGCTTGTCCCAATCAAGCAGTTTGAGAAGAATGGAGAAATGTTGCTGGAGGATTCCTTTGTCTAATGATTTGCTAAAACGCACTCTTTCCCCTACAGCTGTGTGAATTATTATTTTATGGGAACAAAATCTCTTCTCTCGGCCCTAGCCTTTGCCAATTAGCCCAGAGAGAATTGGGACGCTCTTCCTTTCCATCGTCCCAGTGCAAAACTTCCACTTAGCCTGTTTTTGCCTGAAGCCTGTCACTGATTTTCCTCAGAATAGGATTCATTTTCCTTGCAAATTTAATCCTGGACTGTCTCAAAACATCCACCACAACAATGAACAGGGAGATTTTATAGCACTGGCTTTGGAGGAGGAATAATAAAATTGTAATGATCTGTTGAAAAAAAAAGAAGTACCCAGAAGTGGTGAATGCTCCAACACTGGAAGTTTTTAAGAAGAGACTGGACAGCCATTTGTCTGAAATGGTATAGGGTTTCCTGCCTTAGCAGGGGGTTGGACTAGATGACCTCCAAGGTCCCTTCCAACTTCTTCTTCTTCTTCTTCTTCTTCTTCTTCTTCTTCTTCTTCTTCTTCTTCTTCTTCTTCTTCTTCTTCTTATTATTATTATTATTATTATTATTATTATTATTATTATTATTATTATTATTATTATTATTATTATTATTATTATTATTATTAACAGTATTCTCCACTTTAGTTTTCTTTTTCTTTTATTGTCCTTTTCTGTTCCCCCCCTCTCTTTTGTGTTTTATTATATGACAATTCTTAATACATATAAAAAGATTTTAAAGGTGCTGGATTCTAGGAAATTTGGCTGCCTTTCTCCTTTTACCGTTCCTGCAAATTTTATTCAGTTCCAATCATTTTTTTTTAAAAAAAAATCAGGACAAACAAATTATGTCAGTACAGGGGCCAGGAGGAGGCAAGAAAAAGATACAGCCCCACCATCTTCCCTTGTACTATGCAACCTATGTGTTTCTGAGAAATGTAATAGGAAGGTGCGGTGGTGACGAAGCAGACACAAGTTTGTTTGAATTTCAGTTCCCCCAAAATTATGGTTTCTATATTTTAGATACATTCTGTAACTTAACCTATCTGGGATACTTTGAGTCAAAAAACTGTTGTGATGCACTGTTACAAAAAATCAAACAGACAGATTTAATAGTATATATAGATTGTGATTTAGATCAAAGATGGGTGTTATATCTGGGTGTGGTGGTAGTAGAGTTAAACCAATTATTCCAAATACTAATCTGGAATTTCTACTTGTCATGATAAAGAAATATAGAAACACAGACATATAAGTTGTCTGTTGCTTTTGTGCCCAGGCATCTTTCTTTAATTAACAGGAGTTCTGGGGGGATTCAGTGTTTGAATCCTAATTAAGGTTCAGGGGATGGTTAACATCCTGCCCCAATGAGGCATGTTAGATGTATTAGATCGATATTAAGCCCACACAGTCATTAATAGTTGGACTTGAAGTCCAGCACATTGGAATATTGCCAGTATCTGGAAAACTGAGTTAAAGTCTACATTTCAGTTTTTGGGATTCGTTGAATTTTAAGCAAGTCAAACACATCTTTTTTTTTTCTGGGGTGCCACATGGTTGTTTTTTGGTGTCCATTGTTATATTCAGTGGTAGTGTTAGGCGCTAGGAGTTGTGAGGTTATCTGTAATAGATCCTGTAGAACAGCTATTCATTCACCATGCACCTAGTTTAACCCCAAGAATGCCTTGAGAGACGAGTGGTCCAAGGTCCCTTCTTGTACCCTGACCATTAGGGATCCCTCTACGAAGCCACCTGGTTTTGACCTGGCTCGCTCTGTCTGGATGAAATTGAATAAAATTGGGTGTCTATGGAGATCCTCAGTCATCCAGGTCATAGTTGTCCCAAAGGTGCTTTTTCAAAAGGCAACTGGACTTTGTTTTTCCTTGGAGACATTTTGTTTCTCATCCAAGAAGCTTCTTCAGTTCCCCCTTCAGTTCTACAAAACTGAAGAAGCTTCTTAGACGAGAAACAAAACTTTTTCAAGGAAAAACAAAGTCCAATTTGCCTTTTGGAAAAGGATCTTTGGGACAACAGAATTAGATGTGATACTGGAAGAAATATCTCTGCCCTGCATCAGTGGGGATGGAAAGATTCCCCCTGTTGTGATTGTGGTGCTGATATGTACAAACTATTACGCATATTGTGCAAGATTGCCCACGATGTGCATTCTTGGGTTCCCTAGAAGATCTGCGTGAAGCAACGCTAGAGGTGATCACTTGGATAGCTGAATTGGACATGCAGTAAATGAGGCCAGAGCCATGCCCCCCCCCCCGAAGTTTTGCATATAATTACATAACTATAATATAACAAGAGCCCTGATGGCACAGTGGTTAGAATGCAGTATTGCAGGCTAACTCTGCTGATTGTCAGGAATTCGATCCTGACGGGGCTCAAGGCTGACTTCAGCCTTCCATCCTTCCAAGGTGGGTAAAATGAGGATCCAGATTGTTGGGGGCAATATTTTATTTATTTATTTAATTTAATTTCTATACCGCCCTTCTCCCGAAGGACTCAGGGCGGTGTACAGGGCAATACAATAAAAATACAATATACAAAAGTTAAAAAATATTAAATACTACAGCCCAATTCAATAAGTTAATACAATAATATTAAAATACCCCAAAACCCATCAGCCCAGGCCGGCTTGTTCAAATAGATATGTTTTTAGGTCACGTCGGAAGGAGCGAAGGTCGGGAGCCATCCAGAGCTCAACCGGTAAACGGTTCCAAAGGTCTGGCACGCCCACAGAGAACGCCCTCCCCCTGGGGGCCGCCAGTCAACACTCTTTGACCGACGGCACCCTAAGGAGGCCCTCTCTGTGGGAGCGCACTGGACGAAGGGAAGTTGATGCCAACTCTGTAAACTGCTCAGAGAGTGTTGTAAAGCGCTATGGAGTGGTTTATAAGTCTAAAAGCTCTTGCTTAGAATGTGTGTATATGTTCCCTTCTCTTCTATCTCACTATACACTATATCCTGTGGTTCATCTTGCATTGAAGGGCAACTTGGACTAGAAGACTTTTACGGTCCTTCCAAATCTATGACTCTGTAATTGTTGACTTCCCATCCAATTGTAGGATGGCCTTCTGTTATCTTCCAGAACGGCTCTCCATGATTTGATGAATGAAACTATGTTGAACATAATCCTCCTGACTCAATATGACACTTATTAAACAATAATGCAAAGAAATAAAGAATTCAGTGGTCCATATTTTACATTCTGAGTAGAAATCCAGGCTTCCAAATTTTGGCAACCACGAGTGGCTGGGGATGGGCAACCTTTTCTTTGAGCTGTTATAAGCAGGAGCTGTTGAAATGCCAAATCTGCCTTGTGAGCTTGGCTGAGCCAAATCCTGCCCAGAGGCTGTTACAAGTTTTAATGCGTGTTCCACTTGCCTGAATTAAAACACCATTGAAGTGCATGAAAGAAAGAAGCAGGGGAAGAAAGGAAGGTTGTGAAAAAAAGAGTCCTTCTGAAGATTTGTTCTCCTTCCCGCTGGTGCCATCACAGAATAAGACGGCTTTAAAAGGCTTAGCAGACAAACACACAACAAAGTGGCACCTAACCAAAGTGTCAGAGCTTTGTGGGGAGCTGAGAGCTCTCTCACTGTGTTGAACTCCAAACCTGATATGACCTGGGCAGCATATCTTATACCCAGAGATTATGGCAATGCTCCAAAATATTCGGAAGGTACCAGATTGTCCTTGACTGCTGTATTCTGAGAAACACCCAATTTATTTTAGAGTTCACAAAGATATAGTTACAGATCACTGGGGAAGCCTGAGGTTAAACAATTTGAACTGGAGCAGATGGGGTAAAAATAATTATCTTTTCCCAGGATAGAGAATTTATGGTCCTCCTAAGTGTTGCTGAATTACAGGTAGTTCTTGATTTATGACCATAATTGAGCCCAAAATTTCTGTTGCTAGCTGAGAGATTTGTTAAATGATTTTTGCCCAATTTTATGTCCTTTCTTGCCACAGTTGTTAAGTGAATCACTGCAGCTATTAACTTAGTAACATGCCTGCTAAGTGAATCTGGCTTCCCCATTGACTTTGCTTGTCAGAAGGTCGCAAAAGGTGATCACGTGACCCAGGACACTGCAACCGTCATAAATATAAGTCAGTTGCCAAGCATCTGAATGTTGATCATGTGACCACGGGGATGCTGCAATGGTCAGAAGTCCCTTTAATCACTGCCATTGTAACTTTGAACAGTCACTAAACCAACTGTTGTAAGTTGAGGGCAACCTGTGGTACTTCCTGCAGCCCAACCACTGCTTATGCCAGCAGTTAGGCAGTTCGATCTTGACCGGCTCAAGGTTGACTCAGCTTTCCATCCTTCTTAGGTTGGTAAACTGAGGAGCCAGATTGTTGGGGGGCAATAGGCTGACCCTGTAAACTGCTTAGAGTGGGCTGTAAAGCACTATGAAGCGGTATATAAGTCTAAGTGATCTTGCTATTGCTATTATGGTAACATAGGGGTTCCCAAGCCCTGGGCCATGGCCCACTACCAGACCTTGAGCTGTTCAGAACCGGGTCATGGAAGTGACAGCTGAGTGTGCACGCTCATCCCTACTTGCATGAGCAGCAGCCGAGTGTGTGCATGCACTTGATTTGTGCGAGCAGCAGGCGGATGTGTCTACTACTCGCATGAATAGAGTTGCGCATACATGTGCGTGCTTGCCTGCTGTTCATACGGAACCATCCTCTCTCCCCCTGGCCTGTGTTCAAAGTCAGGTTGGGAAATCCTGTGGTAACAGGATCTGTCTGTCTATCATCTATCTATCAAATTTATTGGCCATACATCTTATCACGGGGTAACTCTGGGAGGCTCTGGCTTGTTAAGAATCATAGAGATGGAAAGGGACCTTGGACCTTTTCTAGTCCAAATCCCTACAAAGCTGGAAATCCTCAGACAAATGACCATTTTTATTTGAAAGGTGGAAGGCAGGTAGCATTCAATTTACAACCATTCATTTTGTGATTGTTCTAAACTTAAAGTGGCTCTAGAAAAAAGTGACTTAGGAGAGATCCTTGCATATGACTGTCGCGGTGTCCCCTCGATCATGTGATCGTGAATCAGGTGTTTGGCAACTGTCATGCACTTACAATGGTCACAATGTCCCATGGTCCCATGATTGCCATTTGCAACCTTCCCAGCCAGCTTCAGGAATGGTCTTAAATACTTGTCAAAATGCAAGGAAATATGAAAATACAATCCACATAGCAACAAATAGATGGCAAACCTGGTCAATACATAAAACAAATATGTATCCTAGCCAAGAGTCTGGGAAAGCTTCACAAATTCCTAGGCCCCAATCTTGTTTCAGGAGAGAATTTTGCAGATCAACCACCATGGCATAATGGTTAAAGTAGTTTTTTTTGCTCAACCTTGGCAACTTTAGGATTGTGGACTTCAACGCCCAGAATTCCCCAGTCAGCCTGCTTGCTGGAGAATTCTGGAAGTTGCAGTCCGTATGTCTTAAGGTTGCCAAGATTGAGAAAAACTGGTTTAAGGTTTTGTGGGAAGACCCAAAAGTCAAGTCGACCCTAACAATGGAAGGTCACTAGGTGATTTTGGGCCTCTATAGCTCTCTCAGCCCAATCTACAGGGCTAAGAAAGGAGTTCTATCAAATAAATCAGGAGATTAATAAATAAATCTCTTGACACGAGGTCCTGTTGCAAAACAAAGTTGCTTCTTCCAGTTTACCTTCATGTTTACCAAGTGTTCCGGGTCTTACTTCTTAAATGCAACAGTCATCTTCTGATGATTCTAAGAGAAAATGCATCAGACTTCATTAGACTCAGTTCTTGCCCATAATGAAAATGTTAGTCTTTGCAACAAGAGTGGGCAGCTCCCAGCCGTGGGCTATCTCTGTTCCTTAGCTGCAGAAATTGCAGCCGACAGAGCCGCGAGGCATCCTGTCACTGAGCTGATCAGTTGGCTGGTGAGAAACAAATGCTACTTTTCACACTACTTGTAAGCCACAGAAAACAGCAGTCTGTTACCTGCGGGTCACCAGTCAGCTGCCTCACAAGCAAAATGCCCTCTTGGTTTATTCCCTGGCAGCTAAATCAGCATGGTAAATTAGCAGGTGGGAACAGATTCCTGATTTCATGCTGGTTTCATGCTGGAGTCAGGTAGCACTTCATTTTAACCAGCACAAGACGAGACTGGAGTGAAAATTTTGAGAAAGAGGAAAGAAAGTTTCTCCTGCTCCAAACAGAGATTGGATACAGAGCTGCTCCAGGGAAAAAGAACTGGGGCTTCATCCCAGGCAGGATCCTGCATCTCAGTTCTCCAGATTCTTCATCCTTGATTTAAGAAACAGTTTTGGTCACCACAATTTTAAAAAAGAAATTCTGGAAAAAGTACAGAGAAGAGCAGCAAAGATGATTAGGGGGCTGGAGGCTAAAACGTATGAAGAACGGTTGAGGGAATTGGGTTATGTCTAGTATAGTGAAAAGAAAGACTAGGGGTGATATGATAGCCATGTTCCAATAACTGAGGGGCTGCCACAAAAAAGGGGGGGGTCAACCTATTTTTCAAAGCACCAGAAAGCAAGACAAGAAACAACAGATGGAAACTAATCAAGGAAAAAAGTAACCTAGAACTAAGAGATTTCCTGACAGTGAGGACAATTAACTAATGGAACAGCTTGTCTTCAGAAGTTGTGGGTGCTCCATCATTACAGGCTTTTAAGAAGAGTTAGGGTGGAATGGTATAGACCAGGGGTAGGCAACCTCGGCTCTTTTATGACTCGTGGACTTCAACTCCCAGAATTCCTGAGTCAGCTGACTCAGGAATTCTGGGAGTTGAAGTCCACGAGTCATAAAAGAGCCGAGGTTGCCTACCCCTGGTATAGACTCTCCTCTCAAGCAGGGACTAGATGATCTCCAAGTTATCTTCCAACTCTGTTATTCTATGTTCTGTTTGCTCAACAGGAGATTTAGAGACCTAAATTGAGATTGATCTTCTTGTTGCAGTCAAGAAGTCTGATCCGCTGATTTGTAGTACACAAATGTGTGTGTACATGTGTAGCAAGCATCTACAGCAAACTGTAGTGAGGCCAAATGGCTGTGTTGGCTGTGTTGCCAAAATCATGTAAATCTCACAATGACATACAACTTGTTTCAGGATGTCTGGTGCAAGTACAGAAGTTGTAGCATTGATATCATCACTCAGTGTGTTATCTCTCCCCGTGGATGCTCAGGGTCAGCTAACTTCCTTACAGGAAGCTTAATTTCTTCTCTTTCCCTCAGCTGGCTCTGCTCGGATATCTGGAAATGGGTGGATGAGTTTCCAGATGTGACTCAAGATGCTGGTAATCAGATATAAAGTCCTACATGGCACAGAACCAAGCTGTTTGTGGGATGATCTGGCTCTGTTTTGCTTGCTTGCTCCACCAGAACTAGGAAGGAAGGCACGTTCCATGTCTCTTCCATCAAGCAGTGTCATCTTGCTGAACCCAGGAGCCCTGCCTTCTCTGTTGCACCGCCTACTCTGTGAAATAGCATCTCTCTGGAGATCTGGATGTCTTCAATCCTGTTAGCCTTTTGTAAGGCACTAAACATCTGGCTGTTTTCCCAGGCATTAGTGCAGGGAGGTCTGCTCTGTTTGCTGCTTGGACTGTTGTTTTGATTACTTTTGGTTTTTATTCTGCATGCCACCCAGGGTCACAGCTGTGAAATGGCTGACTGTAAAAATTATATCAATATATGTATGTAACTGAATAACAGAGTTGGAAGGGACCTTGGAGGACTTCTAGTCCAACCCCCTGCTCAGGCAGGAAACCCTACACCATGTCAGACAAATGGCCGTCCAATCTCTTCTTAAAAACCTCCAGCGATGAAGCACCCACGACCTCTGAAGGCAATTCTTCTCATGTCAGGAAATTTCTCCTTATCTCTAAGTTGCTTCTCTCCTTGATTAGTTTCCATGTACGAGGGCAATTCGGAAATAAACCTCCGTTTGATTATCAATGGCAGACACTCGCAGATACAGAACTTGTACACATTAGAAAACTACAGTGCTACATTACTTTTCGCCATAATCGCCATTCAAATTGAGGCACTTGTCATAACGTCTTACAAGGTTTGAAATTCCTTCTGGAAAAAAAAATATCTCCCACCTGGGAATGAATCCACCCTGTAACAGCATTGTGAAGTTCATTGCCATTGTCAAAGCAGTGTGACGCAAGCCACTGTTTCATTTAAAAAACTGGTTCATTTTCAGTTGATCTAGTGGACGAGTCAACTGCAACACAACCTCCTCCTTCCACTCCTCACTGCCTACTGAACTACTGCATATGGTACCATAGGACGGGCATCGCTATCCCCGCCAATTTTTTGCACATGCTCAAACTGAGGTTTATTTCCGAATTGCCCTTGTATATATGCACGCTGTGTATGTGAGAGCCTTCGTACCCTCTGAAGTTGGCTGTTTTCTTGCAGATGTTTCATTACCCAACTAGGTAACATCATCAGTGTTAGAAGGGAGTGAGGCTTGGCCTGTGTTTTACATACTAGTGGTTTGCCCTATCAGTGTTATTGGGAGTATTCTTGGTAGTTCCCTGATTAGGCTGTTGTTTACTGTTGGCTTGTTTGTCTGAATTAACCAAGCAAGATCCAAACCATTGCCTGCTTCTCTTTGAAGATACCCATGGTTGTTTTCTGCACTGGCATCTAAGGCAGTTCCTTCACTAGTTTAGCTAAATAGATCTAGTTTCACGGGAGATATCTACCTAAATGCCAGTGGCTAAGCCATACGCTAAATAAATAATCAGTTGCTGAAAGGAGAGGAGTGGGAATATTAAATAAACAGAAATATTTGGAGGGCATCCTTTTTAGACTTAACTCTTTCCAAGGGGGATTGCAACAAGCAAATTAACCATTGGAAATCAATGCACGTTTGAAGCATTAAAGCACTGTAACATTCCAGTAACCCTATCTAAAAAAGAACACTCAGCAGGACAGGTACAGTAGCTAGCTAAGAAGGGAAGAATTTCTCTGATCTTCATTGGAGTGTACTTCTCATCATGCCAATTAATTGGCTGGGATTGATGGTGGTTGGAGTCCAGTATCATCTGAAGGGTCCCACTCCCTCTCCCTCTCCCTTTCTCTTTGCCTTTCCCTTTAAGTCACTGTTGACTCCTGGCAATTGTCTGAACTGGTCTCTATAGTTTTCTTGGCAAGATTTCAGAAGTGGTTTGCCATTGCCTCCTTCCTAGGACTTAGAGACAGTCCCAAAGGAGCTTTTTCCAAAAAGCAACTGACTTTCTTACATACACCTGTATTCCAACGACTGAAGCAGTTACGATAGTGAAGAAACAGCTGCTGTAAGGCAGCACATTGGATGACAGAACCTGAGCCCAAACCACATACTGTATGTGCCATGCTGGACCTCTGCCTGGCCACTATCTATTCCAAATACAACAAAGATTTCTGCACAGAAAAAACACAGTTGCACCACGGGCTCATCTGTGTCGCCCATTGTAGCCAAATCTCTGTATGGAAGTAGAAACCAAAGTCCTAAACTCCTTCATAGAAATTCCACCCACTCACTGATATAGATATGTGGATGATACTTGGGTCAAGATTAAAACACAGGAAGCGGAAGTCTTCACCAAACATACCAAAACTCTGGACAGAAATATTTCAAGAAAGCGCAGTTGCCTTTTGCAAAAAGCACCTTTGAGACAGCCATGGCCTGAATGACTGAGAATCTCCATAGACAACTGAGAAAGAGGGACTGGCCCTAGCTAGCTTTGTAGCTGTGTAGCTAAGGCAGGACTTGAACTCAGGGTCTCCTGCTTCCTTAGCCACTGTACCCAACTGGTTCCTATCACTGCGTCACAGCTGACTTAAATACGTGCAAGGATGGCACCTTCCATAGCTCAGACGAAATAAGAGTTCTGTACTTGTTCCAAAATGAAGAAGAACCCATTGCTGGCTTGTTATCACAGGCAGGTTCAAAAGCAGGCCCACTGATTGTGCAACTAATTGTGCACCCTGGTTCTAGTCCAATTTGCCTTCCAGGCATCCTAGCCATGGTTGAAGAAAAAGTGGCTGGACAAAATAGAGATGTGCTTCCGAGTCCAACAAATGATTGCTACACTCTTACACTCTGCATATTGCTACTTGAATAATGCGGGGTGACACTTGTATTAGGAGTGGGTAACTTTATGGCCTCTTCAATCCCTTGCCAATCACCTTCCCAAGCTTTGTTTTCTAACATGTGATGCCTCATATTAAGCATCCACCTGAGTTCAGAAGT
Organism: Vipera berus; assembly: GCF_964194415.1. Taxonomy (NCBI): domain Eukaryota; kingdom Metazoa; phylum Chordata; class Lepidosauria; order Squamata; family Viperidae; genus Vipera; species Vipera berus. The sequence goes on from NC_138202.1 coordinate 347,054,678, forward strand.
TGTGGACCCTCCATCCCTGGAGATTTTTAAGAAGAGACTAGAGTCTAGACAGTCACTTGTCTGGAATGGCATAGGTATAGGCCAGGGATCAGCAACCTGAAACAGTGAAAGAGCCACTCGGAACTGGTTCCCTCACAAAAGGAAAACCTGGGAGCCGCAAAAAAAGTGTGCACATGCACGTACATGCGCGCATGCGCAGAACAGGGTTTGACTGAAGAGTGGAGCCAAGGCAAGATATGCACCTACCCTGCATATTTTAATTGATTGGTCGAAATTTTTTAGTCCCCCCCCCTTTTTTTTTGGACTGCACATGTCAGAGGACTGGGAGCCGCAGGAGACGGCTGAAAGAGCCGCATGCGGCTCCGGAGCCGCGTGTTGCAGACCTGTGGTATAGGCTCTCCTGCTCAAGCAGGGGGCTGGACTGGAAGACCTCCAAAGTCCCTTCCAGATTCTATTCTATTCTATTCTATTCTATTCTATTCTATTCTATTCTATTCTATTCTATTCTATTCTATTCTATTCTATTCTATTCTATTCTATTCTATTCTATTCTATTCTATTCTATTCTATTCTATTCTATTCTGATACTGGCATCACATAACAGAGCACCGTTCTGGTTCTGTTAACATTTGTACAGCTTTTATCATTCTTTCTATATTTTGGAAGGAAGGAGTTGATGTGATTTTTTTTTTAAATGAATGCTTCCCATCAGATGTTATTTGACATCTTGGCAATGATCACTTTGGCATCATTGAAGACATTCAAAGAGCAAGTTGGATTCTCAAATGTTTAAAAATTGGTCCTGGTTCCCTGAAAAACCGAAAGAAAATTGGGCCCAAATTGCTGTCTTCCTGGGAGAAGCTACTATAAGTTAGTCCTTGACCACAATGGAGCTCAACATTTCCATTGCTAAACAAGACAGTTGTTAACTGAATTGTGCTCCATTCTACGACCTTTTTGCCACAGTTGTTAAGCGAATCATTGCAATTGTTAAGTGAATTATGCGGTTAAGTGAATCTGGCTTACACCATTGATTTTACTTGTCAGATGCCAGCTGGGAATGTTACAGTTGGCGATCACATGACCCTGGGATGCTGCAACTGTCGTAAATCCATGCCAGTGTCTGAATTTTGTGTATGTGACCATGAGGATGCTGCAACCATCGAAAGTGTGAAAAACAATCTTGTCACTTTTTTCAGCATTGTTGTAACTTTGAATGGTCATCAAATTAATGGTTTTAAGTCAGGGAGTACCTGTATACCTTTCTTGTAACACGACCATTGCATGCATGTGATCAAAATTCAGCTGCTTGGCAACTGACTCATACTTATGACGGATTCAGTGTCCTGGGGACATGTAATAACCTTTTGCAACCTACTGACAAGCAAAATTAATGGGGGAATCCAGATTTCACTTAACAACCGTGTTACTAACTTAATAACTGCAGTGATTCCCTTAGCAAATGTGGCCAAAAAAAGTTGTAAAATGGGGCAAAACTCACTTAACAAGTGTCTCACTTAGCAGCATAAATTTTGGGCTCAGTTGTGGTCATAAGTCAAGGACCGCCTGCACATGTTAGCAGGGGCAATGCTGCAAGGGGAATCTGGGTATAGCAGGCCAAGTTGCCACTGTCTAATAGAGAGCGTTTGCCTAGTCAGGCTCAATTAGATGAGATTAAATCAAAGAGCTGCAGCATCTGGAGACTCCAGCTTGGGCCGGACATCCGAATGGCGCCCAGGAGATTCTCCAAATCCTATTAGACCAGTTAATCTGATTGGAGAAAACATTGAAGGCCTCCATGAACTTCCCAGTCATAATAACTTTCGGTGTCTGTCTAACCTTTTAAGATGAATTGCCTCAAAGCGGTTGTACAGCACAGCATAATGATTTCAAAATCTCTTTTAGTCTCCTGTTCTGGCTGTCCTTTTTTTCTGAATCAACATAAATCATTGGAATTATTATTAGTGTGAGTAGTATGGATGGACACTCGGTATTTAGTCAGCCATCTCTAGCCCTACCTTCCAATATCCCCAGAGTCAAAGTCAACTAAAGAGAATCTTCATCATTTATTGAACCAATTTGTATGTCTCCCTGAACCAAACCACAGATAACTGCAGGTGGGTTACCTTTTAAATCCACAGCATAAAAACCCATCACATCCCCACTTCTCCCCTACACCCCCCCACCCCCACCCCGCATGGCAGCAGCAACACTATCAGATCAACCATTAAAGGAGAATATTTGTAGCTCAGGGTTGAAATGAAGGGTCCTTGATATTCTCTGAGCTTGGTTGTTTTCTTGCAGAGGTTTCATTACCCAAATTGGATAACATCATCAGTGCAGCAAGAGTGCATTGATTTTGTTACCTTGTTTGGGTAATGAAACGTCTGCAAGAAAAGAACCAAGTTTGGAGAGCACCAAAGACCCCTCAGATCAACCATTTGATTGGCTTCATGTCCATTTGTGATTCCCAGGCCCACAACAAAACCATATCATCAGGTCCTTTTGGAAAAACAACAAGGTGTGGGCCAATCATGCCTCGGTGGAATGATATTCCATACAGAAGGGGCCACCACAGAGAAGGCTTTTTTTGTGATCCTACCAGATGTACATCCCTAATCGATTGGACCCATAACATGCTCTACTTGTCAACTGTCCCATTCAGTCATCTAGAAAAACACCTGGTCCATTGTTTTACCAAGAATGTACTTTACTAAAGCTTAAATGGTTACAGAAGTAGCGAAGCTGGATCTGGCATTCTGATGCACAAAATGATACAATTAACTTTCTCTTTTCCCTGGCCATCTCCCTGTTATCACTTAATGTCCAACTGGGTGCTTGTATATTGTTTGGATAACGGACCCTCAGTTTGCCAGCTTTCCGGCTCTGCATTCCAATGGGTGACCTTGGGCAGGCTGGGTTTTTCTCATGCCTCATGCTGGCATGGCTTGGTTTCCATTCCCTGCTTAATTCCTCTCTAAATTCCAGTCCTCTCTTCCCTCCCACTTTTGCTAATGTCAGGCTGTCAGCTTGCAATGCTTGGCTAGCAGAATGGCAGCCATGACACTACCTTCCCATCCGGGTGGGCCAGGTGGATATAATAGGGAGAGGCAGAACTTTAAATAGCTTGGCCCCCACCCATGTAGGGCTTTAAAGATGATAAGCAACACCTGGAATTACAGCCAGAATCAGATTGGCAGCAGGTCCCACAAAAGAGGTGGTATTATTGGTAGTATTAACAGCATTAATAGCGATACCGTGGTATCTGGCTGGGTTTATATAGCACGATAATCCACAAAAGATCTGAGATTAACACAACTTTTTTCCTCCCATAGAGTTCTTTTCTCCAGATTAAAGACTATCCAGTTCTTTCAGCCGTGTGTAGTGCAGACAAACAAATCTGTCATCCAGTCAGCTTTAGGATTGAATGTGGCAGTATTAATTATTAATTTTATGTTGTGGATCACACAGGCCCTTAGGAGAAGGCAATGTAGACCTTTCTGTTAAGTGTACAAAACTGCAGAAATAGGACAGTGGTGCCTCTTGGGAGTCAACAAATGGTGTGCATACATGTCCATGAACCTACAACCTGGACTCATGTTTATAGTAGCTTTTATTGTTAACCATCTTTCCTACCAATGAATTAGGAATTACATTCTCCTGGAAGCTGCAAAATTGTTCTGCAGTCTTTTGTAGCTGAAACTCTGCTTTGTGATTGCCTGTGCAAGGAGAGAGAGAGAAAGAGAGAGAGAGAAAGAAACCTCTTAACCTTTGATGGTACAAGAAAAGTAACATTAAACTGTTTTATAAGTGCCTTAAATAAAGGAAAAAGCAGCCACTTACTGTGTGCTATTTTTCCATTTTAATTGAACCAAACTGATTGCTGGCATGATCTGCTGTTGATTAATTTGCTGCTGGGCTGGCTTTTCATTGTCCATATGGTACTACCAGGTAGCAAGGGAGAAGGAAAAAAAAAACACCTCCCAGGAAATTCAACCACTCCAATTCGCAAACGAAAGTATCTGGAGGATAGCAGTATTGCAAAAGACAAAAGCATTAACTTGATTTCAAAAATAAGCTGTGCTTTAATAGAGACTATAATGCAAATCCTTCATGCATTTTTGTGAGCTGGAGAAACACCTGCTGTTATGTGCCACCTGGTTGTAACAGGTGTTAACAAAGTGACAAGCAGGTAACTTAAGAACTGAGTCCGCTACTTTGCATTGAGATGCATCATTAGGCTATGGTGCTGAATAGCACCTGTATCTGCTCCTCAAATTTTCAATTTGGCAGGGGTCTTCAAACTTGGCCCTTTTATGACTTGTGGACTTCAACTCCCAGAATTCCTCAGCCAGCATGCCTGAGCTAAGGCATCAACCTAGGACCAGGAGACTGTGAGTTCTAGTCCTACCTTAGGCATGAAAGCTGGCTATGTGATTTGGGGCCAATCATGAGGAGACTTTCATTCCTAAGGCAAGTTTAGAACTCAGGAGACAATGAATTCTATCTTGCCTTAGGCATGAAAGCTGGCTCTGTGACTTTGGCCCAGTCACTCTCTCTCAGCCTAATCCACCTCACAAAGTTGTTGTTGTGAGGAAAGTAGGAGGAGGAAGGGGTTTTGTGCATGTTCACCACTTAGAGTGATTTATAAAAATAGTAAAGGTGCAGTATAAATAAATATAGATGAAGAGATTTTTATAGTTCTATGGACACCATTTTAAGCAGACTTCTCCCAAGTTTTCCAGTGAGTGCTGTGGCTGGCTGAGGAATTCTGGGAGTTGAAGTCCACAAGTCATAAAAGGGCCAAGTTTCAAGACCCCTGATTTAAATTTACAACAGCACTGAAAAAAGTGGCTGTATTTATGATGGTTGAAGCATCATGGGATCACCATTTGCAATCATCCCAGCCTACTTCCAAAAAGGAAAGTTAATGGGGAAGTTGGATTCACTTAACAGCCATGTGATTCACTTAATGACTGCAGTTTTTTGCTTAACAACAAAAGCTAAAAAGGTTGTAAAATTGGGTGCAACTCACTTGCTTAACAATGGAAATTCTGGTCCTGATTTTGGTCGTAAGTCAATTTTAACTTTGTATGCTGCCCACAGTTAGGGATGAGTTGGTCTACTTTAAAAATGTAGCTGCTAAAGATTAAATACTTAATCCATCATAAAGTTTTATTAAAATGATTTGTCTGTGTGTGTGTGTGTGTGTGTGTGTGTGCCTGCCTTTGAGTCAATGTTGACACCTGGTAACTGCCTGGAACATCCCTGCAGTTTTCATCTTTATGCTCAATTTTGACGTGACTGTAATCAAACTTCCTGGGGTGCCATCAAGCAATAAAGCAAGTGTTTGACTTAGGGAACTGTCTACTTTCACACCCGGTTCAAATATAACTGCAAAAACTTCTCAGGATGGGTTGAGTGTCCACAATATTTATTCCAGTGGGTCACTGCTGTGTCTTAGTAGAAGGTACCTCCTTTTGTTACATCTAGGAGAGGAATTTAGGATGGAGCTAAAAAGAAGGGAAGTTACCGGAGTTTACTAGGTATTGAGAATGTAGGTAGTCCTTGACCTATGACCACAATTGAGTCCAACATTTCTGTTACTAAATGAAACATTTATTAAGTGAATTTTGCCCCATTTTATGGCCTTTCTTGCCTCAGTTGTTAAGTGAATCTCTGCAGTTGTTAAGTTAGTAACATGGTTGTTAAGCGAATCTGGCTTCCCCATTGATTTTGCTTGTAAGAAGGTTGCAAAAGGGGATCACATGACCTTGGGACACTGCAGCCGTCATAAATATGAGCCAGTTGCCAAGTGTCTGAATGTTGATCACATGGCCACGGGGATGCTGCAATGCTCATAAGCATGAAAAACAGTTTTAAATCACTTTTGTTGCTGTTGTAACTTTGAACAGTCAGTAAATGAACTGTTTTAAATCGAAGACTACTGGTCGTATTACTGCAGTGACTGGACCCTTTGTACAATAGTTTTGGAGCTGTGTTTTGATTAAATTGTAATATTCACAAACATTCATGGTCTTGTAAATTGCTGAGATTGAGGGATTGAAGGGCATAGTCCCTGAATGAATGAATATGCCTCTAATCACAGGCTGTATCTAAATAATGCACTGAACCACGTTATTGAATTAATCTTCTGGATCCCACAGTATACAGTATATAATCATTAAACTAACCACATAGATTGTGTGCATTGAGCCTTAAAAGGAAAAAAAAACAACAAAAACTAATCAAAGATAACGAAAGAAGCTTAGCAGGTTTGCAAATGCTGCTCTAGGGAGATTTTTAACTGATATGGTTGAAGTTTTTGTGTGAATGCAATTATTGTGTGCAGCCTCTGTTTAGTTGTTTTGCTGTTTTACTTCGATTGGTGTTTTCTACACTGAGAATTCCCTGAAGTATTGATACCAGTTCCCAAAATTGTCAGCAATAACTAGGGTGGCTTGGGAATTCTGGGAATTGAAGTTCATTGATAGGGCAACAGTGGACTACATTAGTGTTTCTCAACCTCATCCATTTAAAAATGTTGCTGGCTGGGGAATTCTGGGAGTTGAAGTACACACATCTTAAAGTGGCCGACGTTGAGAAACACTGTGCTAGATTATCCATCTCTTCCCCCAATGATATATTCTACCTATTATCAATGCTGATACAAGCTTGCGACCAAAGTCAAAAATAACAAAAAGAAGCTTCTTTCAACATGTACAAAACAAGAAAAAAGTTAAGGAAAAGATTGGTCCATTAGTGGGGGAAAGTGGCAAGAAGGTGACAAGCAATAGAGAGAAAGCAGAACTATTTAACTTGTTTTTTGCATCTGTCTTTACACAAAGGGGAAAAAAACAGTCCAATCTATCAAAAACAGTGCCTTAAAAAACAGAATAGAAACACAAGTTAAGACAGGCAAGAAAATGGTAAGTGAGCACATGTCCAGCCTAGACGAGTTCAAATCACCAGGACCAGATGGATTACGCCCCAAGGATCTCAGAACCACTGAACTATATTTTTCAAAGATCCTGGAGCACTGGGGAACTACCAGAGGACTGGAACAGAGCTGATGTCCCCATCTTCAAAAAAAGGAATAAAATGGATCCAGCAAATCACAGACCTATCAGCTTGACCTCAATACTTGGGAAGATTCTGGAAAAGATAATCAAACAACGAATCAGCGAACACCTAGATGCAAACAAAGTCATTACTAAAAGCCAACATGGGTTTGTCAAAAACAGATCATGCCAGACAAATCCTATTGCATTCTTTGACCAAGTGACAAAATTAGTGGACCAGAGGAATGCTGTGGATATAGTTTACTTGGACTTTGATAAAGTCCAAGTAAACTATAAGGCATTTGATAAAGTAGATCACAACCTTCTACTTGATAAGATAGAAAAAATATGGGTTAGACAGCATCACCACCAGATGGATTCGTAGCTGACTGACAGGCCATACGCAGCATGCGATCCTCAGTGGAACTGCATGTACATGGAAGGGTGTAGTGGGGTGCCCCAGGGCTCTTCAACATCTTCATCAATGATTTGGACAAGGGGATAGGTGAGGAACTCATCAAATTTACAGATGACACCAAGCTGGCAGGAATAGCCAACACTCCAGAAGACAGGCTTAAGATACAGAAGGATCTGGACAGACTTGAACACTGGGCGCTACCTAACAAAATGAAATTCAATGGTGAAAAAAGTAAGTTTCTACATTTAGGCAGGAAAAATCAAATGCATAGGTATAGTATAGGTGGTACCTTGCTCAATAGTAGTAACTGTGAGAGGGATCTCAGAGTCCTAGTGGACAATCACTTAAATATGAGCCAGCAGGGTGCTGCAGCTGCCAAAAAAGCCAACACAGTGCTAGGCTGCATTAACAGAGGGATAGAATCAAGATCACGTGAAGTACTAATACCACTTTACAATGCTTTGGTAAGGCCACACTTGGAATACTGCATCCACTTTTGGTCACCACAATGTAAAAAAGATGCTGAGACTCTAGAAACGGTACAGAGAAGAACAACAAAAATGATTAGGGGACTGGAGGCTAAAACATATAGGGAACCGTTGCTGGAATTGGGTATGCCTAGTTTAATGAAGAGAAGGACTAGGGATGTCATGATAGCAGTGTTCCAATATCTCAGAAGAAGAGGCAGGACAAGAAGCTAGTGGAAACTAGTCAAGGAGAGAAGCAACCTAGAACTAAGGAGAAACTTCCTGACAGTTAAAACAATTAACCAGTGGAACAACCTGCCTCCAGAAGTGGTGAATGCTCCAACACTGGAAGTTTTTAAGAAGGGACTGGACAACCATTTGTCTGAAATGGTATAGGGTTAGGGTATTATTATTATTATTATTATTATTATTATTATTATTATTATTATTATTATTATTATTATTATTATTATTATTACTACAACCATATTTTTTAGTAATAGCACATGCATAAATAAGTACAACCTTCTGGCACCTGAAAGGTTAATGCCTCAAGCAAATGGCAATGTACAAAGGTTTATGTTATTTATGTCACAATAAGTCAGAACTATTAGCCCTGGAAGTAAATTTGAAGCAAAATATGTTTTTGATTGTGTTAACCCAGGATTGTGAAATCTAAATCATGGTAGTAAAATGCAATTGCTGTGTTTGCTTCACCTGCTCTGTCCAAGCAAAAGTATTATGAAGTAACATAGAATCATAGAAATGGAAGGGGTGAAAGGGTCATGCAATCTGCCCTCTATTCAGTGTATGAGTCTTATTACTTTCCCAACTTTGAGAAGACATGTGAACTTCAACTCCCAGAATTCCCTACTCTGCAATGCTTCTTGGGGAATTCTGGGAGTTGGAGTCTACACATCTTACCAAGACTGAGAAATACTAATTAAACAAAGAAATACCTTATTTTGAAATGGGACTTTCTGTGAAGAGATTTATTTTTTAAATTTCCTGGTTTTGTTTATTAAAACTGCTTTGTCAGTACTACAGATTGGAGGTTCTATAGATTAATGGGGGGGCCAAAATCCTCCAGTGCATTTCCATGTTTAAGAAAGACTTGGACTTGAGTCTTTCTGCCTGTAGTGCAGCACCTTAACCCAATGTTTCTCAACCTTAGCAACTTTAAGATGTGTGGACTTCAACTCCCAGAGTTCTCTAGCCAGCATGTTGGTTGTATTCTGGGAGTTGTAGTCCCACATATTTTAAAGTGGCCAAAGTTGAGAAACACTGATTTCAATAAAGAAATACATTTTGGTGCAATACAGTGTTATAGTTCACCCAGCATGCAAGAGAACAGCTGGATTTACTGGATAAAGCGATACACTCAATTTCATTATAATCTAATCAGGATATTCTGCAAATTTGACCCACTAGCATTGGCAATGTATTTAGATATTTCCTTCTCAAACTATAAGAAACGCCTGGTACTAAGAATACTCAGTAAGAAATTTCTACCATGGAATATCACCAATCCAAATACGTTTTGAAATATTTTTACTTGCATCCTCACTTCCACATCCTGGCTTTACTCTGGTTTGGTTCTTGAGTCCTTTTTAGATAGAGAAAATTATTTACTCTGTGCACAACAGGGATGGCTGTTGCTGTAAGCCTTTTTTAGTCAGTAGTCACTCCCATCTTCATGGGTTGTCTGCAGTTATCCTCCAAAGCCAATGAAAGAAGATAAATCCTGTTACATGAGCAATCATCTACACCAGGGGTCCCCAACCACTGGTCTGTGGACCAGTACCAGATCGCAGCATGCCACAACCAGTCCACACAAACAAATAAAGCCCCATCCACGAGATGCAGGCAGCACACAAATCCACACACCCTCTGATCTTTCTCCACGGAACCGGTCCCCGGTTGGGGAACTCTGATCTACACAACTCTTTAAGATTCTTGCTGTTAGTGGAAGGGGAAGAAGCCCAGTGTAATCATTTAGTGAGTTTGGTAAATGGAAGCAATCTCCAGGATCAATGCTAGTCAAAATATATATCCCATCATATTTGTTATAAAGCCATTCTGATAAAAGCTATCGCTGTCATATAAAACAGTCTGGAAGTATTTTATGAAGATTCCAAATTACAGTCAAAATCATGTCCCCTCCACACACCCCTCAAATTATACTCAGTCAAAGGCTGTGTTTAATTTAGTTCAATATGTTGAACTAAGACTATCAGTTCTGGGCTGCAAAAACCTTGGGGACACAAGATAGAAGCAGAGATTTCCATATCTCTTTGCTATCATCTGATGATCATCAGAATGGCTACAATCCACATCTGGAAGCCCTAATTAAAACCAAAGCCCAAACTGAAAAAAACCAAACACAAATGGAATGTGGGGGGGCCCAAGCAAAGAAATCATATTATGGTTTAAGAAGACAGCCTGGCCCTGGTTCATGCAACTGTTTTAGACCTCAGCTCTGGGTGCTCACAACATAATAAACTCCAAACAACTTCACCCTATTCCATTCTAGTCCAGTTCAGTGGAAATGCAGGCAAAATGTGCATTTATACATTAGTTAAGAAAGAGGATGCAATTTGCATTGGAAATTCATATGTAAATGTATTTTAGCAAGAATTACTAAAACATTAAATGGAAATACACCTCACTTCATCATAATAGGAAGTCTGACTGGCTGCATTTACACAGCGAGCTTAATAAGATCAGTTACAAATTGAGTGGCTATATTTGCTTAGCATGCTGAGCTACTTAATGTTAATCTTGCTTAGAAGTTTTGCATTTTAACTTGCTCTATAAATCAAGCTACTTTGCTCAGTTTATGGACTGGGGCATTGTACGAACCCAGAAATGGGTTCATTTGGTAATATCCTGGGTAAGTGAGCTATATCAATACAGCTGGTAGCCTCATCAAACAACATGTCTCTTTGGGTGTCGGTCAGGAAAAGGTAGTTACTGGTAGTCAGCTTAAAACCATCCATTTAGTGTGTGTCACAGTGTTACAATGGCAGATGGCTTATGACTGGTCCATGCAGTATGACCATCACAGCATCCCATGGTCACATGATCAAAATTTGGGTGCTTAGCAACTGGTGTGTATTTAAAATGATTGCAGCATTCAAGGTTTATGTGATTTTCATTTGTGACCTTCCCAGACAGTTTCCAACAAGCAAAACCAAGGGGGAAAGCCAGATTCAGTTAACAGCTTTGTGAATCACTTAACAACTGTGAGGATTTGCTTAACAACTATGGCAAAAAGGTCATAAAATTGGGCACAACTCATTTTAACAACTGCCTTGCTTAGCAAGAGAAATTCTGGCCCCAATTGTGATTGTAAGTCAAACAGTACCTGTAATTTATCTAGTTAAATAAAGTCAATTATGTAGTGTGACTGGCTGCTGCTGGAAACCACAGTTAAGGAGTTACGATCGGGTTAGTAACCATTATGGGGAAAAGGTTAGTGAATTGTGTACGTACTTGCTCAGTCTGCCAGTCATGATGGTTAAGGAATTGTACCAGGGTTAATAAAGAGAACTATCAATAAACAAACAATAAGCAGATATGAGATTCCCTTACAGGCTTAGGAAATAAAAGGATCCTTTAAGTCAGACATGTCAAACTCACGACGTCACGTAATGCAATGTATCGGGACTGTTTTGCCATTCCTGGCAATGGGCTGGGCGCAGCTTCCATGTGACATTTCTGGCCTGTGGGCTGGCAGTTTGACACCCCTGCTTTAAGCCATCATACTTAAATCTCTGAGTAATGAGATTGAAGAGCTTGAATAAGACCCCACTTTAATAAACTCATTAGTAAAGGTGAGCTGGAGGTTCTAATCTCTGTTCTCAAGATTCTGTCCTCTAACCTCTAATTCTTGGTATTAAAATTCTTTAAAGAGCGTAAGGGTCAAGTTTAATTCCTTGATTACATTATACGGTTAAAGAACTTGACAATGGAGGGCCTCAGGGAAGGCAGGCTAGATTTTAGTAGCAACATGTGAAAACATTCTTGCTTCTCCTTCTTTTTAATTAATTTAAAAAAATGACTCCCTTCAGCAGATTTAAAAGAAAGAATATGGCATGATATTGGTTACACCATCAAGACTGGGGAAGTTCTGGAAAACAAAGATGGAGGTCCTATTGGTCAGTCTGTTCCGATTGAAGCTTCTATGACAGAGGTGTCAAAACTGCCGGCCCACAGGCTTGGATGCGTCATAGCGAAACCGCGCTCACCCCATTGCCGGCAATGGAAAAAAAGCTGCGATACGTCGCAATACGTCACAAGATGTTGCGAGTTTGACACCCCTGTTCTATGGTGTTGAGAGCAGGTTGGTTAGTCTTTGCATGAGGCAGGGTAGATATCTTGACACAGCCACCATTCCCTTTTAGCTGCCTTTTAAATCAGTCCCTTCTGTGATTTCGTGAATGCTGATCATTTCAACATTCTATGCTATTATGTATATACGTAGTTCTTGACTTATGGCCGCAACTCAGCCCAAAATTTCCATTGCTAAGCAAGACAGTTGTTAAGTGAGTTTCGCCCCATTTTACAACCTTTCCTGCCACAGTTGTTAAGTGAATCATGTACCTGTTAAGTTAGTAACGTGGCTTTAAAGTGAATCTGGCTTCCCCCTTGACTATGCTTGTTAGAAGGTCACAAAAGGAGATCACATGACCCCAGGACACTGCAACCGTCATAAATGTGAAAAAGTTACCAAGTGCCCGAATTTTGATCATATTAAATATAATAATAATAATAATAATAATAATAATAATAATAATAATAATAACAACAATAATAATAATAATAATTTGGAAGGGACCTTGGAGGTCATCTAGTCCAACCCCCTGCTCAGGCAGGAAACCCTATACCATTTCAGGCAAATGGCTGTCCAGTCTCTTCTTAAAAACTTCCAGTGTTGGAGCATTCACAGCTTCTGGAGGCAGGTTATTCCACTGGTTAATTGCTCTAACTGTCAGGAAGTTTCTCCTTAGTTCTAGGTTGCTTCTCTCCTTGACTAGTTTCCATCCGTTGCTTCTTGTCCTGCTTTCAGGTGCTTTGGAGAATAGCTTGGCTCCCTCTTCTTTGTGGCAGCCCCTGAGATATTGGAACACTGCTATCATGTCACCCCTCACCCTTCTCTTTGTTAAACTACACATACCCAATTCCAGCAACCGTTCCCTATATGTTTTAGCCTCCAGTCCCCCAATCATCTTTGTTGCTCTTCTCTGTATCCTTTCTAGAGTCTCAACATCTTTTTTACATCGTGGTGACCAAAACTGGATGCAGTATTCCTGGTGTGGCCTTACCAAGGCATTGTAAAGTGGTATTAGTACTTCACGTGATCTTGATTCTATCCCTCTGTTAATGCAGCCTAGCACTATGATGGCTTTTTTGGCAGCTACATTTATTTATTTATTTTATTTAATTTCTATACTGCCCTTCTCCCGAAGGACTCAGGGTGGTGTACAGGGCAATAAAAATACAATAAAAATACAATATACAAAAGTTAAAAATAAGATTAAATAGAGCTAGCCCATTACAATAAATAATTAAAAATACTAAATAAAATACCCCAAACCCATTAGACCAGGCCGGCTTGTTCAAATAGGTAAGTTTTCAGATCACGGCGGAAAGAGCGAAGGTCAGGAGCCATCCGGAGCTCAACCGGTAATTGATTCCAAAGGGCTGGCGCGCCCACAGAGAATGCTCTCCCCCTGGGGGCCGCCAGCCGGCACTCTCTGACTGGCGGCACGCTGAGGAGGCCCTCTGTGTGGGAGCGCACAGGACAAAGGGAAGTAGACGCTGGCAGCAGGTGCTCCCGTAAGTAATCCGGACCCATGCCATTTAGGGCTTTATAGGTTATCACCAGCACCTTGAATCTCACCCAGAGGGCAACTGGAAGCCAATGCAGCTCGCGGAGTAGAGGTGTTACATGGGAGTATCAGGAGACCCCCATCACAACTCGTGCGGCCGCATGACCATGGAGATGCTACAACGGTTGTAAATGTGAGAAACGAGCATAAGTCACTTTTTTCACTGCTGCTGTAACTTCAAATGATCACTCAATGAATGATTGTAAGTCGATGACTACCTATATAGATGAGAAGCCAAGGACTTTTAAAGTCGGATGGCTTTAGAAAATCTTCCACAAATGAAGATAGCTGCAAAGAATGGCGATACAGAACAGTGAAGCGCAGCATTGATTTATTTCCTGGGTGATTCCTGACCATCTTTGATGAGGCCAAAGGTTGAGATCTCCATTGTGTATTCTAGTGGGATCTTTGCTTTGTCAGTCAAGAGTGCTCCCTTCCTCGGGGCTGGCTCATTAGAGGTTGCCAGAAGCCAAAGGCTGGCTTTCTAACAAGCTACGAAACAGATGTGCGGTCCAAAAATTCTGGATAATTAAGTAGTTCACAACACCGTAAAAGCTCAAGGCATCCACTTAACCTGTTTTCAGTAGCTTTTTCAAGAAAAAGGAGAGAGAGCCATATGTTTTGCAATGGACCAATTCTCTGTCAATTTTCCTTCACTAGAAATTCCTTTTTCAAATGATAAGGCCAAATTGGGTGTTAAGTGCATGAAATTAAATAACGTGCGCCTTGAAAATATCCAGTAAATAAATAAACCTCCCCTATCAAATAAGATAGCTCAAAGATAGCTGCTTAAGGATGGCTTCTGTTGGAAGGGTTTATAAGTCTTATAAAGTGAATGAGTGAATGAATAAATTCATAGCATGTTTTGCAATCGGAATGGGCAATCATTTAATCTCAGTCATTTAGGCTCAGTTAATCTCAATGTACACATGTTGTACTTTGACAATAAAGGTTTATATATATTTTATATATATTTATCAGGAGATCCCATGACATGTTGTTTGGTTGGGCATTTTGGGGGAAATGAGATGTCTGCCTGTATTGGCCAATGGCAGTGTCATCTTTGCTTCCCAGAATCCCCCTAATCAGAAAAATGTGTCATGGATTAAGGTAAGCATCATTACCCTTGACATCTGCCAGATAGGTGGACTTTGCTTCCCAGAATTCTCACCAATGCTGGCTACATAATTATGTAGAGCAGACATGTCAAACTCGCGACATCACACAACGTATCAGGACAGTTTTGCCATTGCCAGCAATGGGGCGGGCGCGACTTCCGGATGATACATCCAGCCCACGGGCCGGCAGTTTGACACCTCTGTAACATGTAATCCTCCCCTTAAAATTGCAACTGAGACTGGAATTGCTATTGTTAAGCAACGGGTTCATAAAGCATGATTGATTGTGACTATACCTCTCAGTTGCAGTCTTGGTTGCTGTCCTTAAGTGAGGACTGCTCAGGCTGCAAAGCAAGGACTTCTGACTTCTGCTGACTTCCTCGTTGATTTTTGTTTGTGGGAAGGACCTCCTCAGACCATGACTTCTGACTACCTGCTGGCTTCCCCACTGACTTTGGTTGTGGGAAGCTCAGAGGGAATACTGGAAATCACGATCACATGACCCTGGTTCACGATGGCTGGAATTACGAGTACCATTTGGATGGTTGTAACCCGAGAATTACCAAAATCCACACATCTGAAAGACATCCTAGCTTGAGAAGTGTGGTTAGGAATACGATATGGTTTAGTAATAAAGCAGCAGTCCCCAACCTCTGGGCCACAGCCCAGTACCAGGCCATGGTCCGTAGGGAACCAGGTCGCATAAGTGGCAGGTGCATATGAGAAGCCACCCACTCTATCCTCCCTGCCACTGCCATTCTGCAGAGCCAGAAAGATTGGGGACCGCTATAGTACATAGTATTTTATTTATTTATTTATTTTATTGGATTTGTATACCGCCCTATTCCCGTAGGACTCAGGGCGGTTTACAGGGCAGTTAAAACCAAGAATACAAAAAATTAAAAACAATTAAAACAATTAAATTAAATTCAAGCCCCAAGAGTAAATCTAAAACCCAGTTAAATTAACAACCCCACAGTCTGGACCAAACAGATCGAAGAGCCAAGTTTTCAGGTCCCGGCGAAATGAGCGAAGGTCGGGGGCAGTCCTAAGTTCTGTGGGTAGTTGGTTCCATAGGGCAGGCGCACCCACAGAGAACGCCCTTCCCCTGGGAATAACCCGCCGGCATTCATTAACCGGCGGTACCCTGAGAAGGCCCTCCCTGTGGGGGCGCACAGGACGATGGGAAGATGATGCCGGCAG
The DNA here is from genome assembly GCF_964194415.1 of Vipera berus. NCBI lineage: Eukaryota > Metazoa > Chordata > Lepidosauria > Squamata > Viperidae > Vipera > Vipera berus. Next base: position 347,070,839 of record NC_138202.1, read on the forward strand.
CAGGTGTTCCCTTAGATAGTCCGGACCCAAGCCATTTAGGGCTTTATAGGTCATTACCAGCACCTTGAATCTGAAGCTGAAAATTTTAGATGGTGACCAGGTACTTTCAGATGCTTTGCCTAAGATCCCCAAATTCCTTGTCTTGTGATTTAGGATGTGATGGCACTGAAGGTTTAACTCCAAAGGCGCTGTTCTACAGAAAGATTCAGACCGCAAAAGTATCCTGAACTTTCGGGAAAATAGTTTTTTAATGTTATTGTGACAGGAGGAGGAGAAAGAGGTGATAAGAATGTACTGGCCATTTTCTGGGTGGGTTTGCCAAGACAGCCATTTTCCCACGAGAGATTCGAGGTTATATGTTGTATGTTGACTATTTGAAGAAAAAAAAATCAACCCCCATCCAATGATTCAGATCAGTTCAGAAAATCAGTCTGATTTGGCCCCATCTAGTTTGATTCTGTTTGGATTTTTGAATTACATACGGTAGAAATAGCCTTTACTGTGAATATAGCCAAGCACATGAATCATCTCAGTTAATTTTAAGGTATCAGATTCTATTTGAAAACAAAAACTGACTTTCCCTTTCTATTGAGAAAGTTCATTTGATTGAGTCTTCTTTTGAACTGGATCTTGAACATCGTAACATCTTTGCCCAAGGCTCTTTTTCCCGTGTTACTGAGAAAACCAAGATACGTAGTCCTTGATGTGCAAAATTTAAGGAGCCAGGAGGTTTACTCCTTTCAGTGCTAATCTTAAGATTATTTTGTGATGTTACAAGACATACATATCCCTCAGTTTGCACTCCTCCCTCCCAACTAAAAAAAAAATCTTTAGAGATAGTCCTCGACTTACGACCGCAACCACGACCAGAATTTCTGTTGCTAAGCACAAAGTGCATGTTAAGTGAGTTATGCCTGATTTTGCAATATTTTTTCCCCTCGATTATTAAACTAATCACTGCAGTTGTTAAGTGAATCATGCAGTCGTTAAGCAAATCCAGGTTCCCTCGCTGACTTTGCTTGTTGGAAGCTGGCTGCAAACGGTGATCACATGGCCCCAAAGATGTGGCGACTTTCATAAATACATTCCAAGAATCTGAATTTTGATCATGTGACATGGGGATGCTGTGATGGTCATAAGTTCAAGGACTTGTTGCAAGTCACTTTTTTCAGTGCCATTATAATTTTGAACAGTCACTAAACAAATTGTTGTATTTTGAGGGCTACCTGTACTTATCTTTGGTTCTATTTATTGATGAACCAATGAAACAATGGGGAAGAAGTACTTTTTTTTTAATCACCATTCCTGAATCCATTTGAAAGGACAAGTGCAAATTGTGCGTGAGAAGCCAGATGGACCCAACTACTTTTGCAGCTCTTTATGCATATGTTGTATCTCTGATTAGCATTCATTAAATCAGAGGAAGGGAGCAGAGGTAGGGAAAATAAGCTTTTTCTCTACCAGCATTAAACCAATAACCTTGGCACGGATCCAAGACAGCTCTCATGGATTAATTGTCTTATAACTGCTTTAATTAAAACTGTACAGTGTATGATTAACCTAAAAGTTTTTCATTTCCACCAAATTGTTGAACAAATGAGACATTAATATTTTACATTAACGGTAGAGCTGTTATTGTAGCAGTTGGAACAGCTTGGAATGTGTTTACTGTAAGTCGATGATAATGGGTTGGCAAATCGGTCTTTCGGAGACAGATTCACATGGCTTGGTTCGGGAACAGAATTCCATAAGACATTTTACTTGTTTGTTGTAGAGGTTCTTTTTGTTTGGGGGTATTTACTACATCATTAAATCTAGGATCTAGAACCGTCTTCTCAACTTTGGTCACTTTAAGATGTGTGGACTTCAATTTCCAGAATTCTGCAGCCAGCAGAGCTGGCTGGGAAATTCTGGAAGTTGAAATCCACACATCTTAAAATGAGAGTGGATGAGAAACACTGTTCTAGAAGGTAAATCAGGGGTTTCAAACTGCCGGCCGGAGGGCTGGATGCATCATGGCGAAACTGCACCCACCCCATTGCCGGCAATCGTAAAAAAGCTGTGATAAGTCACGACACATGACGTGATGCTGCGAGTTTGACCCCCCTGAGATAAATGGAAGTCCTTCTCTGGAGATTTCAAGGCACATGTGGACAGTATGCACTTGGGTGGCTATATCGCTGGCTTTGTTACCCCGAACAGGGGGTAGAATCATAATCTACAAAATTATATCCATGTCCGTGACCTACTTATCCAGTCCTGCTTATCTGTTCCATCGTTCAGCACTGATTCTGTTTCAAGAATCAAAAAATGGGGAATCTTCCAGAGGTTATTAGATTCCAGTTAGAAACCGTGATGAACTTGTATCATTAGTAATAACTTAGATCCTGGCTGTTTTGTGTTTTTATTCATTTTATTCTAAGCCAGCTAGAGTGTCAGGTTCAAGCAACCAGAACAGCTCTGAGAATGGGTCATATAAGTTTCTTTTACTGTCAATCATCAGTTCCAAACATCTCAACAGATGTTAGATATAGACCTAAGGGTTTTGACCTCAAACGTTTCATCCCTGAATGGATTCTAAGCTGGAATGCTTTTAATCTCTCTTATCAGGTTCTCCTCTCTTTCAGCCAATGCTTCTACCACATCCAGTCGTGTAAAAGTGAAATAGGCAGCTATATAGTAATAGCAATAGCACTTAGACTTATATTGCGTTCCATAGTGCTTTTATAGCATTCTTTGAACAGTTTACAATGTCAGCATATTGCCCCCAACCATCTGGTTCTTATTTTACTAACCTTGGAAGGATGGGAAGCTGAATCCACCCTGAGCCGGTCAGGATCAAACTCCTGACATTGGGCAGAATTTGCCTACAATCCTGCATTCTAACCATTGTGCCACCAAGGCTCCTCACTATAAACTGTGTAACTAAATATTACAACTGCAGCTTTCATAAATACATGTTGGTTTCCAAGCTCCCAAACTTGGATCACGTGATTCCGGGGAAGTTGTGGTGATCCTAAGTGCAAGGAAAGGTTATAAGTCTTTTTTTTCCAGTGTCATGGTAACAGAATGAATGGTCAAGGATTACCTGCACCCGGTCATATAACTTCCCATGGATTCTCTTTAATGATCATATTTAATTAATCATTTTTTAAAAGAAAGTTGTTAGATAAGGAGGGAGTCTCACAAGTATCAGAGAAGTTAACTTTAGGGGAGAGTTATTTTATTTATATGATTTGTATTGCTTCCCTCTCATAACCGTGACTCTGGGCATCGTACACAGACTTAAAATCCCAAAACAAAACAAAACAAAAAAACCCCAATGAAATTAAGTCACTAATCCACGGCTGCGGTTGAAACATATCATTTCCAATTTGCAACCCAAAAAAGCAGCAATAAAACCAATCATCCAGCAGAGTTCACTTAACCTCCTGGCCTAAATGCCTGAATGCCTGAGGCGTGTTGGTCAATTTTATTCTAGTGCACCCAAAGAATATTCTTTTTAGTTTGCAATTAATGGAAGATGTCGGGTTTTAAAGACATGGAACATATTATAGCTTTCGGTAATATGTAGTAATCAGAGTGCTGCCATTAGGACAGAATTGCAAATCCATCACTCTATCCAGCAGAAGTGTTTAGCTGAGCAGCTGTTCTCCTCAAGGTCCTTTCTTACTCACTGGAATAATCTTCACCCAATTTTCAAATAATGCCTAAATGGCATTGATTTACCAGCTCTAGAAAATCCATGGGAGGTCAGTTCTTGGGCTAAAATACAGATATCAAATATTTGTCAGTTAAGAAAAAAAAATGCTCTTTGGTAAATGCAGTAATCGCTGGCAGCATTGACAGGAGGGAATTAAAAGATAGGTATCAGGGAGCAAATCCACTTTAGCTAATAAGCCACCTATTTCACAAAACTCTTCAAAAAGCAGCGCTGCTACTAAAAGAAAGACCTTTATGAATTCCAAAGGAAGTTTTTGCCTTGCAGAAAAAAGTCTTCTTTGTGTAGCGCTTATGTTGTTAATAGTTAAATATCAAATATGAAAGCATTTATGTAACATAAAGGTAAAGGTAAAGGTTTCCCCGCACATGCGTGCTAGTTGTTTCCAACTATAGGGGCCGGTGCTCATCTCCGTTTCAAAGCCAAAGAGCCAGCGCTTGTCCGAGGACATCTCCGTGGTCATGTGGCTGGCATGACTAGACACCAAAGGCGCACGGAACACTGTTACCTTCCCACCGTAGTGGTCCCTATTTTTCTACTTGCATTTTTACGTGCTTTCGAACTGCTAGGTGGGCAGAAGCTGGGACGAGTAACAGGCGCTCACTCTGCTATGCGGCACTTGGGATTCGACCCGCCAAACTGCCGACCTTCTGATCGACAAGCTCAGTGTTCTAACCCACTGAGCCACCGCGTCCCTTTATGTAACATAGGCCCACTGAAATGCATCCCAAGGGTTTAGTCAGCCCTGGGAAGGCTACATCTGGTGTACTGGTGTAGTTCTGGGCAAAACGAGAGGGCTTAGATGAAAGCAACGTAGATGAAACAGGGATTTGAGGGCATGTTTGGTATGGACAGGCTGAAGGAACCTAGAAAAGAAGATGAGAAGTGACATAGTATCAGTTTTAGGATATCTCAAAGGGTGCTGTAGGGAAGACTTTTAGGAACTATTTCCCACTATTACAGATACTAGATCCAAATATAATGGGTACAGTTTGCAGATTTCATTTAATAATAGACCTAAAATGGTTCATACAGATCTTCACGTTTTGCTGCTAAAATCTGGGAGCACAAAATAAACCTTTAGAGCCTCCACTCAAAGATCTGGGAATGATGTATGGAAATGTTTCTCAACCTTGGCTGCTTGAAAACATGTGGACTTCAACTTCTAGAATTCCCCAGATAGCCATGCTAGCGGGGGAATTCTGGTAGTTGAAGTCCACCTGGCTTCAAGCAGCCAAGGTTGAGAAACACTGATGTATGTAATACAGTATACGGCATATGGGCTAGGAACACTCTCTTGGAATCCTTTTTCCAAAGACCAGAATTTTAACTCTTTGAAATGTCTTCCAGGAATGAATTATGTGGGATCAATTGTCCCTACATTATTTATTTGTTCGCTTATTTATTTAGAAAATTTATTAGCCACCCATCTTACCTCAGGGTAACTCTGGGCAGCTTACAATCATAGTTAATTTCCCAACTTGGAGACATTCCATGCTGAATTACTGCTTAGTAACTCAAATCTGAGAACATCCAAAAGGTGCATTTTTTAAATCAAGAAGTGAACCTCAAACAGAACAAGGTTAATATTGTTGATTTGGGTTTGGAGCTTGGATGAAGAGTGACATTATTGGCTCTGAATGGAAACCTACAAGACGGAGTGATTGCCATGGAGCAGTGTTTCCTCAATCTTGGCAACTTTAAGACGTGTTTAACTTCAACTGCCAGAATTCCGCAGCCAGCATGCTGCAGAAGTTCAGGTCCACATGTCTTAAGGTTACCAAAATTGAGAAAAACTGGATTGAGGTGTTGCACTGAGAGTGGGAAGACCCAAGGCCAAATCTACCTTAACAATCGAAGGTTACTGGGTGATTTTGAGTCTCATTAACTCTCTCAGCCTTTCTTGCTGATTCTTAGGAAGTCATTTTGGTGGGATTGGAAACAAACTAGCTGTTGGCTAGTTTTGCATTCTGCATCTGGCTGGGCTGGTACATTTTAATTAGCTGCTTTTCCAGTCAATTGACTGCCCCCTCGGACAGATGCATAAAAGAACTTATGGATCTTAAAAGTAAGAGTTCTAGTGAGAAATGAAGGAGGCTAGTTATTTGATCACACAGATAAAAAAACACAGAGGTGATGTCCCAAAGATGCTTTTTAAAAAGGCAACTGGACTTCATTTTTCCTTGAAGACGTTTTGTTTCTCATTCAAGAAGCTTATTCAATTCTTTAGAACTTTAGAACTGAAGAAGCTTCTTAGATGAGAAGTGAAACATCTTCAAGGAAAAACAAAGTCCAGTTGTCTTTGCAAAAAGCACCTTTGGGACAACCATGACTTGGATGACTGAGAATCTCCACAGACAAACAGCGGTGATGAAAGAAAAAAGGAAATATATCTGGGGTGTATGGTCACATAGACTAGGGGTCCCCAGCCCCCGGTCCATGGACCGGTACCAGGCTGCAGCATGCCAGCAACCAGGCCACACAAACAAGCAAATCCCCATCTGTAGGATGCAGGTAGCTTACAAAACCATGCACTCTCCGGTCCATGGAAAAACCTTCCTCCACCGAACCAGTCCCTGATGACCAAAAGGTTGGGGACTTCTGACATAGACTACATAGCCTTACCATATATCTCAAGTTATTAGGATTAAAGATAGTCCTTGACTTACAGTCATTCATTTAGCAACCATTTGAAGTTACAACAGCAGTGGAAAAAGTGATTTACAACACTCCTTGCACTTGCAACCACTGCAGCTTCCCCACAGATCATATGATCAAAATTGGGGTGCTTGGGCCACTGGCATGCATTTATGATAGTTGCAGTATCCCAGACTCGCTTATGGTCATCTGTGACCTTCCCAGCCATCCTCTGACAAGCAAGGCCAATGAGGGAAGTGGAATTCAATTAACGACCCCACGACTCACTTAACAACTGCAGAAATTCACTTAGTAACCATGGCAAAAGTTTATCAAATTGGGCATCTCATTTAATAACCATTTTGCTTAGCAATGGAAATTTTGGTCCAAAATGTGGTTGTAAGTTGAGGACTGTTATAACTTTTAAAACAACAAAAACCTGACATTTAAGTCATACACCCTTTTATAGTAGCCCAGAGTTTGGGGAGAAAACCCCATCTTCAAAGCTTTTCAGAAGCTAGGAGGAAAGAAATCTGCTGGATGTCAGGTAGTGTTCTTCCATAGGGCAGGGACTTCCATTGAAAAGGCATGCTTCTTGGATCCCATCTGATAGAAATATTTAGGGGAAGGGACAAGGAGCAAGCCCACCCTATCTGACCTGGTAGGATGGGTAGATGTCATTAGGGAAAGGCAGTCCCACAATAACCTGGCCCTATGCTAGATAGGGCTTTAAAGCTGATGACCAGCACTTTGAACTGCACTCAGAAAGAAACAGGAAACCAGTAGAGCTCGTATAATGGAGGCGTTATGTGGACCAAATCTAGGAGCCCCCAATACTGTATATGCTGCTGCATTCTGGACCAGTTAAAAGTTTCCAGGCGGTCTTCAAGGGCAGCCCCATGTAGAGGACATTGCATAATCCAAATGGTCTATATTGCAATGCACATTCTCAATAAATGTGACGAGAGTGAAACATCTAAAACCACAGCAGAGGGCAAGATTGGGTAAAGGTAAAGGTAAAGGTTCAGTCATGTCCAACTCTTAGCTGAGGGAATCAGCGTTATCTGAAGGTGCTTCCGTGGTCATGTGGCCAGCGTGCCTATAAGCTGAGGTGCGTGGAGTGCTGTTATCTTCTCACCAAAGTGGTACCTATTTATCTACTCACATTTGTATGCTTTTCAACTGCTAGGTGGGCAGGAGCGGGGGCAAGTAATGGGAGCTCAGCCCTGCTGCTCGGGTCTCAAACTTGGGCTATCTGCCAGCTGACAAACTTAGCATCTTTAATAGCTGAGCCATCGTGCCCTCAGCTAAAACAAGAGCAGAGGAACAAAATAGGATGCTAAAGATCTGGAAGGAGTAAGAATGAATTGAGTCATCTATAAGAAGGTACGGCTGGCTTTATGCAATCCTGCATTGGAAGATTTTTTTTCTTTTTTTTTTATCGTTCATCACTTTTCAATTCAGGTTTCCTATGTCTTATCTTTTATTTCATGCCAGGAAACTCCAGGATGTCTCTGGAAGTGGCAATTTGTCTTACATCTGATGAGCCTGATGAGGTGTGATTCACAGAGCATTAGAAGCTGAGCAAATTTGGATTAAGTTATGAAAGAAGGTTGAGGAAAGATGAGAGTTGATTAAGGGGTTGAATCAGAAAGTGAATGGCATAACGTGAAATCTAAAAGTAATGTACTTTGGGAAGTCTACACATAAGTCATCTTACAGGCTTGGCCAATTAGGAGGAGAGCTACAAAATCACAAAATTTTTCTGCCTCATCATGATTGATTCTCTGACATCAAGTATTTTCTTACTAGCAATAGTGAAGAGAAGGAGCAATGCCTTGATTTATGACTATTTTATTTGTATTTAACTTTTTAAACGATTTATATAGATGTCTGTCTCACTGAAGTGTCTGTAGGTGATATACAGAAAGTTAAAATCTTGACACGGTGCACAAAATAAATTGCAGACAGGGAGCTGAAGCAGAAATATTGCATGGGTCTATTGTGGAATGCTCAAAGCTATCTCTGCACTGCTTTTTGGAACAGTGGAAGCTTCTGAATGCTCGTGCTAAACTTGTGATTAACTCAACTTCCATCTGGATTAGTGTACCATTGTCCTTGATTTGTGACCATAATGGAACCTGCTCATTTTGGTCATAAGTTGTGATGGTTCTAAAGTGGGTCACCCATGTGACCAACCCAATTTTGCGTCCTATTTTTCGGTGATTGTTAAGCAAATACTACCATAGTTTTAAAAAGCCATTGTTTGTTAGGGGGCATTTTTGCCAAAAACTAGATGTAAATGCAGGGTTTGGGCAAAAGAAGACATAAAGAGCCGTGGTGGCACAGTGGTTAGAATGCAGTATTGCAGACTAATTCTGCCAACTGCCAGCAATTTGATTCTGACTGGCTCAAGGTTGACTTAGCCTTCAGTGCCGTTGTAACTTTGAACAGTCACTAAACCAACTGTTGTAAGTTGAGGACAGCCTGTGCTATTCCCTGCAGCCCAACCACTGCTTATGCTAGCAGTTTGGCAGTTCAATTCTGACTGGTTCAAGGTTGATTCAGCCTTCCATCCTTCTGAGGTTGGTAAAGTCAGGACCCAAATTGTTGGGGGCAAATATGCTGACCCTGTAAACTGCTTAGAGAGGGTTGTAAAGCACTGTAAAGTGGTATATAAGTCCAAGGGCTATTGCTAAGTGCTATAATTCGCGGTTGCTGTAATGCAAGTCATTTGCCAGGTGCCTGAAATGCAGTGTTATGAGTGTGTGTGTGTGTGTGCTTGCCTCGACACTGGAACTTTGGAACCAGGTTCTAAGCATCTTTTGGTGGGAGTCTGTCATAGTTTCAAGTGGTTGCTAAGTGACTGGTCGTAGGTCGAGGACTACCCGTAATATATTTCACATGGCGTTGTCCTTGAAAAATAATGTAAAGATATTTCAGAAGTCAACAAAGAACAGTTCTCTTGCATCTATTATGCTTACGGTACAATAAGAATAATGTAAACTACTTTTCTATTTGTAGATGTATTCAAGATATCTTCCAACCACAAAATGAAATACAAAAATATAAAGCTTGACAATAACATTACTGCAATTAAAATGAGAATTAGAAGAAACGGTTAAAAACTTTACAAAAGAGGGTTTTGTTTTGGTTATTTCCTAGACCTTGGGATTCCAGGATTGACAGGAATCTGTTCTGTATATTGAATAGCTGTACTACTCTACTTTCCAAAACATTCCTATGTGTTTTAAGGAAAATAACATTTTACAGACTATACTGCCTTATTGGTCTCATTGCTCAACAATGTAGCCAGGAATGTAAACTGAATTCAGTAAGAAAATTAAAAGCAGATGGTTTGGAGATCTGGGAATATATATATATATGTATGTGTATGTGTATGTGTATGTGTATGTGTATGTGTATGTATATGTATGTGTATATATATGTATATATGTGTATATGTGTATGTATATGTATGTATGTGTATATGTATATGTATATGTATGTATATATATGTATATATATGTATATATATATGTATATGTATATATGTGTATATATGTGTATATGTATATGTATATATATGTATATATATGTATATGTATGTATATGTATATGTATGTATATGTATGTATATGTATATGTATATGTATATGTATATGTATGTATATGTATATGTATATGTTTTCTTTCTTTCTTGTGTAATTTTATATATCCAAATTGGTAGCTCTTACTATATCTAAAATTTGAATCTGAATTTTTTAAGCCTCGTTGTTTTATGGGTTCACATCTGCCCACTTTTAATTTCCAAAGATGGTTTCCTTTTTCACAGAAATAATAAAAAAAAGTCAAGGCGGGAGCCACAACCGGGTGACCAAAGCACCACCCCTTTTAAATAGGGGCAAAGGAGTGGGGCTTCCGTCACATGGTTATTGCTGCCATCTCGAGCTTTTTGTCCCCATCTCTGTGACCATTCCTGCTTCCCCATCTATTTTCCTCTTGTAGTTTGTTTTTCCAACTTCTCTTTGTTGGTGAGTTGTGAGTCTTCCCACTCTACAAAATCTCTTTGAAACATGTCTTGAGAGAAAATCTCAACATTCAAAAGCAGTAGGAGGACTGGATTCATTTCTCATCCTATGCCTTGTAACATTTAAATCAGATCCGGGCATATAACAGAATAACAGAGTTGGAAGGGACCTTGGAGGTCTTCTAGTCCAACCCCCTGCCCAAGCAGGAAACCCTCTACCATTTCAGAAAATGGTTGTCCAATCTCTTCTTAAAAACCTCTGGCCTTTGGCTGTCCCTGTCCAGCCTGCATGGATTACTTTTATTTTGAAGGCAATTGCTATTTTATTCCAATGTATGTATGTTCATCCGTGCATGCCTCTGCACCTGGATCACAGTCCTATTGGCTCAGCCCTGCGCAACAATCCCAGTTTCTCATGTGGCACCTTGAAAAAATTAATTGCCTGCCCCCATTTAAACTTTTGTTGATAGCTGGTGGTTAAGATGAAGGTGGCTGAATAAAGGTTAAGAAATAGAAAATGATGTTGGGATTTTTTCCTTCTGTGGACAGTTGGGCGGATACCCATTAAGGAACTATATTTGGCATCAAAGAGTGAAAAGAAGCAGACTGGGATATTGAGCAGTTCCCTTGGTCCACAAGTGAAAACAAGGCAGTTTCGAGATAATTCACACCTCTGAAACAAATGCTACAATCCACCAGCGCTATCTTTCCAATTTCACACATTTTCATACATTGCTTAAAATTGCAATAATGGTTTTGGCTTAAAAACATAAAAAACCAGAATGCCTATGAAGTGCAGAGTTTATCATGAAATATACACACTCACAGATATTGGCGTTGTAGAACATTCATGTTTATACATAATTTATAGAATATTCTAATATTCTTAAATATATATATATCGAGGCAGAACACAATGAAGCTTCTAATTACTATTTGCAAGTATGGTACAATACAAAAATAAACTCATTTGTTTATCCAAAAGAGTGATAGGAGCATTATTTTCCATCCCATTTTTTCCTCCTCCTTCAAATTAATTTTCAAATATTCATATATATTTTTTGTTGCAGTGATGGTACTAGAATCTGTTGGGGAGTGGGGTTGAGATCAGCAATGAAATCACATTATGGTTTAACCACTTGTGAGGCCAGCCATCAAAATCAGATCTTCTATCTTAACCTTCCAATACCTGACATTCTCGTATTTACATATTTGAGACCTCTAATCCCTTGATGGGTATGATGATATTAAGATGCATGGCAGGCACCAGGTGGCAAAATCTGCTCTATTAATTTGAAATAAATGCAGGGTCCACTGAAATTAATTATTTAATTTCCTCCTTTATTTTCATGAAAAACTCAAGGCAGTAAACACACACAGTCCGCCTTCCTTTATCTATTTTCCCCACAACAACCACCTGTGAGGTGGATTGGTTTGAGAAAGAGTCTCTGGCCCAAAGTTTTTCATGCTTAAGGTGGGACTAGAACTCACAGTCTCCTGGTGATTGGCCCAAAGTCACCCAGCTGGCTTTCATGCCCAAGGCGGGATTAGAACTCACAGTTTCCTGGTGATTGGCCCAGAGTCACCCAGCTGGCTTTCAGGCCTAAGGTGGAACTAGAACTCACAGTCTCCTGGTTTCTAGCCTGATGCCTTAACCACTATACCAGTAATAGAGCACCTCTCAGATCATCCCTGACTCACATCATCCCTATGCTAGCTGAGAAAAATTTGTGAGGAACCAGAAAGTTTAGTGAAGGAAGTAAAAAGCTTCTCTATTTTCTGTTGCAACTTCTTTGGCATTCTAAATAGCATCTCCAGGCAAGGAGCTTTTATTACAGGTGATCCTCAACTTAAACCTTTCATTTAGTGATTGTTCAAAATTACAGTGCCACTGAAAAATGTGACCTACAACCAGCCCTCACATTTAACAATGGTCAAAGCATTCCCGTGAACACGATCAAAATTTGGGCACGTGGTAATTGGCAGGTCTTTATGACCGTTGCAGTGTCCCAGGATCATGTGATCACCATTTGCGACCTTCCCAGCCAGCTTCCAACAAGCAAAGTCAAGGGGGGAAGCTTAATGACTGCATGGTTCACTTAAAGGCAGTGATTCAGTTAACAGCCATGGAAAGAAAGGTCGCAAAATTGGGCAGGACTCACTTAACAGCTGCAATGGAAATTCTGGTCCCAATTATGGTAGTAAATCGAGGATTATCTGTTCTGAGATTGCAGCTGAAGAAGGAAGCTTGAGCTTCTTTCCTATGTTCCACAGTTCCAAACCAATGACCATCTTTCAGGTGCTCTTTAGAGTTTTTTAGAAGAATAGAATAGAATAGAATAGAATAGAATAGAATAGAATAGAATAGAATAGAATAGAATAGAATAGAATAGAATAGAATAGAATAGAATAGAATAGAATAGAATAGAATAGAATGGGATGGGATGGGATGGGATGGGATGGGATGGGATGGGATGGGATGGGATGGGACGGGATAGGATGGGGATGGGAGTAGAGTAGTGTAGAGTAGAGTAGAGTAGAGTAGAGTAGAGTAGAGTAGAGTAGAGTAGAGTAGAGTAGAGTAGAGTAGAATAATAACTTTATTGTCACTTTGAATGTACATCATTCAAATTTCGTTGCATTCAGCTCTTCAAAGGGCCACCACTTCCGATATACACTCCTTGTTCATGGCCAGCTCAAGTTACAGATCTTCCATTTTAGTTTCTAGGGAGTGAACAATGGCAAACAGGACAGATGGAATGTGGATTAGCCCTCAAATTAGCTTGCATTCCTGCAGGACAACCTTGCCTCCTTTCCTTTTTCTGATCCTGTGTCTTCCACATTTTCCTTAAAGGGGCCTCACTCCTTTTCGCCCCTGGAGCACGCTGGCTGCCACCGCCTCCACCTCCTCCCAAAGCCTCTCTCTCTTCCTCTGGGCCTGCCGACAGCTTCATCCAGTTCCTTCACTCCATAAGCCCTAGGACCTCTCCTCCTCTGCCTCCATCGGAAACAGCCCTGATTTGCAATAGAATCCATCTCCGATTGAAGTATTGAGTTGGTTTTAAGATGCCTTTGGGTGATGAAGCCTGGAAGTTACGTCAGGATGCTTTTTGTTGACTACAGCTCGGCTTTCAACACCATTTTGCCGAGCATTCTCATCGAGAAGCTGACTGACTTGAAATTCTCCCCCGCCATCTGTGATTGGATTCAAGACTTTCTTAGGGATCGGTTACAAACAGTGAGGGTCGGCTCTGCTTTGTCCACCCCCCTGAAGCTTTGCACCGGCACGCCACAGGGCTGTGTGCTTAGCCCCTACCTGTACTCTTTATACACTTATGATTGTGTATCATCTGACCCATCCACTGCGATAATCAAGTTCGCAGATGATACAACTGTGGTGGGTCTTATTACAGGTGGGGATGAGACAGCATATAGGGCGGAGGTACAAAAACTATCCATATGGTGTAGTAACAACAACTTGCACCTAAACATCGGCAAGACGAAAGAGATGGTGTTAGACTTCTGGAGAAAAAAGGAGGAACCTGCCCCACTTCACATCGGAGAGAACTGTGTAGAGAGAGTTTCCTTCTTTAAATTTCTGGGAGTCTACCTCTGTGAAGATCTGACCTGGAAAGTTAACACAACTCAGGTGGCTGGAAAGGCCCAACAGAGGCTTCACTTTCTTAGGGTCTTGCGGAAGAACAGGGTAGAACAACAGCTAATGACCCTCTTTTACCGGTCTACTATAGAGAGCGTCCTCTCGTATGGTATTGTGGTTTGGTATGCTGGTCTGACAGCCGCGGACAGGAAAGTATTACAGAGGGTAGTGAGCACAGCACAAGACATTGTGGGCTGTTCCCTGACACCACTGGATGACATCGCCAGGGCTCGTTGCCTGGGAAGAGTGAGGAAGATTCTCAGGGATGACTCACACCCTGGACGGTATCTCTTTACTCTCCTACCATCCGGTACCAACAGGCTGAAAAATAGCTTTTATCCGTGGGCTGTTAGGCTTTTAAATGGGACATAATCTTATGCAGAATTGACTTGGGAGGCCGGTGTGTGGTGTAGTTGGTTCACATAGTGTGGTGGGATGGAGGGTTTGTTGTCACTGTGTGTTGGGGGGAGAGAGCACAGGGGGAGGCTCAGCTAATCTCAATGTACACATGTTGTACTTTGACAATAAAGGTTTATTATATTATTATTGTGACAACTACAATTCTCAGCCACACTGGTGTGCCTTTACTGGTTGGGCATTTTTAGAGATGTAATCTGACATATCTGGAAAGGGCACCAAGTTGCGGGAGACCCCCTGAATATGTCAGGTGCTTTCAAGTCTGGATCATGAGCTGAGAATATTTTCCAGCACCACTTCAGCATCATCCTGAGGTGATGGTAACAAGCAATTTCAATGGATGGTTGGACCTGCATCGTTCAGCTCAAGTTCTACTAATGTTATTTTTGGCTTGGTGGCAGTTTGTCATTTTACATGAATGATTAATTGGAGAGATAGTTGGTAAATTGTGACTGAACCAGATGTTTGTCTGAGTCTATGGGGGGGGGGGAATGGAAATTCTGAGCTCTGCCAAAGCAATGCGGCTTCCTCCCTTCCCTCTTTGAAAACAGAGGTGCATTCTCAACCAATTTACACTTCCATTCAGCATTTTAAAGCTCTTTATACAAACAAGAATCAAAGTAAATATTTAATGTTGCTTTAATATGGTGTTTTTTTAAACCTCTCCAATGATGCAAGGTTACCGGGGGTTTTGTTTGAACTTGAGAAGTTGAAGTGTGATGCAATATTAAGATATTTGTCTTTATGCTTGAAATGTTTAAACCTTTTTTCTGCTGGAGACATTATTCACTTAAGACTACATGGCATGGGGCCTGGCTATTTTGGGCACTGCTTGTCTCCACAGCTCTCTGCCTGGCTGGTTCAGACTGACAGGGCTGCTTTGTTCTGGATCTCTTCAGTTAAACAGAATCATTTGAAAATGGGCCTATTCTATTGTGGTGCCTGTCCTATAAATTCTGGCTGTCCCTGACATCTTTGTGATTTATGTCCTGATGGTATTCTGGAAGGCCTTAAAGATTTTCTCCCAGGCTGTTCTATGTGTTAACCAGATTTACCACATACTTATGGAATACAGCGAGTCCTCGACTTACAACAGTTCATTTAGTGGCTATTTGAAGTTACAGCAAGCACTGGAAAAAGTGGCTTATGACCATTTTTTCACACTTACGACTGTTGTGCCATCCCCTTGGTCACATGATCACAATTCAGCCTCTTGGCAAATGATTCATATTTATGATGGTTGCAGTATTCCGGTGGCTCCGCGGCGACGGAGACAGCCTTCCCGGGCTGCCCGCGGCTCAGCTGAGTGATTTTCGCCCGAAACAGCGCTGATCAGCTGTTCGGGCGAATTTGAAGCCCCCTCCTCGGGAGAAGAGGAGGGGGTGAGGCCCCAGGTAGGGGTTGAGTTCTCCGGGGCCGCCTGAGCTTGCAGCTTGGGCGGCCGAAGGATTGAACTCCCCCGCAGCCTGGGTCGCTCCCAGCTGGCCAGCGCCTCTGCTCCTGACTTTATGGAGCAGAGCCAGGCGTCTGCGACCACCCCTGCCTGAAGGAAGGACTATGGAATAAAAAGAGCAGGCAGAGCGGTACAAGAGGAAAAGGTGAAGAGGATTATTTTATTCTACTCTCGAGCTTGATGGACTTTTTAAACTCTAAGTGAAAGTGCGTCACAATTGAAAGTAAAAGATGGCGGCTAAACCTCCCCCTAAAACTCTTCGGAGTGCTGGAACTTCCCCGGTGCAACAATCATCATTGCAGGCATTGCATCCTCCTGATGTAGTGACATTGAAGGACTTACAAGATGCTCTTGAAAAACATACCCAGGTAATCTTGGAATCAATTTTGGAATCAATGGGTGATAAATTTGCACAGATGGAGGAGAAATTGAAGAAGTTGGAGGAGAGAATGGAGGAGAGGATGGAATAGAAGTACAGGGTGATGAAGGTAGACATTTTGTCTTCAGTGTATAAAGTGGCTGAATGTGTGGAAGATTTGGATGAAAAAGTCAAAGATTTGACTCAAAAGAATGCCATATTAGAAGCAAAAGTATTGGAGAATGAAGATTTAAGAGACAAAATGGATAAAGAATTGAGTCTTGCTCAATATTTCCAGATGCAGTTTGCCATTAGAATCAGAGGTTTAAAGGAGAATATTAAGGAAGATCTAAAGCAGCTGGTTTCTGAGGCTCTCGAAGTGGTATTGAATCAGCCAGCATCTGAAATAAAAGGAGGCATGGATAAAGTGTATCGTGTGAACTCATGGATTGCTAGACAGAGAAAGTTGCCTAGAGATGTGGTGGTTTATTTTACAAAAAGGGAAATTAGAGATGAAGTTATACAAGCTGCCTATGATACTAAGGTCGTGATTGCTGATCAAGAAGTTCTGGTTCTAAAAGAAATTCCTCCAAAGATTTTAAGGAGAAGGAAGGATTTTACATTTCTTGTGCAAGAGCTCAAGCAACGAGATATAAGGTTCAGATGGGAGATTCCAGCTGGGTTGATGGTGATGCATGAAGGTAAAAGGTACCGTCTGGTTACTGTGATGCAAGCGCGTGATTTTTACAATAATGTTTTAAAAGCAACCCCATTAACACTTCTGGAAGCTGCAAAGGGATCTGGAGAAGGAAAATATCAAGAGGCTGAAGATGGACAGACAGAGGAGAATGGTGCTGGAGGAGATCAAGTTATAACACTTTTGGATGATCCCAGAGAACAGAGGGTGACGCGTGCTGCTTTAAAACGATCAAAAAAGATAAAAGAACAAGATCAGCAGAAGTCTATGGAACTTTCACAACGTACTTATAGTCAAGTAGTGGGAGGTGGGAAAAGATTTGGGTGAGGAATGTAAAATTTATACAAGTTTGAAATCTAAGAGAGAATTTTTATAAAATGTTTTATAGATGGTATTTAGATTTTAAAAAGCTAAGCATGTATCTGAATTATTAGCCTAAATGTTGGAGGTGTGGTGATAAAGATGTAATATATTTTCATATTTTCATATATGGTAGACTTGTAAAAAGGTTAAGGCTTTTTGGATAAAAGTCTGATGGAATATACTAAGTTGATGTTGAATTTAATTACGGGGATAGTACTGGAAAGAGGAACTGCCGACTATAGAAGAGTGGATTTTAAAGGTTTCTGACCTGGTCGAAATGGTGAAGATTTCGGCCTATTTGAAAGATTACTCGCAGGAACGTTATATTATGGAAGGGAGAAAATGGCTTGGGTTTATTCAGAACAAGTATAGGGTTAAGAAGTTTTATATTTGAATAAGTCTTCTTTCTTTGTTTTTTTTTCTATATTAGTTTTTTTTTATATATATTTATATATATTTAATATTACTAAGGTTTGTTTTATCCTATATAAGCTAGAGAGTGATAGATTTTAGAGTTTATGGTTGTTAGTATATGGTTGTTTATGATTGTTTTTTTTATATATACCTTGTATTTAGCTCTGGGAAGTCGGGGGGGGGGAAGGGGAGAGGAAGGGGGGGAGGGAGAAGGGGGGGAGGGGGATTTTTTAAGGGAAAAATTGTATGTTAAAACTTTTCAATAAAAAAAAAAGAAAAAGTGGCTTATGACCATTTTTTCACACTTACGACTGTTGTGCCATCCCCTTGGTCACATGATCACAATTCAGCCTCTTGGCAAATGATTCATATTTATGATGGTTGCAGTGTTCCGTCGCTGAAAACCACTGTTTACCTCCACTTTTCAGCAAAAATGGTCTGAAGCAAGCAATGGAGTTGCTTAACAATCATGGTGTTTGCTTAATAAAAGTGGATTTGCTAAAGGACCATGGTGATTTACTTAACTACTGCCACAAAATCAGGTCAGTCAGATGACGACTTGCTTTACAACCATCATGACTTATGAACATAATGGGCAGGATAACAACAACAACAACAATAATAATAAAGTTGGAAGGGAAGAAGAAGAAGAAGGAGAAGGAGAATAGGGGGCAGAGGGCTACTGCAAATCCACCAAACTGTAGAAGAAGAAAAACGAAGTTTGAATGACCATGTAAATCAAAGTACAGAAAAATTGCTGCAGGCTGTGAAAACAGAGAGCATTATAAAAATAACAGAAACAAAGGCAGAATATAAGGAAAAATGGCTGGATGACAGATTAAATAGATGGAAAACCAAAGCTTTGCATGGACAGCATTTGAAAAACATTGAAGGAAAATGTGATAACAACTTGACATGGGCATGGCTTAAGATGGGAACCATCAAGAAAGAAACAGAAGGCTTAATACTGGCTGCTCAAGAACAAGCACTACAAACTAATGCAATGAAAGCGAAGATACAAAAATCTACTGACAATCCAAATTGCCGACTTTACAACGACAAAGTTGAAACTGTTTCACATTTAATATGTGAGTGCAGCAAAATTGCACAAACTGATTACAAAGCTAGACATGACCGAGTTGCTAAACTAATTCACTGGGCATTGTGTAAAAAAAATACGACTTGCCTGTGTCTGAAAAGTCGTGGGAACATAGGGTGGAAAAAGTTGTTGAGAATGACAGGGTGAAGATCTTGTGGGACTTCCAAATACAGATCGCCATTTGGAACACAACACGCCAGATATCGCAATCATAGAGAACCGAAGCGTACAGTTGATTGATATTGCTGTACCAGGAAATGCCAGAGTTGAAGAAAAAGAACTGGAAAAAAATATGAAATACCGCAACCTGGCTATTGATTATGGATGAAACGATTATGGATGAAACGTGTAACAGTGATACCCATTGTCATCGGGGCACTGGAAACTATGTCCAAAAACTTTGCAAAATACATCAAGAAATTGCAGCTTCTTGCAATAACTCCAGCAAAGCTACAAAAAACTGCGCTACTCGGAACATCTTACATTTTAAGGAGATACCTGGTTGATACCTAGGATGCTGGCAGCAACCCGTGTCAGCCATTAGTGCCAGTCAATTTGAGTGTTCAGTTGACTGAGTTTCATGTTTTATGAATAATAATAATAATAATAATAATAATAATAATAATAATAATAATAATAATAATAATAATGATGATGATGATGATGATGATGATGATGATGATGATGATAAAGTTGGAAGGGACCTTGGAGGTCATCTAGTCCAGCCCCATGCTTAGGAAGGAAACTCTATACATTTCAGACAAATGGCTGTCCATCTCTTCTTAAAAACCTCCAGTGTTGGAGCATTCACAGCTTCCTGGAGGCAGGTTGTTCCACTGATTCATTGTTCTAACTGTCAGGAACCTTAGTTCTAGGTTGCTTCTCTCCTTGATTAGTTTCCATCCGTTGCTTCTTCTGCCTTCAGGCGCTTTGAAAAATAGCTTGACTCCCTCTTCTTTGTGGCAGCCCCTGAGATATTGGAAGACTGCTATCATGTCACCCCTCGTTCTTCTCTTCTTTAAACTAGACATACCCAATTCCAGTAACCGTTCCTTATATGTTTTAGCCTCCAGTCCCCTGATCATCTTTGTTTCTCTTCTCTGTACTCTTTCTAGAGTCATGCGTCAAGATCTCTCTCTAGTTTTTGTCTAACTTTCCGTATCATACAATCAAATGGGAAATTCCATACTTTTTTCAGTTTTGGCATCACTTTTGTCTTCCTATAAGTTAACCTCGTTACCAAATTAACAAATTTACATCTGTTTTCCATACTATACTGAACTCTAATTAACTAGACAAATGGGCTTGTCTATCACAGTAGGAAATATACACACATCTAGCCAAAGGATGGCATAGTGGCTCAGGGGTTAAGACTCTGTGCTCATTGGCTGGAAAGCTTGCAGCCCACGTTCGAGACCTGAGCTCCACATGATGGGGTGAGCTCCCGTCCTCACTTCAGTTCCTGCCAACCTAGCAGTTTGAAAGCATGTAAATGCAAGTAGATAAGTGGATACCACTTAGGTGGGAAGGTAACAGTGCTCAGTGATGTCATGCTGGCTACATGACTGTGGAAATGTCTTTGGACAACATGGCTCAGTGGTCTTGAAATGGGGATGAGCACTTCCCTATAGTTGGCAATGATTAGCACAGTAAAATCCTGAGGAACTTCTTTAACCTTTATCCTAGCCAAAGATAATGTTTACTAAGCCTAGCATGGTATAGTGCAGAGGTCCCGAATCTTTTGGGCACCAGGGACTGGTTCCGTGAGGAGAGCTTTTTCCGCGGACTGGAGGGTGTGTAGTTTTGTGTGCTGCCTGCATATCATGGATGGGGCTTTGCTTGTTTGTGTGGACTGGTTGCTGGCATGCCATGGCCTGGTACTGGTCCACGGACTGGGGGTTGGTGACCCATGGTGTAGTGATTAAGTTATTGTAGATCAGGAGACCAAGATTCAGGCTAGAAGCATTCTGGGTGACTTTGAAGTAGCCCCTCCTTCTCAACAAACCTACACTATTGTTATGGGGACAGAATGTAGGATACTACCCTACTTTAAGTGTCACTGAGATCCTAGAGAAGAGACAGGGTATAAATGGAAATAATCATAATTTTACGGACTTGATTATGAATGTTGCGTGAGCACAGCCATATTAGCTACATTTATTAAGTTAACTTAATTTAGTTTTTTCCCACTTTGGGGAGGAAAACTGCAGACCATCCATTCAGATGGCAAGTGCAGCCTTCAGCAAAAATGTATAAAATCATGCATCTCTGAAATAGAAAAATCTTTCAAGCAGAGGACAATTTTCTGGCAGGCTTTCAAATGGAAGAGAATCCCCTGACAGCCTTAAAACAGAGCAGTGTTTTTCAACCTTATCAACTTTGAGATGTATGGACTTCAACTCCCAGAATTCCCCAGACAGTCTTATGGATGCCCTGTGCACAGAAATACTTAAATCCAAAACAGGGTCCACAGTGAGATCATAACTTATTCGCCACCAGTTCTGATATTTCAATTTAGCAAAAAGTTGCAGGCATTGTAGAACCAAGTCAGATTTTGACCATGATCTTTAAAACCCTGAATCGTTCAGAACTAACATACCTCAAGGGCTGCTTTTGCTGTATCCATCAGGATTCCCCTAAATTGTCCCCTAAATTGTCTCTTTTAAAATTGCCTTTTAAAATAAGAAACCCTTTCCTCTGCTTTTCAGTGCCTCCTGTCCCCCATATTTAGCTTGCTGCAGGCTTGCTTAAATGTGTTCTCGTTTTGATCGAATTATTGTAAATAACTTCAGTATTGCTATAATAAGAGTTCTTTTCTGTTCCAGTTTTAACTTATAAAGCATTGTCTCTTTTTTTACAACATGGCAAGCTGCCTAAAATGGTACAAAAGTTATGCAGAATGCACATGCCTTCTATTCTAGGATTCAAAGAAATAAACAAGTTAATATATTTTCAACAGCAGTTGCAGTGGGGACAGACTGGTGAAATCCATAGTGCAGTGGTATGATGCAAGCCACATCTCTGTTTTATTGGCTTGCTGTATGTATGTATGTATGTATGTATATATGTATGTATTTATTTATTTATATACCCCCACCTTTATTATTTTTTTGTAAATAACTCAAGGAGATGAACATACCTAACATTCCTTCCTGCTCCTATTTTCTACACAACAACATCCCTGTGAGGTGGGTTGGGCTGAGAAAGAGGACTGAGTCAAAGTCATCGTCAGAATAATAATAATTTGGGGTTCCAACTCCAGCCGAGGTTGTGCAAGAATAAATAAAAATGAAATCCAGGCAGCTTTGAGGAAAGGGTTTGCTTTTAGGGGCAGCTGCAGAGAAATGCGGTACAGTGACACAGTTATTATAGGGGAGCTTATCCAGGGTGTGGAAGTGTCTCTGTGTTGATTCTAGGGTGACATTTGAGGGGTGCACGTGTGTGTAGATATGTATTCTTGTGAACATGCAGTTCAACTGGAAGACCTAATTTAATTAAATCTGTTTGTGTGTATAGACCTTCTCCTTTGGTATGTGGATCAGGTCTGGGTAACTTATTTGGGAGTTTGAGGATGTTTGGGTAAAAGTCCACCCCACCCCTGTTTGCTACTTTTACTTGATTAGTTTAGTTTCAGGTTGACTGTCAATTATGTAGTGGAGACACCGGTTCTCAGTCCATTGTGGATTCTGTTAATGTTTTAAGATAAGATGGAAACAGTATAAAGAATAAAATATATTTTGATATAAAACTTCTCACATCACCCAGCTGGTGTTCATGGTTAAATCAGAATTTGAACTCATGATGTCCTGCTTTCTAATCGGATGCCTTAACCATTAGACCAAACTGGCTTTTTGATTATGATGTCAGATACATGAAAAAGGGGTGGAGCTTTCAAGCTCCTATGGACACACACGTATACGTTCTCTCTCTTTTCTCTTCTGTTTACGTAGCCTATGACTTACTTTTCTGTAATAATCCAGATAGGAGTCATTGCTTTTTCATCCGGGCAAACATGATGTTGAAAGAAAAATCTTCATCAGGGTGCAGTCCAAGCCGGGAATAAACAAAATGGAGACTGCTTTAGAAAGAAGGTTGTAGTTTATTGAAGAGCAAAGCCAGACAGAAATGAGGCTCTGGGAAAGCTGGGAGTGGTGGGTTTTTATACCTTCTGGGGCTTTTGAGGTTATATCCTGTTCCTGTTTGAGGCTTTGTATTTCCTGTGTCATGTACTTTGACCTGAGTCTCTGTGTGTCCTTTTGGTATTCTGATGGTCGGTATGTAGATTTTAGGGGTGTTTATCTTCCTAATTTCATCAGCTTCTAGCTTTCTGGCTTCAACCTTTCTGAAAGGATTATCACATCTGCATTTCTAAAAGCTGGTTTCTGCCTAGTTTCTGCTTGGGGGAGAGGAGCTGGGGCTGGTTTCTGTCTTTTTAAAGATCTTCTCCATTGTTCCTTTGGGAAAATATATTCTCCCTTTTTAATATTGCCTAAAATATTTCTTTCTCTGGATTCTTCCCACAATGAGTTTGCCTGGCTATCTGCATTAGCAAGTTTTATGCATTTGTTCCCATTTTCTCTTTGGCACCCTAGTTATGGCTCACAAACAGAAATTAATTTTCACCCACAGTAAGCAGTCTTTCAGCCAAGAAAACCCCACCATCCCCTGGGCCTAAATAACCAGTGAATCTTACAGTGTTATGGTAAATTGGAAGGAGCATACAAGAGACCACAGAGGGCTGTCAAAGGTCAGAGAAAGTTTAAAGCAGTGTTTTTCAATCCTGGCAACTTTAAGATGTGTGGTCTTCAAACTCCCAGAATTTCTGCTGTCTGGGGAATTCTGTGAGTTTTGAAGTCCACAGATCTAAAAGTTGCCTTAGTTTGAAAAACACTGGCTAAAAGCATCTTTGCAAACTTTCCCTTCAATTATCTGGAACTGATGTTTGTGAGAAACTGTGAGATGGGAATGCTAGTGAAGGAATACAATTTTATCGAGAAGCAATTCAGCCCAGATCTGAGATCCTGGGTAGTATGTTTTTTTTTCTCAAATAACTCTATAGGTCTGGCTGGAATTTACTCTTCTGGTTTTTAAGATTATGACTAGCATGGAAGATGGCTTTTTGAAACCCTTATGATTCTTCATGGCTTTTGCCTACTGGATGGGACTTGAAAAAGATGGTGCTTTATCTCCACACAATGTCTTTCCTTTTTCTGGAATGGTTATCAGTTCAGGAGACAGCATTGTTTTCATTCTATCCACATGGTTGCATTTCTGAATGTTCAGTTTTCAGGACCTGGAATGGACTTGGTTCCAGGTTAGACATGGTCCAACGTATGTTGCAAAGAAGTGGAGCTACCAGACTTAGCAATGCAAGGTTTTTTAGATTTATTGTTATTTCTTATTAATTAGGCAATTAATGGAAAAAGAAAAAGAGCAAAACACAAACATAATAATGATGGAGATACATATAAGCATGGAGACAACAATAAAATACATGGAGAAACAATAAAAGTTAAAGTCCGTAGGAAAATGAATGAAAATATTATAATATCTTAATGAGCATTTTTGTTTGCTAAACTTCCTGAAGTACAGATGTATGTATTGGCTCTATATTTTTGTTCGTATTTGTTTTGTCTGTCTTCTTTCAAAGTCCATTAAGTCTAGTTGCTATCAGGTCCCATTAATCTGTGGATTTATTTCATTTGCTTAAAACTATCTGAATATCTCTT
This sequence comes from Vipera berus, assembly GCF_964194415.1. Lineage (NCBI taxonomy): Eukaryota > Metazoa > Chordata > Lepidosauria > Squamata > Viperidae > Vipera > Vipera berus. The sequence continues at coordinate 347,095,415 of NC_138202.1, forward strand.
AAACAAGCAAGGCATATTAAATATCTTTTAGTTAAAAGATGCATTTTGGGATTCAATGTATTTTTGAAATTATGCAATGTGTCACAACATTTGGAGAAATACAGATGAAGTTTTTAAAAAATGGATATTAGCATTCTTATTTATCCAGGATGAATCAGTCACATGTTTTTAAATATTCCAATTCAGGAAATCTTCAAACATCTCAAGATTAGAAAGAAAAGAGTTATTGTAAATAATGAAAGGAAAGAGGAGGAAAGAAAGAATGAAAAGAAAAAAGAAAGAAAGAAAAAAAGAGGGAGGAAGGAAGGAAAGAAAGAAAAAGAAAAAAGAAAGAGAAACAGGGAAAGGAAAGGAAGGAAAGAAGGAAGGAAGGAAGACATGAAGGAAGAGAAAGGAAAGAAGGAGGGAAGGAGGAAGGAAAGGAGGAAGAAAGAAAAAAGCAAAAGAAATAAAAAGGACAAGAGGAAGAAGGGAGGAAGGAAGGAAGGGAAAGGAGGGAGGGAGGGAAGAAGAGAAAGAAAGAAAGAAAAAATCTGGAGTCTTAACGTGTCTGCCTCCACCCTCTGGCAATACTGCTGTTGTGATTCAGGGTCAGCCTGTGGGTTCGGCAGTTGGGTCGGACGACTCAGAGGAGGAGGAGGAGGGGGGTGTTGAAGAGCTTGCTGAGGGGGTTGGACAGCTTGATGAGAGCCCTCAGCCAGGCCCCTCTCACCTGGTCACGACGCAGACCCAGCTGTGTGAGCCTGACAGCGTGGATGAAGATGACCCACAGCTGGCCCTGTTCAAGGACGCCCGACACAGGAGGCAGTCAATCAGGAGTAAACAGAGGAAGGCAATGGGGCTCCTCGGAAGGAGGCAGAGAGAAGCCACGCCCTGAACTGTATAAAAGGGGGAATGCGTGGGAGGGCTGGTTTGCTGAAGGCAACCGCTTGAAAAGCTCCTGTTTCTTGGTTTGTGTCTTGTTCTATTTGTTTTTGTAGCAATAAATTTGGCAGGCGTAATTCCAGCCTCTTGCCTTCTTGTAAAAGGGATTGTCCCTGCTTTTTCTGCAGGGCCGGTAGCAGGCTGGTACAGAACAACTGCCATTGGAAACTCAGTTATTGATTTGGGGGGAAAAGCATGCAAAATATCCAACCGGTTAATCCATAATGGGACAAGAACATAGAAGCCTACTCCCCCTCCCCCATTTTATTTCTTTTTACTTGACATCTGTCTCCAGCTTTGAGTAATATGATCACTGAAATTAGCCCATAAAAGCTTTTATTGATTTTTATAAGTTGTTTCCTTGAGCCCCTCCCTCCCGTTGTCCTGCAAGCAGCAATGTCATTCCCTCATCTGGAGGGGCTGTGCCGCCATTTCTAAAACTCAAGAGTGCTTATTCATAAACAGAGATGGCCGAGGAGGAAATGGTCATTAGTGGCTCTGATTCATTACAGACAAACGTTTGAAAAATGTCAGTTTCGTGCCGGGTTTGTCATAAATGAGGGGGTTGAAATGAATTCCTTCTGAAGTCCAAAAGAAGCAAGTGACTTGTAGAGCTGTAGGATGAGAACATCTTACTTCAAATACAGCCAATCCTCGACTTACGACCACAACTGAGCCCAAAATTTCTGTTTCTAAACGAGACAGTTGAGAAATGAGTTTTACCTTATTTTACGATCTTTCTTGCCATGGTTATTAAATTAATCGTTGCGGTTGTTAAGTTAGTAACACGATTGTTAAGTGAATCTGGCTTCCGCACTGACTTTGTTTACCAGAAGGTCATAATAGGGGATCACATGATCCTGGGACACTGCAACCGTCATAAATATGAGTCAGTTGCCAAGCATCTGAATTTCGATCACGTGATCATGGGGATGCTGCAACAGTCGTAAGTGTGAAAAATGGTCATATGTCACTTTTCCCAGTGCTGTTCTAACTTTGGAATGGTCACTAAATGAAGAGTTAAGAAGTTTCATGTAGCATTTGAATAAGTCTTCCTTCGCTTTTTCTTTCTTTATTTCCTTTTTTCCTTTCTTTTTTCTTTTCTATATATATTTAATATCATTAAGATTTGTATTATCCTGTATAAGCTAGAGAGTGATGGATTTTAGAGTTTATGGTTGTTAGTATATGGTTGTTTATGATTGTTTTTCTTTTCTATACCTTGTATTTAGCTCTGGGAAGTCGGGGGGGGGGAGGGGGGGAGGGGTAGGGAGGGAGGGAGAGGGGAGGGGGAGGGGGGACTGTTAAAGATAAACTGTATGTTAAAACTTTTCAATAAAAAAAAAAGAGTTGTAAGTCTAGGGTTACCTGTACAGTCAATCCTTTATTTGAAGGACCATCAGAGGATTGTCCTCAGTTTGACAGCTGTTAGAGCAGAGGTCCCCAACCTTTTGGGCACCAGGGACCGGTTACATGGAGAGAGGTTTTTCCCCGGACCGGAGGGTGCATGGTTTTGTGCGCTGCCTGCCACGGCCTGGTACCAGTCCACAGACTGGGGGGTGGGGACCCCTGTGTTAGAGGACAATTCTTTGACTGAAGGCATGGTCTCCTTCAGGAGAGGCAGTTTGGTTAGTCTGTATTTATTCTAGACCATAAACTACCCTACATTATTTTAGCTCAGGTTGGCATGTTGTGTGAACCCCATCATAATGTTCCCTGTACCATACAGGTAGTCCTCGACTTAGCAACAGTTCATTTAGTGGCCTTTTAAAGTTACAACAGCACTGAAAGAAGTGACTTATGACCATTTTTCACACTGTTGCAGCATCCCCATGGGCATGTGATCAAAATTCAAATGCAGGGCAAGTGAACTGAATTGATTGAGGAATGTTGCTGTTTCCCAGGGTCACGTGATTAGCTTTTGAGACCTTCTGACAAGCAAAGTCATTGGGGGAAGCCTGATTCACTTAACAACCATATTACTAACTGCAGTGATTCACTTAACAGCTGTAAAATGGGCCAAAACCTACTCACTTAATAGAAACCTGGGGCTCAATTGTCATAAGCTGAAGACAATTAAATATGATTATTTCTGTGGTGTCTTTTGGGGAGGTTTCTTCAGATTGCAGACACTGATCTGAATGTAAACAATAATTGCAAAAGATCCACGGAAGCTCTGGAATTTTGAAAACTGGGTGTCTATTTGTGTGCCTTTATTTGCATATTTTTTTCTTCCTAGTGTTTTTTTTCCTGCAGGTGCAGCATCTGCTTTTTTCAGATTTTATATGAATGGAACTTAAAACCACTAAATCTCTTTGGGAGGATTTAGATAAAATTAGATTTAGAAGAAATTAAAAGCTGAGAAACTCTATCCATTTTTCGGTGTTTTGTCTCTCGGTTAAATTTATATCCTGCCTTTTACTCCAGAGTTCTGTAATCCAATTGTAATCCCAGCCTTAAAATTTCTAAAGTAGGTTGGGCTAAGGATGGGTTCTGATCTGAGTTCATATCGGCACAGTTGTTCAATGAACATGTTTCCTCACATTTTTTTTCTTGTACCTGCAAAGCATCATTGTGTAGCTCCAAAGCAGCTTTTGCATCAGAGAGGAAACTGTCAGAGAAATGGTGTTCAGTTGCTTAACACATCCACTAACTCAGAGATTTGCAGTAATTATAGTTTTAAATAGACATGAGCAGACATGAACAAAAGTGGGTTTATTCCCAAGTATAAACTAGAAATAAAACAAGATCATGCTATAACACCGTTTCCTCCAGGGCCTTGCTCATGTCTGTATGCTACCTTGTCTGTTAACTGTTTCTTCTTCACCTCCACTGCTGCTCAAAATAATAACAACACTTTTCATTTGTTTGTTTTCCTTTTTAACAGCTAAGAAAAGAACCTGTAGTGTTTTCAATTTATCCATTTCATGGCTGATCTGAATAACAGAATAACAGAGTTAGAAGGGATCTTAGAGTTGTTTGAGTCCAATCCCCTGCTCATGCAGGAAACCAAGTGGATGTCCAATCTCTTCTTAAAAACCTCCAGTGTTGGAGCACCCACAACTTCTGAAGGCAAGCAGTTCCACTGATTAATTGTTCTGTCAGGAAAATTCTCCTTAATTCCTGGTTGCTTCTCTCCTTGATTAGTTTCCATCCATTGTTTCTTGTCTTACCTTCTGGTGCTTGGGAAAATAGGTTGACCCCCTCCTCTTTGTGGCAGCCCCTCAAATACTGGAACACTACTATCATGTCACCCCTAGTTCTTCTTTTCACTAGACTAGAACCCAGTTCCTGCTACCATTCTTCATATGTTTTAGCCTCCAGCCCACCTTTGTTGTTTTTTTATGCACTCTTTCCAGAGTCTCAACATCTTTTTATAATATGGTGCCCAAAACTGGATGCAGTATTCTAAGTGTGGTCTTACTAAGGCTTTATAAAATGTTACTAATACTTCATGGGGTCTTGATTCTGTCCCTCTGTTAATGCAACCTAGAATCACATTGGCTTTTTTGGCTGCTGCTGCACACTGCTGGCTCATATTTAAGTGGTTGTCCACTAGGACTCCAAATTTCCTCTCACAGTTACTGCTATTGAGCCAGGTTTCACCTAATTTGTACCTTTACAATTGTAGAATGTTTGCCCATTTTTCTTGGGAATTTAGATTCTAATCTGAAGTTTCTCTGAATTCTGGCATTCCAGACATATGTTTGACTTCTAGCTTCTAGTTTATGAAGTTGGTGAAAAGTTCTGGATTCGGTGCGTAGAGATATAATATGTGGCTGTAATCTTTTGTGGAAGTTTCCCTCCAGGGAGATGTGCCTGCTACCTCTTTCATTACCTTTCTTTCTAGCACCTGGCAAAGATAATTTTAGTGAGTTTTTGGATGGAAATTTGAAATTTGAAATTTCAGTATGTTGTTTGTCACTTAGTGAAAACTTTGAAATATGGACTAAACTTCTTTAAAATAAATAAATAAAACTTTTAGGCTAAGAACACTCAGACACCCAGATACACACAGAGAGAGACATTCATTCATGTGTTGCAGACACAGCATGCATTCTTCTTAACTTCCTCTTACTACTTTGGTGTAAGGGAAATACAAGGGAGTTCTGGTTCTTGCAATTCTGGTGACCTCAACCATTGTTATTTGATGCTGTTATAATGTGTCTTTGAGGGTGTCTCTCCACCCTCTTCTGGGCCTGCCTGTGTTCTTTGATCTTCTCCTCTTTTTGCATATACCTTGTATGCTCTCCAGGTGAGCAAACCACTTAACTCACTGCCTTTACATGCAGTTTAGGATTGGTTCTATTCCAATTCTTTCTCTTATAATCTCATTTTTTAATTTTATCCCTACTGGTTACTCCGGGAGCTTTCCTCAAACATCTGCTTTCAATGGTGACTAGCTTTTGCTTATGCTTTATTGCAAGGGCTTGTTTAGCACTTGTAACATAGGGTAGGGATGAATATGCTTTGCATGAGATGATTCTTTGTCCTGATCAGTTATTTATGTTGTAGGACTGGGGCTATCTGTCCAAATACTTGGTTGGCCCTACTGCATTGTATGCTACTCTCTTCGTCCATTTTTCCATCTTCAGTGAGTGTCTTTCCTAGATAGTTGAACTCTGAAGCATGCTTTCATTTATTTATAAATCCTCTTGGGGGGTTGGAGGAGGAGAAAGCCTTTATAAGTGTTCTTTCTCAGAAATAGCTGCTGAAGATGCCTGGATTGTCACCATCCAACCCCCTCTCTTTCTTTCCACCACCACCCCTTCCATTTTCAAACTCTTCTCTCCCAAGTGCAAGGATGCTAAGTAGCAAAAGCTGAATTTTGTTCTTGTATAAATATTTCACTTTTAGACTGAAGACTATGTGCAGACCTAGAGTTGCAAGCTGGTTTTAAATGCCTGCTGGGCAGCTGGGCTGTAAGAAATTTTGCACCAACTCATGGCGTCTGTTTATAGAGCAACTACCAATTTTCCAATAATTTATGAAGCTGAATTGGTTTATGCATCTCGTTTTAAGTTATGCTAGGAAAATCACAGAAGCTCAGCACAGTTCAAGAACTCTTGAGAAAGAATATAAGAACAGAAAAGGAAGCCATTGGGTGGCATGGGGGGGGGGAGATTCTGCAGGCAGTTTGAGAGCGGGGCTAAGGTAAGGCAGATAAGAGGTTCTTTAATGCATTTTTTTAAAAAAAGGTTGTTGACAGATCAATCAATCACCTGTTCCTAATGAATAGAGTCAGATAAGATGAATTTTCTTAAAAGTTTGGGAAATCGAGCTCTTTCTCCGAGACAAAATCTGCCCACATAAAGAAGAAAAGTATAAGAAATGCTGGAAGAAGAACCAGGTCCAGTTCCAAGCTGGGAATAAAATGGAGGCTGCTTTTGAAAGCTATGCTTATTGATGAGCAGAACCAGCAACAGCATCCAGTTCTATGACAGCTGGCCACTTGATTTGACGAGTACAAGGGTTTTTATATAGTTTACAGCAGACATGTCAAACACAAGGCCCTGGGGGCCAGATCCGACCCATGAAGTGGTTTCATGTGGCCCGTGAAGCCATCCTGAAAACAGTGAGGGAATGGCCCCCACTGCCTTGGCCCTGGCCCAGAGACCCTCCTCCTGCCAGAGACCCTCAGATCTGTCCCACTCCTTCCCAGGCCCCCATAGGCACCCTTGATGCGAACGATGTAGAGCTGGCCATGCCCACCCAGTAGGCCGTATGCACTTTAGCCACACCCACCCATTAGGCCACGCCCACCCAGGCCACACCCACCCAGCCCCCTGAGGGCAACCGCAATGCTGATGTGGCCCTCAATGAAATTGAGTTTGACACCCCTGATTTACAGCATTTCGTAATTTACAAGCTTGCTTTGTGTGCATTTGTTATTTAGATTTGTTTAGCTTGTTTCGCAAAGGCTAGCAGTGGGTCAAAAATACTGACTTTCTTGGGTTTTAATCCTGTCAAACAGGTGTAATTAATTTTACCCCCTTATCTTTAGTCTGTCTGTTACCTTCAGTGAGCTCTCTTTGTGAATCAACAGGCCTGATTCAATGTTTCTGCTTTTCGTAATAGCCAGGGGTTTCATGAGTGAAACATTGTTTCTTTTATTTCTTTTCCCGAGTTTTATTCTTGTGATTTGGAGGGCATAATAAAAAGGATTGGGGGAGGGGTGCGTTCTTGCCACAGAAGGATGCACGCCATGATGTGATGTGACTTGAGAAGAATTGCATTTTCAAAGGCTCTGGAAGGGAGATGCTGATATAATTTGTATTAAAACTTTTTTTAAAAAGCGGATAACAATATAAACTAGGCATGAAAGCCAGCAAGGTGATTTTGGGCCAATCACTCTCTCTCATCCCAAATCATCTCATAAAGTTGTTGTTGTGGGGAAAAATAGGAGGAGGAAGGAGTATTAGATTTGTCTGTCACCTTGAATTATTTATAAGAATAATAAAGATGGGGTAAAAATATCTAATAAATACACAATGTCAGGAAGACAAAAGTAAAAGAAAGCAAAGAGAAAACAAAGCAAAGGAAAAAATGGGAAGTAAAGAAAAAAGCTACTAACAAGTAGCTTCTGATACAGTTCACAACAATTATAAATACAATTCTCTCTTTCTCTCTCTCTCTCTGTCTCTTTCTCTCTCTCTCGTTGCATCATAATACTCTTTAGGGATGTTGAATCCTAAGAGATGAAGAAACCAGCCAAGGAAACCCTTGTAATTTGTTGCTAAATAAATAAATAACATAGCAAACTGCCCTTATTCTAGATAATCAGGCCTGCTAGAGAATATTATTTAACCCCTTATGCAGCACAGTGGCCTGCAGACTTCATTAACCTAATCCAAGTTAACAAAATGTCCTGAGATCTCCACACATATTAATTAATCCAGAAAGATATGTAAGAAGAGCTTTAATAAATTCACATGTAGCAAGTGAGAACTAAAAAAACCCCGATGAACAAAATCAGATCAAATGAGTCAGAGAGTCTTACAGTAAAAAAACAACAACATCCTTCCTTTTTACAACCCTGTAATAATTTAATTCAGGGCAGAGTTGGGAGTGACTGGATGGATTTATTGGCCAGATGCCTTTCCTGATGCCACATGGAATTCACAGCAGATATTTGGTATAGGTTCTCCTGCTTGAGCAGGGGGCTAGAAGACCTCCATGGACCCTTCCAGCTTCTATTCTATTCTATTCTATTCTATTCTATTCTATTCTATTCTATTCTATTCTATTCTATTCTATTCTATTCTATTCTATTCTATTCTATTCTATTCTATTCTATTCTATTCTATTCTATTCTATTCTATTCTATTCTATTCTATTCTATTCTATTCTTCTATTCTGTTCTGTTCTGTTCTGTTCTATTCTATTCTATTCTAGTCTAGTCTAGTCTAGTCTAGTCTAGTCTAGTCTAGTCTAGTCTAGTCTAGTCTAGTCTATTCCTACCTAGGATTAAATTCTCAACCTTCTGAGTGGGAGGCGAGTGTCTTCAGTAGTAGGCTCTCAGAGAGTCTTACAATGTTAGGAGAGAAAAAAAAAATCTGATATTCAACTTGTTAAAACATTATTAGACTGTTTTGATTTTTTAAAAAACTGTAATTGAAGGGGAAGACACTTTCATTGGCGTTCTCATTGGTGGCATGTGGTGCTTTCGGTTTCTGAAGGTGACTAAAAGGCAGGTGTGAGAGTGATCTGCTATGCCAATCCTCTCTCCTGTGGATCAACCTGAGCTTCCCATAAGCCAATGCAATCCTAGCCAAAAACATCCAGAAGGGAATCGCCCCAGGGGCCATTCTCCAGGTTTGAAATTGCAAGCAGCCGGAGGATCTTTGAAGCGATGGAAAGAGGCGTCAGAGAAAATAATAGCGGTGGCTGCACCTCTTCCATTTCCATGTAATTGAGGGAGCTAAAAACACCCGCCAGAGAAGCTGGGAAAAAAATCTTAGGCACCTGGAGAATTGGGGTAAAAAAACCCCAAAGCTTCTTTGGAGAAGGCGTTTGAAGTTAAGACACTTTAAAAGATATTGCAAGGCTGGTTTTGACACGGCATTCATTGCAACGGCTGTGTTTCTCTGTCAGAATGGCCATTTTTTGCACCGCAGCTTTCATCTGCTTGTCCTCCAGGTATAAACCAGCTGGAAGTGAGGCTAGTTGAAGAAATTTCTAGTTTCTGGATTTATACTTCTTCCTTCTCTTGACCGCAGCAGAAAGATTCCCCTTTCTTTCTTTTTTGTCTTCCGTTTGTGCCAGAAAAGCAGGTGGAAATTCTTTGCTGTCAACGGAGATTTCTTTTGCCGACCGGTAGGGAGAAAAAAAGGATCCACTTTTTACAGTCCTTGTCATTTAGCCTTGGCTGAGCTCCTGTCAGTTTCACCCAGTTTGAAAAGAAAGCCAGCCTGCTGGGGAAGGGCTCAGGATTCACCGTTTGATTATTCAGCACACATATATGGCCGCCCATCTCACAAACAAGTGGCTCTGGGTGGCTAGCTTAAGTTTTCACTTAAGTGCTTAACCGACAGATAAAACTACAGCTGCGTGGAATGAATGAACTTGTGGCATTATGAATGCCACTTGTGAACTGGACTGGAGAAGAGACTAGGTAACATGCAAAAACCGTCCAGTGAAATAAATAAATTCCAGGTAAAGGAAAAGAGACACTTGTTAAACTGTAGGAGACAAAGGGAATGACCAAGCTGAGCCCGAAGGAGGGGTCAAACACATCCAGCACCCCCCCCCCTTAAAGTCTGTTGACTCTTATCTGGTACCAACTTGACCAGATGGTTAGTAGATCAGATTCTTGTGTATACGTAGCTTGAAATAAACGTATAGTACCTCCAAAGATGCTTTTTCAGGAGGCAACTGGACTTTCTTGTTTTTCTTTGAAGATGTTTCGCTTCTCATCCAAGAAGCTTCTTCAGCTCTGACTCTGGATGGTGGGGAATGGAAGGATTTATACTCCTTGCAGACAGCTGGTCATTTGCAATCCTTTAGACAGTCATTGGGGCCACTCAGAGGTTTACCTGTGTCCTCAGGGTCACCTGAGTTGTTGAAATGGGTGTGGAGCCTTCTTGGTTGCAGGATGTAGTCTGCCCTGTGTCCCTTCACTGTTGAAGACAGGCGCAGGCTGTTGGGAATGAGTCTGTGTTGTCCGCATCTCAAACTGAAGCGCAAATGGTTCCCGTAGTCTGCAGTGATTTCTATAAATCTGTCCATACTCCCTCACCATTTGAAGGGTGTTCATCCCAAAGTGCATAGCTAAATGTCTATGGAGATGACCTGGATAACTGAAAATCTCCATAGAAATTAAACTTGTAGTACTTTTGAACTCTGTCCTGGTTCCCGGCTTCTTGCACCTGACATAAACTCTTCAATTAAAAACTTCAGTTCCAGGTAGTCCTCAACGTAGCAACTGCAAGCAGTAATTTACAACAGGTACACACAAATTTCCCCTGTTACAGCATCCTCACGGTCATGTGATCAAAATTCAGGTGATTGGCAACCAGGCATGTATTTATGACAGTTGCGGTGTCCCAGGATCATTACCATTTGCGATCTTCCCAGTGGCTTCTGACAAGCAAAGTCAATGGGGGAAGCCAGATTCACTTAACGAGCAAGTGATTCACTCAACAACTGCAGTGATTCACTTAACAAGTGTGGGGGGAAAAGGTTGCAAAATTGGGTGTGACACACTTAATGATCACCTGGCTTAGCAATGGAAATTCTGCTCCCAACTGTGTATGGAGATTCTCAGTCATCCAGATCATAGTTATCCCAAAGATGCTTTTTTTCACGAGGTAACTGGACTTCATAAACTTCACAAGTGCATGCCACAACATAAGAGAACAAACCCTTTAGGACATGATTCAGCAGTCCATCTGCATTTGAAAGACAAAGGTCACTCTTTCGAAGACATAGTGGACCGCTGGTTTGAAAGAGGGGTCAAAGAGACCATCCATGTCAAAACTGAACAGCCTTCCCTCAACAGAGGGGGAAGGATACAACATCATCTATCTCCAGTCTAAAACACAGTCCTTTCAACAGTTCCAAGAAGGCTCCACACTCATTTGCACTACTCTGAAGACACACATAAGCCTCCAGGTAGCTTTAATGACTCTCTAAAATAATGCAAATGACCAACTGTCTAAAAGGTAAAGGTTCCCCCGCACATGCGTGCTAGTCGTTTCCAACTCTAGGGGCCGGTGCTCATCTCCGTTTTAAAGCCAAAGAGCCAGCGTTTGTCCGAGGACATCTCTGTGGTCATGTGGCTGGCATGACTAGACGCCAAAGGCGCACGGAACACTGCTACCTTCCCACCGTAGTGATCCCTATTTTTCTACTTGCATTTTTACGTGCTTTCGAACTGCTAGGTTGGCAGAAGCTGGGACGAGTAACAGGCGCTCCCTCTGTTACGCGGCCCTCGGGATTCAACCCGTCAAACTGCCGACCTTCTGATCGACAAGCTCAGCGTCCTAACCCACTGAGCCACCGCGTCCCTGACCAACTGTCTGCAGGAGTATAAATCTTTCCATTCCCCACCATCCAGTCAGAGCTGAAGAAGCTTCTTGGATGAGAAGCGAAAAGTTTTCAAAGAAAAACAAGAAAGTCCAGTTGCCTCATGAAAAAGCCATCTTTAGTCTGGTCCCAACTGTCGTCTGAAGTCAAGAACTACTTGTATATATGGCTTCCTAACTCTGCAGTGAGTCTTATCTAACCTTTTTGTTCCTGCTAGGGAAAGCAGAGCCAATGGAAAGTATAATTATCATATTTGGCTTGCAGCACAGTCTTTTCTCATGGATGCTGGTCCCTGTTCAAAGTTGAAGTCCGACGACGTGGTCCATTCCTACTTCAAAGAGCGCTTGCTTGAAATACCTGTCAAAACGAGTCACCATCCCATTGCCGTGCTAATGGAAACATTTGAAGCGATATTAAATTATACGCCTGCCTGATTTCCCATATCTCATTCCCAAAATGTTATTTTATACCTCTCACATCTCTTCCTCAACTCTAAATGGCATATGGAGAGGACGAGTGTGAGGCAAGCCATAATTAGTTTGTTAAACTGTATCAATTTGGAAAATAATGCGGCACACTTTTTTGCTCAATATTTTCCTGCTTGCTCTTTCTTTTTTCCCCTTTGACTGTAATTAGTGCTCGATATTACGTATAAGAAGAAGGAGAAATCGTGGTTTTTTTCCCCCTCTTATAAATGATTGCTCAGTTGCTGCATTGATGGGGAAAACAGGAACCAAATCTTCTTATGTCATATATATTTTTTAGAAAGAACTCCTGCTCCTCCTCCTCCACCCCCCCCCCTCCACCACCCCCTTCTGGAAATAACTCTAAACTAATCATTTGGAGATTGCTCTGGGGACATTTTACAGCAGAATCATGAATAAAACAAAGAAACAAATAGCTTGCAAAGGGCTTTTGAAATGCAGTGAAAAACATAGCAATACCAAATGCTCTCATGCTTTATCATGAAGCTTAATGCTATTTATATATCCAAGGATGACAGCCTATGGTCCTCTGAAGTTTGCAGAACTACAAGTCCCAAGACTATAACAGCATTGCAAATGGAGAGAGGCATCTAGAGTTACAGTTCAGCAATGCACAGAAGCCCCCACATTCACCGTTATAGGGATTAGAAGATTTTCACTGGGCCACTCTTTGCTTATTCCTTAGATTTCTCATTGACGTGCCCTCCAAAGTTCTGACTGAACTTTATTTGGGAGAGTTACACAATTTATTTCCAGAATTTGGGGATGGCAACTTTTTTTCATCATCTTTTTTTATTTACACACAAGAGTGCATGTGCACCATACAGAGTCAGAACGGGACAACCTCTCGTGGCCAACTCGCTGTGGCCAACGCATCACAGGACAACTCGCCATGGCCAACTCGCCGCAGGACAATTCAACAAATGAAAAAGTTAAATTAAATTACATTTCTTCGACAACGTCTGACTTCTCATCCAAAAAGCTTCTTCAGTTCTAACTGATTGGTGGGGAATGGAAGGATTTACATTCTTTGCAGTCATCTGGTTGTTAGCACTCTCTCTGAGAGTCCCTGAGGCCACTTGGAGCTTTAGCTGTATCCTCAGCGTCACCTGAAAGAGAATTTAAATGGGGGTGGATCCTTCTGAGAACAGCTGGAAGGACTAGGTTGTAAACAGGAGATAGGTGATGTCGTATCCCTCCCCAGTCTGTTGAGCAAGGACTCCCCTCTTCCCCTTTTTTGTTTAAATGGCTGCCTGAAAAGTTTATAGCTTCTTCTTGGACAGGTGAAAATGGAAGCATAGCTGAATGGTTAACTAATAAAGCTAGAAGGGATATCTTACAGGAAGATGACTTTGCCATCATTTCTGATATTAACAGTAATTGGGCTCTATTCAGCCGTCAATTTTTCATGGTTCATCTTGAGTTGATTTACTGCAGCCAAGTTAAAAATAGCATTTTTTTTGTAACTGTGTGATTATGGATACTGATCACTGCCAAGGTCTGATTATTTCATAGTAAACAAACAAAAACAATGGCCAATTCATCATGGGCTAAGAAACAAATATGGTTGAGTGCATATTGTGAACGGAGAATTTTCTCATAAGGGGGACAGCCGAATGAATTCCCTACCTTTACCTGAGAGACAACTTGATAAAAGGGCCTTCAGGCTGACACATTCAGGTACTTGACAATCTGAGATTTAGGCTGTGAATCTGTTTGCTTCTGCTTCAGGGGTTAGGTCTGAAGCAATATTTCCACCTTGCAAGCAAATGACATTTCAGTGAGATGAACCTCCTTGGCTGTATGAGTTGTTTGGTGGTGGAATAGACTACTACAGAAGATGGTGGGATAAATCAGCAACCTGATGTTTTCCAGATGCTTTGGAGAACAGTTCCCAAATCCGTTACTATTCATATGCTGGCTGGGAAATGAAATCTGAATATTGGGTAGTTTTTGTTTGTCTGTTTACCAGCCTGTTCCTGGAAGTGATAGTAGCAGTTTTCCCGCCTTGGAGCAAGACCATGAACTATATGACCTCAGAGGCCCTTTCCAACTATAGGGTTTTAGTAAATAGCTCAATGAACACCCAATTCTCATAGCACTGTCTTAGGCCTAAAGTTATTTACCCATGTATTGCTGTTATCCTTGCTGTTATCCTTACCCATGTATTGCTGTTATCCTTCTCATCTTTTCCCATCTTCTCATCTTTCCTACTATCTTCTATTGGTATCTAATGATTTATCACTTCTTGTTTGTATCTTATGATTCATGATTGTAACTATGACTTATGATCTATGACCTATCACTTTTCTGTTTGTATGTACACTGAGAGCTTATGCACCAGAGACAAATTCCTTGTGTGTCCACACTTGTCCAGTAAAAGAATTCTTTCTTTCTTTCTTTCTTTCTTTCTTTCTTTCTTTCTTTCTTTCTTTCTTTCTTTCTTTCTTTCTTTCTTTCTTTCTTTCTTTCTTTCTTTCTTTCCATCCGAGGGGTCTTCAAATTGGCCAGCGTGCCTGGCTGAGGAATTCTGGGAGTTGAAGTCCACAAGTCATAAAAGGGCCAAGTTTGATCTAACCAATCAGAAGTCAGAGCTCTTGGCTACTTAGTTAGACCACCTTGGCTCTGAATATGTCAACCACAATTGTTGGCGAAACATCAGGAAATTGTTGTCATAGTTGCTAAATCCTGAAGCCCAACACTGCTCTACATGGGAAAATTCTCTCTCTAAAGGTGCTGTTTTGGACTCCTAAGGAAAATGTGTGATATAAATATAATAATAAAGATTGGAACTTCTCACTTCAAGACTTCCCAAATATTTCATCAACACATACTTGACTTTGTTCCATTCCTGTTCTAAATTTGATCTGAAGTTGTCAGAGTTTTAAAAAAATCCATATTATCCCATCAGCCAACTTACCTAAAAAATGGCCAAATATAGATGCTGGAAGCAAAGGTTTGGCTAAAGAACAGCAACAAGAGACAAAATATCTCGTTCCTGCAGAGAGGCTTGCTTCACTTCCTTCATCAAGTTCTTTAAGGTTGGCTGAAATTGCCTGTGTCTTTGGCACTGGCTTTGCTGCATTTTTTTAAGCGTCCACTTAAGTGGAAAACTTGTTCCTGCTTGCTGGATGCTTTAGAATCTGCCAGAGAGTGTGAGAGAGATGGCAACACCATGGATGCTTCAACAAAGCCTCCAAGATCATGCAAAGAGCAGAAAACAGCCTGCTGCTTTTGACAGAGTCAAATGAAACAGTAAATGAGAGGGAAGCCCTTTGTGTGTTTGAATCAATTTGTGGTCTTCTGTGGGAGTTTAAATAAGCTTGCAAAGGAAGAATCAGGGCTCCACTGTTTGCAAAGTTAGTATGGCCAGAAGCTATATACAGTATCTTACGTATTTGTCACAATGGAGAATTCCTATAGAAGTTGCCAAGATTGGACCTTGAGAGACTGAAGCCAGAATGCCTGCAGACTATCCAAGTGATTTCTCAGAAGGCCTGATATATGGTAGACAAGGAGAACTGCAAAAACAGACTAGCAGGGATGTTTGAGGACCCAGTGGATGACTCCTTCTCCTTTTTGTAATTTATATTCAGGAAGGTACTGCTGGAATTTGTGTTTCCTCTTGTTGACCAAACTAGAATAGTTGTAGATAGCCCTCACGTGATGATCGACAGCTCCCTTGCTAAGTGACATGGTCATAAAGTGCAACTTACTGTGGCAATTATGGCAGTCCCAGTTGTAGTATTTCTAGGTAAAACCCATTTGATTGCAGTATCCTGGGGTCATGTGATTGTCAACTGTCCCGTTGACTTTGCTTGTTGGAAGCTGGCGGTGATGGTTGCATATGGTGATCATGTGACTGCAGAGTGCTTCAACATTGTCATTGCGAGCCTGCTCTCAAGTGCCCAAATCACAATGATCATGAGGACAAGGTCACAGCTGCAACTACGAGCACCCATCGTAAGTCCCTCTTGTACAGTGCCATCTTAACTTTGAAGGGCCACTGAAGGAGTTGCCATTCAGTGAGGACTACCTGTAATCCCAAGAAATCCAAGAACAAGATTCTAATTAATATGCTGATTAATATTATATATTAGAAGGAAGCTTGAAAGTACCACTCAAGAATGCCAAGAAGTACTTTTCTTTCAACTGAGAAAGGAGATAGTAGTTAAGCAAGGGTTTTCTCATGTTGTTCAAAGTGCAAAAAGCAAGAACTTGTCTCTTTTGTGACAGGATGTAACAGCACATTGTTTTGGTAACTGCTATTCCTTTTATCATAGGAGATTTAGTACACAAAGACATGCACAATTGCTGATGTATATTGTAGACCTTTTAATTTGAAAATAACGCGCGTGCACACACACACACACACAGAGTGTTTCTACATATGTACATTTGTGTGTATGTGGAATCTACTCAGCCTTGGCTCAATTTGAAAACCTAAGCTGATCAGAAGTGATTATATCTGGGGGAGGTAGACAGACAACAGCCACTCCTAGAACTGTGGGCTACATTGTGTAATCAAAAACACATTGTGGAGGAAAACAGTGACATATACTTGTCAACTGGTTGTGAAGAAAATAGCACAGTTGTCTCTATGTAGTTGCCAGAATTTATGCTTAACTCAAACCCCCAGCTAGTTTTTGGTTCATCCGCAATCAGGTAAATGTACTTTCATCCACAGTCACATCTGATTTCATCCATAATCATAGAGTAAAACAGAAATTTTAAAGCCTCCTATCTTCCCTTGCTGACTTCCAACTCATTTCTCTCCAAAAGATAACACTAGCATTACCTAAATAGATCCAAATTTTCATATGTGAATTTTACACATCCCTTCTTGAAATAACAGGAAATTCAACCTATTCACTTGCAACAAGAATACATAAATCTTTTCATCCATAAATACAATCTCATGAACTTGCTAGCACATGGATGCTACATCTTCTGAATCTTTCATGGAATTTTCAAACCACGTCTTTAGACATCTGCTTTCAAAAGCTTGCCTTGCTATAAACTGCTGTTTAATGAAGAGAAGGACGAGGGGGGACATGATAGCAGTGTTCCAATATATCAGGGGTTGCCACAAAGAAGAGGGAGTCAAGCTATTCTCCAAAGCAACTGAGGGAAGGACAAGAAGCAATGAATGGAAACTAATCAAGGAAAGAAGCAACCTAGAATTAAGGAGAAATTTCCTGACATTGAATCCGTGGAACAAACTGCCTCCAGAAGTTGTGAATGCTCCAACACTGGAAGTTTTTAAGAAGACAACCATTTTGCAGGGGGTTGGACTAGAAAACCTCCAAAGTCCCTTCCAACTACTTCTACTACTACTACTACTACTACTACTACTACTACTACTACTACTACTACTATTATTATTATTATTATTATTATTATTATTATTATTAAAAAAAACTTTTGTTCATAAAACATGAAACTCAGTCAGCTGACTGGCACTAATGGCTGACACGGGTTGCTGCCAGCATCCTAGGTATCAAAAAGGTATCTCCTTAAAATGTAAGATGTTCCGAGTAGCACAGTTTTTTGTAGCTTTGCTGGAGTTATTGCAGGAAGCGGCAATTTCTTGATATATTTTGCAAAGTTTTTGGACATAGTTTCCAGTGCCCCGATGACAATGGGTATCACTGTTACATGTTTCATCCATAATCGCGCAGTTTCGGTGGCCAGGTCGCGGTATTTCGTAACTTTTTTCAGTTCTTTTTCTTCGACTCTGTCATCTCCTGGTACAGCGATATCAATCAACTGTACGCTTTGGTTCTCTATGACTGCGATATCTGGCGTGTTGTGTTCCAAATGACGATCTGTCTGTATTTGAAAGTCCCACAAGTTCTTCACCCTCTCATTCTCAACAACTTTTTCCACCCTATGTTCCCAAGACTTTTCAGACACAGGGAAGTCATATTTTTTACACAATGCCCAGTGGATTAGTTTAGCAACTCGGTCATGTCTAGTTTTGTTTTTGTTTTCTTTAAATGGAGATTGGTTAAGAAAGCTTCAAAGTAAAGATGTGTAAAATTAACATGTAGATAATTTCTTTCACATTCCATTCTCTTTGCAAAACAGACTCGTGTTTTTCTAGCTGGACAGACTTGAACACTGGGCGCTATCGTAACAAAATGAAATTCAGTGGTGAAAAAAGTAAGGTTCTACATTTAGGCAAGAAAAACCAAATGTACAGGTATAGTATAGGGGGTACCTTGCTCAATAGTAGTAACTGTGAGAGGGATCTCAGAGTCCTAGTGGACAATCACTTAAATATGAGCCAGCAGTGTGCTGCAGCTGCCAAAAAAGCCAACACAGTGCTAGGCTGCATTAACGTGAAGTATTCACGTGAAGTATTAATACCACTTTACAATGCCTTGGTAAGGCCACACTTGGAATACTGCATCCAGTTTTGGTCACCACGATGTAAAAAAGATGTTGAGACTCTGGAAAGTGTACAGAGAAGAGCAACAAAGATGATTAGGAGACTGGAGGCTAAAACATATAAGGAACGGTTGCTGGAATTGGGTATGTCTAGTTTAATGAAGAGAAGGGTGAGGGGTGACATGATAGCAGTGTTCCAATATCTTAGGGGCAGCCACAAAGAAGAGGGAGTCAAGCTATTCTCCAAAGCACCCGAAGGCAGGATAAGAAGCAACGGATGGAAACTAATTAAGGAGACAAGCAACCTAGAACTAAGGAGAAACTTCCTGACAGTTAGAACAATTAACTAGTGGAACAACCTGCCTCCAGAAGCGGTGAATGCTCCAACACTGGAGGTTTTTAAGAAAAGACTGGACACCATTTGTCCAAAATGGTAGAGGGTTTCCTGCCTGAGCAAGGGATTGGACTAGATGACCTCCAAGTTCCCTTCCAACTTTTTATCATTATTATTATTATTTAATGACTGTGGCAGATGATATGCAGGTGATATTCAGAATTGTGCCACACAACCTAGGGGTTTCTGGAAAGTGTGATTGGAAAGTGGGGTGACACTGAAGTGTCTTTGACAAATTTCAATCCCATGGGACTTGTGGAAGAAGGCCACACCTGGAATACTGCATCCAGTTTTGGTCACCACGATGTAAAAAAGATGTCGAGACTCTAGAAAGAGTACAGAGAAGAGCAACAAAGATGATTGGGAGACTGGAGGCTAAAACATATAGGGAACGGTTGCTGGAATTGGGTATGTGTAGTTTAATGAAGAGAAGGGTGAGGGGTGACATGATAGCAGTGTTCCAATATCTCAGGGGCTGCCACAAAGAAGAGGGAGTCAAGCTATTCTCCAAAGCGCCCGAAGGCAGGACAAGAAGCAATGGATGGAAACTAGTCAAGGAGAGAAGCAACCTAGAACTAAGGAGAAACTTCCTGACAGTTAGAACAATTAACCAGTGGAACAACCTGCCTCCAGAAGTGGTGAATGCTCCAACACTGGAGGTTTTTAAGAAGAGACTGGCCAGCCATTTGTCTGAAATGGTATAGGGTTTCCTGCCTGAGCAGGGGCTTGGACTAGATGACCTCCAAGGTCCCTTCCAACTTTACTATTATGATTATGATTAGATGCTCTTGAGTGCCTATTTCCTCAGTGGATTTTAAAATGGACTTTTATTGCAGAAGTGTATCATTTGTAGTTGAAGTTCACAATATTCCAGCCTTCCCTGGTGGCCTGTATTTCCCTTATCTCCCAAAGAGCATAGGGAAAAATTCTTTTCAGATTTCAAATTCCCTTGGGATTGCATTGATTTGTGAGAAGCTGCAAGCCACGGGGAAGAGGACTATGTATATATTTTTAAAGGCTGTGCGTACCCATACCTTGGCTGTTCTGTAACCATGATCCTATAACATCCTATAGTGATACAGTATGTGGGAATGCCATTTTGGCTTAGTGCCTAGTCCCACGTTAGGCATGAAAGCTGGCTTGACTTTGGGCCTATCACCAGGAGACTGTGGGTTCTTGTCCCGCTTTAATCATGAAAGGTGATTAGGTGATTTTAGGCCAGTCACCAGGAGACTCTAGGTTCTAGTCCTGCCTTAGGCATGAAAACTGGCTAGGTGACTTTGGGCCAATCACCAGGAGACTCTGGGTTCTAGTAGTAGTAGTAGTAGTAGTAGTAGTAGTAGTAGTAGTAGTAGATGACTTTATTGTCATTTCAACAATATACAATACAGTACACAGTGAAATGAAACAACGTTTCCCCAGGACCAAGGTGCTACATCAGACGACACGAATCAAAAGAAAAACAGAACAACAAACTACACATAACTCTAAACTAAAAACTTAAAAAACTGCAATACAAGTATTTATAGTTCCAGTTTCTTCATGTTGAGAATTCTAATGGCTTGTAGGAAGAAACTGTTACACAATCTGGATGTCGGAGCCCGAATGCTCCTGTACTTCTTTCCAGATGGCAAAAGAGTGAAGAGTATGTGTGAGGGGTGTGTATAATCAGCCACAATGTTTCTGGCTTTACGAATGCAACGTGTGATGTAAATATCCATGACAGAGGGAAGAGCAACCCCAATGATCTTCTCTGCCATCCTCACTATTCGCTGTAGGGTTTTGCGATCCGAAACGGTGCAGTTTTCAAACCAGGCAGTAATGCAACTGCTCAGGGTGCTCTCAAAAGTCCCTCTGTAGAAGATTGAGAGGATGTGTGGTGGAAGCTGTGCCTTCCTCAGTTTCCTCAGAAAGTAAAGATGCTGGTGGGCCTTCCGTGTTATGGAACAGGTGTTGAGGGACCAAGTGAAATTCTCCGCCAAGTAAACACCAAGAAATTTGGTGCTCCTTACGATCTCCACGAAGGAGCCATCGATGTTCAGCGGAGAGCAGTCGTATTTTGTCCTCCTGAAGTCAACAACCATCTCTTTTGTTTTGTCTACATTCACAGACAGGTTGTTGGCTTTGCACCAGTCTAGTCCTGCCTTAGGCATGAAAGTCAGCTAGGCGATTTGGGGCCAATCACCAGGACATTGAGAGTTCTAGTCCTGCCTTAGGCATGAAACGAAGCTGGGTGACTTTGGGCCACTTCCTCTCTCTCAGCCCAACCCACCTCCCGGGGCTGTTGTGAAGAACATAGGAAGAGGATGGAGTATGTTTGCCGCCTTGGTTTGTTTATATAAATAATATAAATATAAATAATAAAGTCTGGCTAAAACTAAATAAATAAAATAAAAACAAATGACCTTGAAGGACAATGGGAAGAGATGTGGCCTAAGGAAAGATCAGATAAGAGAGGGAGGAGCCTGCAGTTGTTCAGTGGTCAGAGAAAGAAACTTGGACAGTACCTGCCCTAACAGATCAGACTGTTAAAAATGACAATGGGTGATTTGGACTTTCAGACTTGCAATATTCTGTTAATATACCCGTATAATACAGCAGAATTAGCTCATCTGGTCATGCTTTTATCTGGGAGGGCTGACACATCCTATTCAAACTGGCACTTTTAAGAGGAACAGGCTGAGAATGATTGCTGTTTGCTCATTCAGTTAGTCTCAGATGCGGAGATAAACGTGAAGGCCAGGTGCCTTGTAGCTGAAGAGCTTTGATAGCTGTGTGCTTTTGCTCAACTGTCATAAGATTGCCTGTTTCTATTCTTACCATCTGCTCTCAAGGCAATGCTCACTTTTTTTCACAGCCTTTTCATAATAGGAGTGTTTGTTGCCAGTGACTGGTGATTATATATCTGATATGAATCTTTTTTTTTTAAGATGATGAGATATTGGAGTGGCTTGAATGATAGCTGCTGAACTAGAAAGCAGGAAACTGGGAGTTCTAGCTCTCCCCACGGGCACATCAGCTTGTTGAGCCAGTCATTCTCTCTCTGCCCAGCCCACCTCACAGGGTGGGTTGTTGTTCTGGGTGGGAAAAATAGGAGATAGGAGTATAGGTAGTTCTCACTTCAGAACTGCAATTGGGACCAGCAGCTTTGTGGCTAAGTGATGTGGCTATTAAGTGAAACATGTCATTGCTTCAAGACTTATGTCACTTCTGCTTTGGTTGTTAAGAAAATCAGCCACAGTCATTCAGTGTGATGTCACATAACTGCAACTTCTGACTTCCTGCCAGCTTCCCCATTGACTGGGCTTATTGGAAGCGTGCTGTGAAGGTTGCAAATCATACTAAACTCACCCCAGTTGCAAGCATCCAAATTGTGATCATGTCAGCGGGGGGGGGGGGGGGAGACATTGTGAAATGAACCTTTATTGTCAAAGTACAACTATGTGTACATTGAGATTAGCTGAGCCTCCCATGGTGCTCCCACCCCCCAACACACAGTGACAACAAACCCTCCATCTTACTACACCATGTGAACCACTACACCACACACTGGCCTCCCAAATCAATTCTGCATAAAATTCACAAAAGTTCACAAAAGTTATTTCTCATTCAAAAGCCTAACAGCCCACGGATAGAAGCTATTTTTCAGCCTGTTGATGCGGCTGGCTATACTCCTATACCTCCTACCCGATGTTAGGAGAGTAAAGAGATACCGTCCAGGGTTTGAGTCATCCCTGAGAATTTTCCTCACTCTTCCAAGGCAATGAGCCCTGGCGATGTCATCCAGTGGTGTCAGGGGACAGCCCACAATGTCTTGTGCTGTGCTCACTACCCTCTGTAATACTTTCCTATCTGTGGCTGTCAGACCAGCATACCAAACCACAATACCATACGAGAGGACGCTCTCTATAGTAGACCGGTAAAAGAGGTTCATTAGCCGTTCTACCCTGTTCTTCCGCAAGACCCTAAGAAAGTGAAGCCTCTGTTGGGCCTTTCTAGCCACCTGGGTTGTATTAACTTTCCAGGTCAGATCTTCACAGAGGTAGACTCCCAGAAATTTAAAGGAGGAAACTCTCCACACAGTCCTCCCCGATGTAAAGTGGGGCAGGTTCCTCCTTTTTTCTCTGGAAGTCTAACACCATCTCTTTTGTCTTGCCGATGTTCAGGTGCAAGTTGTTGTTACTACACTGTATGGATAGTTTTTGTACCTCCGCCCTGTATGCTGTCTCATCCACAATTTTGTGGACTGATGGTAAGCTTGCTTTTCCAATGCTATCATAAGTTTGAATGAGGCAGTCTTTACCTAAGGGCTACCTGCATTAGGTTTGTTCACCTCCTTGAGTTACATCTTTTAAAAAAGATGAAGGTAAAATAATAGTAGTAACGCCATTTTTTCTTTACAAACAAGGAAGCCAGATCATGACAAAAAAACCCTCCCACATTTCTGCCCTATGTTTGGCAGAGATGGGTGTTTGCAGCAAGGCAGATGTTCCTCTATGGCTGAGTTCTTAAAACCCTATGTCTGTGCTTTCTTCTTTGTGCAATGGAATTTCCTGATGGGCAGGGGAATGATCCTAACTCAAGTAAAAAGAAAGTAAAACTTCTCAAATTCAGCAGGGTTAGAACTATCAGTGGCAGGATAATAGCTAAGATTTAGTCTCTTTTTGAAATTCAATGAAGTATAGGTGGATACCACAATTTGGACTGGCATCTTTGTTGTTAAGCAAAATGGTTGCTAAGTGAAACCACGACAAGATTTTACCTCAGCTTTCCTTTGCTTTAGAGAGATGTCAAGGTTGTAAATGTAAGGATTAATTGTAGAGTTCATTTGTCATCACTGTCACAACTGTAAATGGTTGCTAAATGAGGAAAAGGGAGTCCTCAACTTATGACTAGTTGTTCAGCAAGTTCTGATGGACATACTTGGGGAGGGTACTTATGACCTGGATTCCCCAGTCCCTCCCCCCCATCATGTGGCTGCATTTTGGGCATTTGGCAACCAGGCCGCATTTACGGCCATTTGCAGTATCTTGCGATCATGTGACTTCATGTTATGACAGTTTTACCCAAACCCAGAATTTTACTTCCTTTTTTTTTTTGCAAAACTGTGCCCACAGCAAATCATTGGTTTATTTACTGACCGCTGCAAAAAAATGTTGTAAAATAGTATTGGTCATGTGACCGACCTGCTTTATGAATTTTGACTGTAATGGGAAGGCTCCATTATGGTGTAAATCGAGGACTATCTATTACCGCGAAACAAGGACTACCTGGACATGCTTACCAGCAGTGAGAATGCATTTTGCTCAACACTGGAAGAAGGACACAATTCTCACTGTATCTCATTAGAACTTAAACTTCAAGAACCCACAACTATGGCAAAACTAACTATATATGCACAGTAGATATTTAGGCAAGAATGGTTCCCATACATGCAATGCATCACGCAGCATAGCAGATATAATAGTTTGGCTTGTAAGAGTCTACATATATTGCAAATCAGCAGATGTATAAAAAGAAAAAGTCAGAAACCTAATAGGGTTTCCCCCCCCCATTATTTTCTTTTTTCCTTTACTTTTGTTCTATTTATTCCCTTGGGGTATTTGAACTTTTGTTAAATTTGTTCTGTTCATCTTTTTCTTTCTTTCATTAACATGCAATAGATAGATTAGGGGTCCCCAACCCCTGACCCACGGCCACTACCGGGCCATGGCCTATTCAGAATTGGGCTGTGTGAGTGGCTGGCCAAAGTGCATGCACAACTCAACTTGTGCAAGTGGTGGGCCAGTGGATACTCATGCATGTGTGCACCGGCCCACCACTCACAAAAGTCAAGCTGTGCACATGCATGCCAGCCCACTGCTCGCATGGCCCAGTCCCCCCTCTATCCGCCCAGCCGGGCCATCAAACCGCAAAGGTTGGGGACTGTTGAGATAGATGGATAGATAAATAGATAGATAGATAGATAGATAGATAGATAGATAGATAGATAGATAGATAGATAGGTAAAGGTTTCCCCGCACATGCGTCCTAGTCGTTTCCGACTCTAGGGGCCAGTGCTCATTTCCGTTTCAAAGCCGAAGAGCCAGCGCTTGTCCGAGGACATCTCCGTGATCATGTGGCTGGCATGACTAGATGCCAAAGGTGCACAGAATGCTGTTACCTTCCCACCGCAGTGGTCCCTATTTTTCTACTTGCATTTTTACATGCTTTCGAACTGCTAGGTTGGCAGAAGCTGGGATGAGTAACAGGCGCTCACTCTGTTACGCAGCACTCGGGATTCGACCCGCTAAACTGCCGACCTTCTGATCGACAAGCTCAGCGTCCTAACCCACTGAGCCACCGCGTCCCTAGATAGATAGATAGATAATATTAAAATCTCTTGTGTTAATCTCAGTAGTTAACAAGATTGAAACTTTTATTAGATAACAAATATTTTGATGTGAGTCACAGCAGTTTTTTTTTCCAATGTTATAGTCAACTTTGGATAAAAATGCAAAATATTTTAATGCTTGTATTATTGATAGAGTAAATTGTAATTGATATCGATAGAATATTTTTCTCTCTGATCTATTTCCAATACTCTAAGTTATCTAAATAATAAAATGTCAACAATCTTCAATGATATTATACTGTAAAAGTATTATTGTATTGAAACAATATTATCAAGATTTATAACGATTCAGTAAAAAGGGGGAAAGAACTTCTCTTTGCAAAGTAGAGTAAAGGAACTTAAATTTTCCTCTCAGTTAAGTTCAGTTCTTTGTGATAACTTTATACAACTACGTAGTTTTCTTCTCAATTATATAGAAGTGATTTTCCAGTGGTACCTTTTGGATTCTACCACTGTCAATTTATAGTGTAACCTACAAAACTGAATTTTCTAGTGGTCTCTCATCCTGGCAGTAAACAGGCCTGATTTATTTTAGCTATTCTGGGGAGCCAAAGTTGGTTAGGAATAATAACGGGGGTCATAAGATGGGGTGGGTGAGTGAAACTCAATTAAGGGATCTGCATCCATGTTGCCTAGCAACCAGATGGAGCAAAGGAAATGTTTGTTTCTTGTCTAAGATTTTCTGCTTGAAAAGTTGTAGGTTTTGTTTTGCTTTTGATGAGGCTTTTTGTTTTTGCTGCTATGCTCTGAGAGAGGTTTTATTAAAAGCTGTTTCAGTTCCTTTGGATCTTGTCAGGTCTGTTTTATTTCTCAGTGCAGTAAAGTTTGCCAAGTTTTGTACCTTATTGAATTCAGACTCTTCTACTGAGACATTTTGATAATAAATAGAACTTTAGAAATGTGTTTAGCATTGCAGCCAAATCTCTGGGAATGTATTTTAGTGCTGTCTGGGCCTATAAATATGAGAGAGAATAGTATTCAATTCTTTTTTTTTTATGTACACGTTTTGTTTTGTTTTTCTAAATGCTCCTC
This sequence comes from Vipera berus, assembly GCF_964194415.1. Lineage (NCBI taxonomy): Eukaryota > Metazoa > Chordata > Lepidosauria > Squamata > Viperidae > Vipera > Vipera berus. The sequence continues at coordinate 347,121,564 of NC_138202.1, forward strand.
CCTCCCTTTTAAAATTATATGAGGTCTGTTATAACCCTTGAAAGCTACTGCCAATGGCCTAAATCTACAGGAAGTCTATTCTATTCTAAGTTCTCGATGTATGACCATAATTGAGCCCAGGAATTCTGTTGCTAAGCGAGACAATTGTTAAGTGACTTTTGCCCCATTTTATGACTTTTCTTGCCACAGTTAAGCGAATCACTGCAGCTGTTAATTTAGTAATGCGGTTGTTAAGTGAATCTGGCTTCCCCATCGATTTTGCTTGTCAGAAAGTCGCAAAAGGTGATCACATGACCCTGGGACACTGTGACCGTCATAAATATGAGTCAGTTGCCAAGAGTCCGAATGTAAATCACATTGTCATGAGGATGCTGCAACAGTCGTTAAATGTGAAAAATGGTCCTAAGTTCCTTTTGTAAGTGTCCTCATAATTGCAGTTACTAAATGAATGGGTTATAAATCGAGGACTACCTGTCTAATCAGCCTCTCTTATAGAATACCATCCCATTATCCAGTCACCCATTTCCCATCTCACAGCATGCCATATAAGGAACTTACTTCTTTATCAAGACCTCTAACTTTTCTGAGATTATATTTATCTAAAGAGAAGTTATCACTGGAATGTAATCCAGGGTAAGCTGTTTTCAAGGCCTGTGAACAGTGAAGCATAAGAAGGCCAACAAAATCTTTAAAAAAAACGTGGTTTCAGCATCTTAATAAAACAATTATTTGTATTAACTGTGTTTTATTTAGTGTTCTCTTCAAACGTTGTGATCCTATAACTTATAAAATATTTTAACGCAAGATAGTCCCTTTGGCCCTCCCAGTCTTAACTCAGTTGTCATTGTGGCCCCTGATCATGACTTTGGCAAGAATTAAAATAGCCTTAAATGTGAGGAAAATAAGTAGACTTAGATCTCTGCAGCCAGCCAGCAAGGATGGATGAATCAACCAATTGATTTATGATATTTCTACTCAATGACTTAAACATGGACCACAAGCAGTTTATAAAAATCATAAAACCAACCATTAATACCGATGTCATAATATTTGTTTTCTTGGCACCGTGCTGTAATTTATGAAGGGTGGGACATATGCTACTCATTTGCAGTAAGAGCTCCCATAAATCCCCTAAAATAAATAAGAACAAATTGGAACCACAGAGACTTCCTCCTTATAACTTCCTAGAACCTACTTGGGGAAAAATTTGAAAAGTTAAGGAGTGAAAAATAATAGTTTTCTTCAAAAAAAAAAGATTTTTGTGAACGAACCTTTATTATCAAAGTAAAACATGTATACATTGAGATTGGCTGAGCCTCCCTTTGTGCCCCCCCTTCACAACTCACAGTGACAACAAACCCACCATCTTGTTACACCATGTGAGCAAATTGTACAACACACCGGCCTTGCAAGTCAATCATACATAAAGTTATTTCCCGTTCAAGAGCCTGACAGCCCATGGATAGAAGCTGTTCTTCAGCCTGTTGGTATGGCTGGCTATACTCCTGTATCTCCTACCCCAGACATGTCAAACACAAGGCCTGGGGGCCGGATCTGGCCCGCAAAGTGGTTTCATGTGGCCCGCGAAGCCATCCTGGAAACAGTGAGGGAACGGCCCCCAATGCCTTGGCCCTGGCCCAGAGACCCTCCTTCTGCCAGAGACCCTCAGATCTGTCCCATTCCTGCCCAGGCCCCCATAGGCACCCTTGATGCGAACAATGTAGAGCTGGCCACGCCCACCCAGTAGGCCATACACACTCTAGCCACGCCCACCCAGTAGGCCACGCCCACCCTGGCCATACCCACCCAGCCCCCTGAGGGCAACCGCAATGCTGATGTGGCCCTCAGTGAAATTGAGTTTGACACCCCTGTCCTACCCGATGGTAGGAGAGTAAAGAGGTACCGACCAGGGTGTGAGTCATCCCTGAGAATTTTTCTCACTCTTCCAAGGCAGCGGACCCTGGCGATGTCATCCAGTGGTGTCAGGGGACAGCCCACATTGTTTTGTGCTGTGCTCACCACCCTCTGTAATATCTTCCTATCCGTGGCTGTCAGGCCAGCATACCAAACCACAATACAGTGCGAGAGGACGCTCTCTATAGTAGACCGGTAAAAGAAGGTCATTAGCCGTTGTTCTACCCTGTTCTTCCTCAAGACCCTGAGGAAGTAGAGTCTCTGTTGCACCTTTCTGGCCACCTGGGTTGTACTGACTTTCCAGGTAAGATCTTCACAGACTCCCAGGAATTTAAAGGATAGAAAAGGGAAAAAAATGTGAAGAGGAAACCTGAATTTCCTATTTTTTTTCTACCTGGGCTTTTCACTTTCTACATTGTCTCATATATATTTTTCTCTTTATGATTCCATTTTTCATATTTTTGGGGTTTCTCCCATTTTATTCCAATTCCCTCTTTTTTTAGCTTCCAGTTTTAAAGATCCTCATTCTCATTTTTATCTTTCTCACTTCTCCAAATATTTGGAGGACTTTCATATCTGCCTGCCAATGGTTAGGGCAAGGGGTAGGTAACTAATCATTGCAATATAATGATGATGTCATGATGCATGGGAGATTAATTGTCCCTGCTAGTAGGCATCCATGAATGTGGGATATCCTGCCCACAAGCAGCAATCCATACATGATTCATAAAGAGACAAGTACAGGTAGCCCTCGACTTACAACCATTCATTTAGTGACCATTCAAAATTACAATGCCACTGAAAAAAGTGACTTATAACTGGCCTTCACACTCAACAACCGTTGCAGCATCCCCATGGTCACATGATCAAAATTTGGGGGCTTGGCTACTAGCATGTGTTTATGACAATTACAGTGTCCTAGGTTTACATGATCACCATTTGTGACCTTCTCAGCTAGCTTCCGACAAGCAAAGTCAGTGGGAGGAAGCCAGATTCACTTAACAATTGCAGTGATTTGCTTAACAATTAGGGGGGTGGGGAGTCACTGGGGCACAAGTCACTTAACAACTGCCTTGCTTAGCAATTTCAGGTTGAATAGTGGTCGTATGTCAAGAATTACCTGTATCTGGAAATAACTTATTGCTGAACATGGACAATTGATAAGACAGAGATCCCAACCTGGAATGTTGGAGAAATTGGAGAAGGATTTTCCCCAATTCATTCCTTAGAAATCTGAAGAAAGATGAAATTCTGTATTTGTAAGGATATTCATATTCATATTCATATTAATTTGTAAAGATTCCCCAGGCATTATCATCCTGGGTACCTATTACAATTTTATCACCAGGGAGTTGGAGATAATTGTTATTGTTCAAAAACTGGGAAGCCAACTTGCATTAAAATAAACACCAGCTCTGGCATTGGTTTTTGAGCCTAAAGAAGTTTTTATATAAAGGAGCATGAAGGATAGCGAAGCCTGGTGATTTATTATTCAGGTATTCATTCAATTAAACTCTCCAGAGATCACCTCCAATTCCCAGCACCATGAAGTAAATTGTCATTCTTGCGGGATGGAGAAAAATTGATCATTCCTACGATTGCTTTTTGACTTCTTCATGTAAATCTCTTGTAGTTGCTTTAAATTCTTTGCAAATGTTACGGTGGCTAACTTCTCTGGGAAGTCAGACGATGGAAAAGGTTTTCTTGGTGAGTTTGCTGCCTGCTTTCTCTGCTTTTTCTCTCTCCTTTCCTAGGAGAAGAGACGGTAGGGATGTCCACTGTGAACCCAGCTACTACATGGGGCCAGCCCCATCCAAGTCAGAGTTATTTGGAACAGTTGGATGTTGTTCATTCAAAACAGTGGGAACTAAAGAGTTAAAGTGTAATCACCTAGTCTTATTTACTGGAAAGTCACTGATTTCAAGGGCAGGAGAGGGAGACAGCAAAGAAAAAAGAAAAAAGGGGGAGAAAAATGAACCTTGAATGGAGACACTCAGGAAAACCTTAAGTGATGTATATATAAATGTCCTCAAAATGCTTAACTGGATTATTCCATTATCCTACTATCTAGGTTTATACACTATATCATTTCATAAACTAACCAGGGGGTCTGGGTTCATACAAAAGGGTAAGCCCCCTCCCCCCCACACACATATTGCAAGGATAATCAAAGCTGCAAATAACCAAAATTTGTATCTGTGTAAAGTGTTAAGTGCATTATTGTTTAGAATGCCATACAATCAAAATATCAGGTTTTAAAAAAACCTACTACCAGTAACATTTTAATAGATCTCATACGTTTGAAGAATCTATTTTTACTTGGGTTGTGCTGAAGTATTGTGTGGGTTGGGCTGGACAGAGTGATAGGACTTTTTTTTAGGACAGAGGCTACCATTTCTCTCCTCAGTGGCAAAACGAAAAATAATAATTCATTTAGTAAGAATACTCTGTTGATAATACACTAGACCAGGGGTAGGCAACCTTGGCTCTTTTATGACTCGTGGACTTCAACTCCCAGAATTCCTGAGCCAGCCTGGCTCAGGAATTCTGGGAGTTGAAGTCCACGAGTCATAAAAGAGCCAAGGTTGCCTACCCCTGCGCTAGACTATCAGTGATCTGTTGGGTCATCCTTTCAGAGATATTTGCTCACCTAAATGGAGAAATAGAATTATCACAGGCGGGCAAAAAAGCAGTGGAGCAGAAGCAACTTCCAACTTCCTGCTGGCTTCCCCATTGATGTTGTTTATGGGAAGCTGGCAGGCAGCATTGGAAATCCCCCCCCCTCCTCCTCCGATGATATGCAGAATTGTACCACACAACCTAGGGGTTTCTGGAAAGTGTGATTGGAAAGTGGGGTGACATTGAAGTGTGTTTGACAAATTTCAATCCCATGGGACTTGTAGAAGAAGGCCACACCTGGAATACTGCATCCAGTTTTGGTCACCACGATGTAAAAAAGATGTCGAGACTCTAGAAAGAGTACAGAGAAGAGCAACAAAGATGATTGGGGGACTGGAGGCTAAAACATATAGGGAACGGTTGCTGGAATTGGGTATGTGTAGTTTAATGAAGAGAAGGATGAGGGGTGACATGATAGCAGTGTTCCAATATCTCAGGGGCTGCCACAAAGAAGAGGGAGTCAAGCTATTCTCCAAAGCGCCCGAAGGCAGGACAGGAAGCAATGGATGGAAACTAGTCAAAGAGAGAAGCAACCTAGAACTAAGGAGAAACTTCCTGACAGTTAGAACAACTAACCAGTGGAACAACCTGCCTCCAGAAGTGGTGAATGCTCCAACACTGGAAGTTTTTAAGAAGAGACTGGCCAGCCATTTGTCTGAAATGGTATAGGGTTTCCTGCCTGAGCAGGGGGTTGGACTAGATGACCTCCAAGGTCCCTTCCAACTTATTATAAGAAGAATAGGCAGAGCCGGGGGAAGCAGAGTTAAGTGAGTCATCAGCCTAAAATCATTACATTTCCAGGGTCTGTGTCCAAACCCTCTTGAATTCCATTGACTCTTACCTAACACCAGTTTAGTGTTGAAATTTAGAGCTTAGTGTGTTGAAATTTAGTTGACTATTCCTGTGTATAGGCTTGAGCAATAAATCTTCTTAACTGTAACTCATGGTCCTTATTCTGAGAAGTCTACTGGTTTTTTATTTTGAATGCTTTCTGTAAGTTATCCTGTTTGAGGTACCTTGATTCAAACATTATGTTTCTCCCAACTAAAGGCTACAAACAAAGTTATGAGAGTTTTTGTACTATATAGATGTAAATGACTGAAAATGCATTATATCAGTATTTTAATTACTGTATTGATTTGGGCTTTCCTTCCTCCCAACCCAACGAGATGTTGAAAAAAATTATGAGAAGGGGCAAATATTGCATCTCTCCATCAGCAAGACAGCTTTCCAGCAACTGACCAGAATGACCAAATTTAGTGAAAGGGAAGAACTGGCAAATGGAAGAGACCCAGAACCATAGAATCATAGAGTTGGAAAAGACCATGGAGGTTCTCCAAGGAGGTTCTCTGATTGGGTCAAGAATGCTTAGACCATCCCAGAAGAATGGCTGTCCACCTTTTGCTTGAAATCCTTCAGTGATGGTACTCCCCAGTTGCAGGAGATAGGCAGTTCCATTGCTTCATAGTGATCATGGTCAGGAAGTTCCTCCTTATTTTAACTTTGGATCTCCTTCTGTAAACACTCATCATTCTTTTCCCTCATTCAGGAGAATGCAGTTATTGTTTTTGAGACCAGGCATGCCCAATTTCTTTCACATTAGCATTTAAGCCCCTCACCATCTTTGTCACTCTTCTCAGTTACTCAGTCTCCTTCTTATATTGTGGTGTCCAGAAGACCATGGAGTCTACCACCTGCTCAGTGCAGGAATCCTAATTCCTGATAGGCTTCTGGCAGCATCTTTTGAACATAGATTGAGCCCACCACTCCTCATTGATCATGGATGGGTCACCCTCAGAGTTAAGGTCAAGCTATTCTCCAAAGCTTGGAGACAGGACTAGAAACAATGGATGGAAACTAAGCAAGGAGAAAACCCAGCTAGAATTAAGGAGAAATTTCCTGACAGTGAGAACCATTAATAAGTGGAATGACTTGCCTCCAGAAATTGTGGAGGCTTTTAAGAAGAGATCGGACAACCCATTTGTCTGAAATGGTATAAGATTTCCTGCTTTAGAGTGTTGGACGTGAAGACCTCCAAGGTCCCTTCCAACTCTGTTATTCTATTAATATTTGAGGTGTGCATTTTTATGCTTATATTGGCTTACTGTAGAGTGAATCCAGGCAAAGGGGAAATAAAATTGGTACAAGGGGACAGGAATTTAAAATGAGGTTTTTTTTTCAGTCTCAAGCATTATCAGTGCTGTTTCACTCATTCAATTTTTGACTGAAGAGGCATGTGTGATGCAGGACTTTAATGATTTTGAAGTAATTTTCTCCTCCTCTCTCTTCTTTTCTTGGTATTTTAATAGTATAAGTGATTGAGAGCTAACAAGCAGCTTTGCTGAGAGAGCCCTCTGAGGTAAAATTAGCTTATGAATAAGGGGCTTGTTAAATTTCCAATCTTGGTGGCAGAGAAGTCTTAATAAAGTTCTTGATTGTGTTAGGAAGGTAGCACTAGGTATGCATGTTTTCAAATAAAAGAGGCTTTTAGCATTCTTCTAAGGCAGTGTTTCTCAACCTTGGCAACTTTAAGATCGGTGGATTTCAGCTCCCAGAATTCCTCATCCAGCTTCCACCCATCTTAAAGCTGCTAAGGTTTGCAAACACTGATCTAAGCACTTTAATGTTTCTTTACATGCTGGAAGGATTTGAAGTACTATAGGCAAGGATAATAAGATGTAAAATCCAACTTCTTCTTTTTTCTATGTATCTATGGAATACGTTATCTTCTTTCATTTTTAAGCAAAATGTTTTGTGCATTGTTATGATTTATGGATGAATTTTTCTCCCATACATATTATCTGTTTTAGTTCAGTAAAATGCCAGCCACAAACTTGTATTTCATCAACCCGGTTCTAAGCAGAAGTGTGACCAGTGAGTTTAGCACTGCAGCTGATGACTCTTAAAATGGTTTTAATTATCTGTCTGTGTACCTTATCAGCAATATTAAAAAGAGGGGAACCATTAAATAATTAAAAAAAACATCATCTCTAAGCAATTAAAGCCTCACTATCCACACTCAAGAGGGACATCAAGCTATTTCTCCTTATGTCTTAAGCTCTCAGAGCACAGTGACAAGGACCAGCTAGTTTCATAACTTTTAATATGAAGACCAGCTATTCAATTTAAAAAGAATTCGTCATTGGAAAGGCTTGTTTTATCCATCGTGCATCCCAAAATCATTGCATTTCTGAAGGGTTTTAATTTAACTTTAATTCAGTTCACATTGAATCGAAGTGAATACTTTATTGGCCAAGTGTAATTAGATATACAAGGAATTTGTCTCCAGTACAGAAGCATTCAATGTACTTTCAGGTCAACAGAGAAAATAATAATGATAATGATAACAACAACAACAATGCTATGGGATAGAAATAGGAGGTTAATGCTAGCCACCTCCTATAAAGAGAATTTGTACAAGATGTTTTATAGATGGCATCTTCCCCCTACAAGGTTAGCAAAGAGCCTTGGTGGAGCAGTGGGCTAATGCCTCCTTAAAGTAACACCAGCTGCCTGCAATTAGTGCAGGTTCGCATCCCACCAGGCTCAAGGTTGACTCAGCCTTCCATCCTTCCGAGATAGGTAAAATGAGGACCCAAATTGTTGGGGGCAATAAGCTGACTTTGTAATAATGCCGCTTGGGAGGTGTGTGAAAGCCCTAATAAGCAGGCATATACATAGAATGAAGGCTACTGCTAAGCTTGTAAGCCGCCCTGAGTCTTCGGAGAAGGGCGGGATATAAATGGAATTAAAATAAAAAATAAAAGAAAGATAAAAAAATCTCACCAATGTGCTGGAAATGCAGAAGGCTTCCAGGGACTTATTATCATATGTGGTGGGAATGTTCAGAAACGAAATTTTTTTGGCAGCGGATAAAAAATTGGTTGGAAGAAATATTACGACAAAAAATTGATTTAAAACCAGAAATCTTTTTATTAGGGATTATTAACGATAATCTCAGTAAAGCATCTCTCTACTTATTCGTACATATCTTAACCGCAGCAAGACTGGCATATGCCCAAAAATGGAAAAGAAAGGAAACACCCACTGAAGAAGAAATAATAGATAAAATTTTATCCTGGGCTGAAATGGACAGTTTAACCCTAGAGATCAAAAATGAGAACAAAACGGAGTATTATGAAATTTGGCAAAATTTGTACAATTGGTTAGAGTTAAGGAGGATCGCTGAGATGAACATTGTTTGATTGGTTGATAATGTAAGGATTTCTTATTAGCATCTATATAATGGACATAACTGAAAGATATGTAAATATAACGCTTAGGACTGTATGATAGTTTACTAAAAAAACCCGACAGATGTTATATGTACAGTTTGTTATACTCGGTCCTGTTATAGACTGTATTTTAGGTTTTTGTTATTTCTTTCTGTAACATAAGATAATACTAATAGTAGTGTTGTAGCTAGGGAAGTTGAATCATGTCCACTTTTGTTTTTAAATGTATATTTAATAAACTTTTCTAAAAACAACAACAACGATGCCAATAAAAGGGGGAAATAACGAAGATAATAACCGGACTAAATAATAAGATTACATTTTACTGCTACAATAATGCTACAGTATTACTACAATATTACAATAATACTATTACATTGTCTAATTCTAAATTTTAGAACTTAGAGCCGGTTCCTGAATTTGTGATATCAAGGGGATGAGGAAGATGAATGCCATCTGAAATTTTAGGAAATCATGAAAGTCTGAGGATTTTGGGAATACTGTTGGGGGTGTTATGACTTGGCATATTGTTGATCTGCCTGAAATCCCACAGTTTTTTAAACCATGCATTGGTATGTCCACATTATTAATTGCTTTGCTGTTTCTCGTTCTGAATTATTGTCAGAATTGGCTTTGTTTTAGATAACAAGCCTGAAAGGTTGTCTCTGTGTCTTTTTGTCCTTGTCCTTGTTGTTAAGGAGTTAAGGAGGAATCCTGACTCCTATTGACTGATGTATTCATTTGAAACAATGAAATGGTCGCCTAATTCAGATATGACATTGGATGGCCTAGAAGAAATCATGAAATAAGGTAGCTTGGGACTTCATAGTCAGTAGACAATCACTTCAATATGAGCCAGCAGTGTGCTGCAGCTGCCAAAAAAGCCAACACAGTGCTAGGCTGCATTAACAGAGGGATAGAATCAAGATCACGCGAAGTACTAATACCACTTTACAATGCCTTGGTAAGGCCACACCTGGAATACTGCATCCAGTTTTGGTCACCACGATGTAAAAAAGATGTCGAGACTCTAGAAAGAGTATAGAGAAGAGCAACAAAGATGGAGGACTGGAGGCTAAAACATATAGGGAACAGTTGCTGGAATTGGGTATGTGTAGTTTAATGAAGAGAAGAGTGAGGGGTGACATGATAGCAGTGTTCCAATATCTCAGGGGCTGCCACAAAGAAGAGGGAGTCAAGCTATTCTCCAAAGCACCTGAAAGCAGGACAAGAAGCAACGGATGGAAACTAGTCAAGGAGAGAAGCAACCTAGAACTAAGGAGAAACTTCCTGACAGTTAGAACAATTAACCAGTGGAACAACCTGCCTCCAGAAGTGGTGAATGCTCCAACACTGGAGGTTTTTAAGAAGAGACTTGCCAGCTATTTGCCTGAAATGGTATAAGGTTTCCTGCTTGAGCAAGGGGTTGGACTAGATGACCTCCAAGGTCCCTTCCAACATCATCATCATTATTATTATTATTATTATTATTATTATTATTATTATTATTATTATTATTATTATTATTATTATTATTATTATTATTATGTAACCATGGACCTGATCTGACTTATTGAGGCCCAGCCCACTTGGAGATCTTTGTCTTGGGGTAGTGGCATGGTGATCTGCATTTGGGGGATATTAGCATTAGTCCTTTACCATGGACAGACCATACACTCTTGATCAGTGGTCTCCAAAGTTGGCAACTTTAAGACTTGTGGACTTCAACTCCCAGAATTCCTCAGCCAATCAACAAGTCTTAAATTTGCCCAGTTTTGAGACCCCTGCTCTTGAATCTGGAGTTTTCTCTGACCACCCTCGTTACATTTGGGTTTTAGAAGGAACCTAGGTTTGTTTTCTGAACCACTGGACATCTTTTCGGTCAAGGTATTGGTCATGGCTTGGAAAGAGCATATACGTAACAAGTTCCTGTCAAGCACCAGGAAATCAGGAGATCCAGGCAATTTAAATGTGTATAAAAATTTATTGACGTAGACCAGGGGTAGGCAACCTTGGCTCTTTTATGACTCGTGGACTTCAACTCCCAGAATTCCTGAGCCAGCCATGCTGAGGAGAAAGGGAGAGGTTTCCAAGCTGAGCCATGCTGGCTCAGGTATTGTGGGAGTTGAAGACCACAAGTCATAAAAGTGCCAAGGTTGTGTATCCCTGCATTAGACTCTTCTCTCGGGCTCAGCCTGGTCATCTCCTACAGTTCCCTGGAATGGGATTATGCCTGCATGGACTTTCTATGATTACAGATCCTATGGGGCTCCTTGTAAGTCCTTATCAAACTGGGAATTCTATCCATGCTGATTTACAGACCTAAGGAAAGAACCAGATTATTTTCTGAAGGCCTTTAGGGTTAGGGTTAGGGCTTATAGATTGCCTTCCTCTTAAGAGCTTGTCTTTCCTCCTTTTTTCCCCAAGAAATGTATGAAATATAGCCTTAATTTGGCCCTGACCCTGCAACTTAGAATGAGTGGTTGATAACATTGGTCTGCCAGTTCTGATGCGGTTATGCACATCCTATGTTCTTTGATAGGCAACAAGAGGAACAAAATGTTTTAATCGTTGATTTGCTTTCACAGAGGTGTCCAAATCTTCTCATTATATCTGCCGGTTCTTTGTGTTTTACAGGCAGGAATGTCTGGGAGACAAACTTATTACTTGGCCAATGTAGCATGCAGATTTAATATGGTCCTGCAAGGGGCTGCTCATTTTGATGCCAATTGCAAGAGATTATGTTTTGCCAGTTCTAAATTAGAAAACACAGCAGGTCCTGTGAGTTGGAGGAGGGGGTACGGTGCTGGGTGTTTATCTACATGTGTGAAAGAGCAAGAGCTTTTATTTTGCTTTGGGTTTGGTTCAAAAATAACTCGAACAATAATTAGATGGGAAAGAACCTGAATAGCAAATGATTCATAGACTGGTTCCTAAAGAAGAAACAAGATTTATTGGAAATAGCCCGAAGCGTATCTTTCATTGCTTAATTTCTTTTCTAAAACTGGGGAAAGACAATGATGAAAAAGGATAATATAGGTAGCCCTTCAGCTGATGTTTGTTTGTATTGCCATGAACAAAAGTGACGTATAACCTGTCCCTGAAGTTACGACTATTGCATCAGCCCTGCTGTTAATGTGATTCGGGCATGTAGCAACCGTCTTGCATTTGCGATGTTTGCAGCATCTTGCAGTCATGTGATTGCGACTTCCAGCTTTCCACACTGGCTTCTGACAAGCAGTCAGTTGGGGAAGCCAGATTCATTTAATGACCACGACAATTCACGTACCCACCATAATAAAATAGTTGTAAAATCAGGTTTTATCACATGATGATTCGCTTTATGACTGTCATGACTTATAATGGAAGTTCCAGTTCTAAGTCAGCTCCTAGGTCGAGAATTCCTTGTACAGGATGTCCTCGACTTAGGATCACAATTGAGCCCAAAATTTCTGTTGCTAAGTGAAACATTTGTTAAGTGAATTTTTTATTTTTTTTATTTTTTTTAATTCCATTTATATCCCGCCCTTCTCCGAAGACTCAGGGCAGCTTACAAGCTTAGCAGTTTTGCCCCATTTGCCACAATTTTTAAGTGAATCATTGCAATTGTTAAGTTAGTAACATGGTTGTTAAGTGAATCTGGCTTCCCCATTGACTTTGCTTGTCAGAAGGTCACAAAAGGTGATCACATGACCCCAGGACACAGCAACCATCATAAATATGAGCCAGTTGCCAGGGCTGGATGAGGAATTCTGGGAGTTGAAGTCCACAAGTCTTAAAGTTGCCAAGTTTGAATCCCCCCTGATTTAATAGATTGAAATTAATTGCAGACTTCTGGAGAAAGTCTCTTTGGATAAAGAGAAACTGATCTTTGGATAAGGCCTATCATACAGTGATATAAAGCAGGCCTTCTTGGTTTTATGGGCATAATTTTGAAAGTTTCTTACTGGAAAAGTTCAACAGTTCCAGCACTGACCAGTAGAAGACAGAAGCCCAAAACAAGTCCCAAACATTTGGATGTTTACAAAAAGATTTTGATTGTGGATCAAAATATTTTCAAAGGGATCTCTTTTGTGATGACTAGTATCTTTTGGGTACACATTGGAATATTTTTTAAGTTGTACAGAAAATGCCATCCTTCCATTTTTTTTGGTTGTATTTGTTGACGACATGCCTATCAAATGGTTTTCAACTTATAGCGATCACATAGCTTTTCCTCCATGATTTGATTGCATATTATATCTCACTGCTGTTTGTTTTGTATGCTGCTAAATATAATAAATAAGAATAACAATTACTCACATTTGGCTCAGGCCATGTAAATCTCTTGCAAAGCAGGTGAGGCTTATCACCCCCTTTATTTGATTAAAATAACAAGAAAATGTAGAAGCACATTTTAAGAATTTAAATGCCTATTTAAATGGACTTTTCTCTGCATTGCAAAAAAACAAAAAAAACAAAACTGAGATTAAATGCAGTGATTCATCGGTCTAAAAATGTGAGCAAGGTTTTTCTGTCATTTGTGTATTGCAGCCTTGTAGAAATGGTCTGTTGCTGGCTGCTTCATGTAACAGTGATGGAGAATTAAAGAGGTTGACTTAACAAGCCATGGCCACCCTACTTCCTCTTTCAACCATCTCCTTTTGCTTGGCATCCTTCTCTCTCTCTCTCTCCCACCCGCCCTCCCTTCCCTTCCCTCTCTCCACCTTCTTTTCTCTAACTTTCTCCTCTTTAATGGATAGATTGCTGGGGAAGGAGATCTCTCTTCTTCCAAGTCTCTAATGTCATGGTTCCGACAGATGAAACTCTTCAAAAGAACATCGAGGCATTGTTTACCTTAAAGGATCTTTATTTGAGTAGCAGAATATCAGCAGTTACATAATCGAACCCAAAAACTGAATTCCCCTCCCCTGGGCACATAGTATCAAAGCACAATTCCCTCCCCCCAATTAACAGTCATAAATCACATTCCCCAATTAGCTTGAAAGCAGGGCTTCCTCTCCAACTCTCCAGCCCACCAATTCTTTATCAGCAATGGGCTCAATAACCTTGATTCTCACGCTAAGTGTAGTGTTGTTATGTCTAACTGGACTCTCATTCATATCCCCCCTCCCAGCATCATCTAACTCTAAAAGCGAAAGGAAAAAAAATGGATACATTTCCATCCCTTGTCAATGCAAGAACATCCGATGTTAGCAGCGTTGACATCTAAACTGCTTGCTTGGAATGAGATTTTGACATGACACCAAAAGTTTAGGTTGGTTAGCCCTACTCTGTTCCTATGAGGAAAACTCTCTTACAAATCCTTAGTTGTAGAAAGAAGTCCATCTACAAGAATATGCATTTCCGAAGAGCATGGATAAATGGAGCATGGTCGTTTCTTCATTTGTATGATTCTACCTGGAAGTCTGAAAAAGACCAATGTGTAATTAGGATCCTTCAAAGAAAGGCATTAAGGGGGAATTCTTTCCATGGGTCCTGTACAGCAGTGGTACCAAAGAGGGGGACGTCTGACCTTGAGAAATTGTTGGAAAAGTTCTCCTTGAAGTTTGTAGTCATTGTCCACCCAATTTGTCTGCCTGCAGCTCTAAATTAGAACAAGGATTAACCTGCTTGTTTTCAATTAAGAGGTGATGACTTTCCTCTTTTAACATTGTGCCTATGGCATTGAAACTGTCACCCCTCAATTCAGAGAGAAAATAGTTCATCAAAAGGAAGGAAGGAAGGAAGGAAGGAAGGAAGGAAGGAAGGAAGGAAGGAAGGAAGGAAGGAAGGAAGGAAGGATTTCTACTTGAGTTGAACTAGATAAAAAGTGGGGGGTAGTTTATAACAAGGAATATGTAACATATAAAAAATTAATTTAGCAGAAAATGAGTATTTTCTCTTCCATTATTTTTCCACCTTCAAAATCTTATCACAGAAAATGGAGCTAGGATATATGATTTCACTGCTTTTGTTGCCTCTGTCTTATCTCCAAAGTCCCAGGGCAGTTAGTAATTAAGAAGACACAGAGAATCCCAGGATTTCAGCCAATATTTGTTCACATTCTCCACCAGGCCACCCATATTTTCTGAAAGATTGTCAAAGCATAGTCTTCTGTCTGAACTAGATAGAGGATATAGGAGTCTTGCTGGATCATGCCTTTTTCCAAAGCTAAATGTATTTGGGTTTTAAAATTTTCTCACTTTATTGCTTTATTGTATTCTTACTTTATTGCTCTGTACACCGCCCTGAGTCCTCCGGGAGAAGGGCGGTATATAAAACAAATAAATAAATAAATATTTGGGAAACTCACAGTCCTGACCTGGACGGTTAACCCATCTTCTGCTGTTGCTTCTCAGGAGTCACTATTTAAGGCTGCCTGCTTATGATTCAGAAGGTGATGTGAATCATCAATAAGGGTAGTTTTTGACTTACAACCATTTGTTTAGTGACAATTCAAAGTTACAACGGCACTGAAAGAAGTTACTTAACTACCATTGCAGTGTCTCCTCAGTGACATGACCCAACTTTGGTGCTTGGCAACTTGCATGTATTTATGACAGTTGCAGTGTTCTGGAGTGATGTGATCCCCATTTGTGACCATTCCAGCTGGCTTTCAACAAACCAAGTCAACGAAGGAAGCCAGATTTGCTTAGCAACTGCATAATTAACTGTGGCAAAAAAGTTATAAAGAGAGACAGTTGGATCTAATAGTTAAGGCACCAGGGTAGAATGTGGGAGACTGTGATTTCAAGTCCTGCCTTAGCGATGAAAGGCAGCTGGGTGAGTGTGGGCCAGTCACTCTGTCTCAGCCCAACTCACTTCATAGGGTTGTTTTTGTGGGGATGAACTGGAGGAGGAAGCCGTGTTGGGTATGTTTGTCACCTTAGGTTATTTGTAAAAATAATAAAGGTGGGATATAAATGAATAAAATAAGGTAAAGTGGGTGTGATTCACTCAACTGCCTTGCTTAGCAACAGAAATTCTGGTCCCAGTTATGGTCATAAGTCAAGGACTGTCTGTATTAGTGGCCACTGATAGCCTGATTCTTCAGGAACTGGTCTGGCGTCCCTTTTTAAAGCCTCTTAAACTGGTTGCCATTTCTACTACTGTTTACAAATGTGCTTTGTGAACAAGTGTTTCCTTTGGTCATTTCTGAATCTCCTCACATACAGTTTCAATAGCTCATCTCCATCTAATGTGTGTGTGAGAGAGAGAGGGAGAGAGAGAGAGAAGAGAGAGAGAGAAGAAGAAGGGGCTTGCTTATCTTTCTTTTAAATATGCCATTTGTGGTCTTGTACACATCAACCACGCTTCCTCATCACCTCTTTTGTTGCAAGCTAGAGAGCTCCAGCTGCTGCCATGTTTCATATAGTGGGTTGCTTGTGCATTGAGCTCAATTTCTGGTGTCTGCACCTTTGCATTTTTCCTTCCAGGAGTCTAGCTACCAGCCCTGCTATTTCCCGATGGCTTCCCACCTAAGTACAGTACTAACCAGATTTGGCTCTTGATTACCATTCATATTATCAGCCAAAGTTGGTCTTTAAAGGTAAAGATTCCTTTGAGTCAAGCTCGGTTTTTGATTGCATTCAAGTCTTGGCGGTATCCTAGAGGTGATCTGCATTGCGTGCTCACTGAGATAGTTTTTCAACATGCCAGTCCAGCATTGGGAATCCCTTGTGGTCCTCTGCTGAGTTCTAACTAAGCCAAACACGGCTTAGTTTCTGAGCTCAGACAACTGGGTAACTATTTGCTGCTAGGCCTGAATGCCTTTTCAAATTCTCCATCATGTTACTTGGCAGTCAACTTGGGCAGATGGTTTGTCTGAGTTGCCTGAGAAGGAAAGAGGCATTTTCCAAAAGTTTCTCAGAGGCAGGGCTTCTGCTGAAGAAGTAAAGGCTAGAAGACCCTTATGGGATCAAACCAATAGCTCATCTAGTCTAGAATTTGCTCACATGGTGGGTAACCAGAAACATTTAGTAAGCTTGCATGGACAGGAGAACAATAACTTTCCTCCATTGTAACATCCTAGCAGCTGTTATTTAAGGCATTTTGCCTGTAATTCTGAAGCTACCAAGTAACTGCTGCTGAAAATACCTATTTTCTAAGCAGTTCTTTTGTGATGTCTTCCTTTGGGCTTTAATTAAACCATAAAAATGCAGGAGACTGCAGGAGAATTGACGGTACATTCTGGTCCAGTTTCTGATTTGCCCATATTTTAGGCAACTGATTTCTAGATCGTCCTGCTTTGGGGCAGGATCATAGTGCGCTGCAGGTAATCAGACTTCGTTAATCTTCAGCATTCTTCTTGAAGCTCTTGAGATGTTTGTGGATCTCAGTAGTCTCACCGTGCAGGTGTACATAATGCCTAATAGTTCCATGTTGTTGACAGCCCTTGCATCTCCTTGAATTGATATACAACTTGTTTGTATCCTTTGCCTCTTCATACTAAATCAGCGCCGGAACTTTGTCTTGAGAAATACTCTGAAATTCTTTTTATTTTTGGAAAAAATTACACGAAAGCACACTGCCTTCAAATAGGTTGAGGGAGACAAAATGCAGAAGAATTTCTGTGCCCAGTGTTCACAGCATCCTCTGTTAAAAAGCTGTGAGATCAGGCAGACGATGATGATAATGTATCTTCAAATTAGTGTTGACTCCTGGCTGAACAAGTCCCTGTAGTTTTCTTGGCAACATTTCAGAAGTGGTTTGCCATTGCTTCCTTCCTAGGACTGAGAGAGAGCAACTGGTCCAAGGTCACCCAGCTGGTTTTTCTGACTAAACTGGGACTAGAACTCAGCCTCCTTGCTGTTAGTCTGATGCCTTAACCACTACATCCCACTGGCTCTCCTGAGATTAAAGCAAGTTGAACTTGAAATTGCCCTTTTCTAGAGAGTACCATCTTGAAACTCAAATACTGTGGCCACCTAATGAGAAGGAAGGACTGACTGGAGAAGAGCCTAATGCTGGGAAAGATTGACGGCAATAGAAGAAGGGGACAACAGAGAATGAGGTCGCTGGATGGAGTCACTGAAGCAGTAGGCGAGAGCTTAAATGGACTCCAGAAGCCTGATGGGTATAACAGTTCTTCTTGAAGTTCTTGAACAACTCTTAACACCTTGAGAGCTACTTGTAGCCTATCCCCATATTTTAAAAAAATATGAGGAATAGTCTCTGATAACGGCATAATACTGATTTTTCCTATATGGTTGCTAGGGAAGATTATAAGAAAATTGACTTGGAAGTATGGATGTAAAAGAAATCCATGGCAGAACCCAGAAGAATGGCAAAAAACTACAAATCCACCACACACGTCACATAATTTCCATCTGCTTTCAGAATATTTTCCAGCTTAAAATATGCAAATGTTTATATTTGGAAACCATATGTAAGAAATACAAGCTCACATTTGACTATCTTGCACATAAGGAAGCATATATTAAAACTCTATTCCTGGCAGCTACAGTATGTAGAACCAATCATGATTTCTTTTCTTCCAAAATTTGGGTTTTTTTTCCCCAGGAAGTTTTTAACTTTTCAGTCTAGTGTATATCTCTAGTTTCTGATGGTCTCCCGCCCTAGGTACAGGTAGTCCTCGACTTATGACCATATTTGAGTCCAAAATTACTGTTGCTAAGCAAAACATTTATTAAATGATTATGATCTTTCTTGTTAAGTTAATCACTGTAGTTGTTAAAGTAGTCAAACTTTTGTTAAGTGGATCTGGCCTCCCCATTGGCTTTGCCTGCCAGAAGGTCACAAAAGGGGATCACGTGACCCCGGGACATTGCAACGGTCATAAATATGAGTCAATTGCCAAGTCTGATTTTTCATCACCTGGGGATGCTGCAACATAATTTCACGTTTTTCATAATTGTGAAAAACAGTCATAAGTCACTTTTTTCTAGGGCCATTGTAACTTTGAATGGTCACTAAACAAGCTGTTGTAAGTTGAGGACTACCAGTACTAAACAGGCCTGATTATGACTGAATTTTGAAACAGAACCAAAGTTAGCAAAGTTAGCCAATACATTTTTTTTAACATGCATATAAAGCCTGTTAAGGGAATATTCATACTTTTAATTTTAGATTGTTTGAGGTGTGGGCTTCAAACGTGTAGAAACTTTGAGTAGTTTTTAAATGCTGCAAAATGGACTGGATTCAATTTAGTCTTCCATTCTTTCTTTGGACTGCACAAAGGCTACATAAATCATAGTTTATCATGATAATTTATATATGTCCACAAATGCATTTGGCACTTTATAGTTCCTAGAAGTGAGTACTTCTATGTTTTGACAGAAGGGAGTAACAGAATAATTGTGTGCTGTGGAGCTGTTATTGTTACATCTTACTGTGGATGTTTTGGTGTTACATTTACTCAAGGAATTTTAATGATGGCTTGCTATTCTAAGCTGGTGTGTGACTGCATAGATTTGGTGGCATGCAAATTTAAGCAAGAAAATATTGGATACACACACACACACACACACACACACACACACACACACACCTATTGTTTCATTGAACATGTATTTTATTCCATGAAACAGTTGCTTTAACTGTTGCTTTTAATCAACAATGGGTTTCCTTATATTTAGATCTGCTGTTGTTAAGCAAATCCAGCTTCCCCCATTGACTTTCCTTGTCAAAAACTGCCTGGGAAGGTCCAAAAAAATGACCACATGATCTCAGGATGCTGCATATAAATACATTCTGATTGCCAAGTGCCTGAATTTTGATCACTTGACTGTAGGGATCCTGGAACAGTTGTAACTGCAGGGTGCATAAGTCTCTTTTTTCAGTGCCATTGTAATTTCAAACAGTCACTAAATGAGTGGTTGTAAGTTGAGGACTTTCTGTGATGCAATTGTAGCCCTACCCTATTTTTTTTTACATGTGTTGCATTTATACAGACTTTTTTTAAAAACATTCTCCTATGGAGACACCCCTGACCAGCGGTCTCCATGGGGGAAGCATAATGGGGGAAAAAAATACACCACAACACAAAGTCCACCATTTTGGCACATGGGTTGTGATACCATACTTGACCTTTCCCAAGGGAAAGATCTTGCAAGGTGACAGCATGACGTTGTGACAAAAGCTGGAAGCTTGTTTGGACACTCATGTCATCCCACTAAAGTGAGTCAAGGGGGGGGGTGTTCCTTGACACAGCCTTCAGCCTCCCAGGAGCCTCAAGTTTCAATGCTAGCTGACTGTTTGGCTTGAAAAATATTCACCTTATGTCAAAAAACGATTCCACCATTCTCTATTAATTTTATTATGGCAAAGCCCTCTAGAACATTTCTGGATTCAGAAGAGGGCCTGTTGGGCATTCTCTTCAGAAAAACCAAAAAATAAAAAGGCCCTTTTAAAAATGACATCCACACAATACAACAATACCAACCCACCCCTGCAATCCAGTTGCAGGCCTGCAGCGTCCCATTTCCCCTCCTCCTTGCCTCACCCCGGAGCCCTTTTCAAAAGGCTGGACAGCAATTTCCCCTGAAGTGCTGTGAAGTGGCAAGACAGTTGATTTGTGTAACAATGTAATAAGAGCCTGGAGTATCCAATGTCTGCCTGCAATCCCAACGGTAACACCGGGTAGCCCAAGTGCCAATCATCCCGTCTGGCAGTGGCTGCCTGCAAACAACCCTGTGCGAGGGAAGGCGTTCCCATGGTAACGGTGTGCTAGAGGGGCAAGGACCAATCAGACAGGTCTGTTGCCGTGGTGCTGGGGGGGGGAGAGAGTCACTTCATCACTGGAGTTTAGAGGCAATTGAAAGGGGACAGGGCAGTTCAGCTTGGGTGAGATGGTGGTTAAATTAACCTACTGTAAGCTTGGCTGGCTGGTTGACTTTTGAAAGCTTTCAGTAGCTGCACCTACACCTTTGCACCATCAAATACATATTGGCAAAGCTTTTGTACTAGCAAAGAGGTCTCATTGGGGCAAGGTGATTTCAAAGGCTATATAGGCAACCTTTGACTTACAACCACAATTGAGACCAGAAATCCCATTGTTAAGCAAGACAAGTTCTTAAAATGAATCGCACTCTATTTTACGACCTCGTTTTTATCACAGGCGTTAAGCAAGTAAGACAGTTGCTGTTCTTAAGTTAGTAATGTTGTTGTTAAGCAAATCTGACTTTCCCCCATTGACTTTCCTTGTGGGAAGTCAGCTAGGAAGGTCCCAAATAGTGATCACATGACCCCGGGACACTGCAACTGTTGCCAAACACCCAAATTTTGATCACATGTTTGCAAATGGTTGTAAGTGTGAGTACTGGTTGTATGTCGCTTTTTCAGGTGCCGTTGAAACTTCAAATGGTTGGTAAATGAATGGTTATGGCTAAATGAAGTTGAGAACTACCTGTAGCCTGCCAGGATGGAGGAAATTAAGGGGTATAAAAAGGAAATTAAGTGTAAAAACATCATGATGGTAGCTGGGACCAGGTGAAGGCTTGCTGTTACTTATTTATTAAATTTATTTGCTGCTCATCTCATTGTTGAGTGACTCTGTACGTATGATTCATTCAAAGTCTGGATGTAGATTACAACATTTCATCTATAGACTTGACCTTTTAGAGCAGAGGTGTCAAACTCGCAACATCACGTGATGTCTCACGACGCATTACAACTTTTTTTTCCCATTTCCGGCAATGGGGTGGGTGTGGTTTCGGCCGGCAGTTTTAGAGAGTTGCATTTGTAGTCTTTTTGTGGCTGCTGTCTGAGGAAGGCTCTGGAGACATTTGATCACCTTGAAAATGTAGTTGTTCCAGCAACCGACTCTGGAGACATCTGAAATTTTTTTTGAAAATTTAGTTTTTCTATATATTTGGAACCAAGATAGGAAGAGTACTGATGCCTTTCAACTTTGGTGGTGGAGAAGATTCCTGAGAATACCTTGGACCACTAAGAAGCAAACAAATGGATGATTGAACAAAGTTCTCACTTAATCCTTGACTTACCACCACAGTTGAGCCCAAAATTTCTGTTGCTAAGCAAAACAATTTTTAAGTGAGTTTTGCCCCATTTTTGCCACAGTTGTTAAGTAAAACACTGCAGTTAAATTAGTAGCATGGCTATTAAGGGAATTCATGGTTGGAAGAACTGAAGGAAAAAAATCTCATGGAGAAAATCTAAGTGGTTGCTAAGAATCAACAATAACTTGATAGCACATGATCACCATCTTCATCATTAAAATTCCTTTTGCTAGTAGAACGATGCCAAAACACTCTAATCCAGTATCAGAATCGTGAATGAGAGAAATTTAATGGTTAGTTCAACATTGTAGTTGATTTCTCTACCCTGTTAATTTCAGAAAAAAATCTGCTCTGAAATCAGTTATTAAACAATGTCTTGTGAAAGAGGCTTCTGTTTTCCTACTTCATAGGCAGGGTGATAGAAAATGACTTTTCAATTTATGTTGAAAGCTTCCATTGTTGTAAGATTGCAGGAAAGATGGTAGTAGCTGCAGAATCAGCTGCTTTTAATCAAAGCAATAAAAGCAGCTTTGTCCTGTTGTGCTACCAGCTCTGTGGGTATGCAGTCTTGCAATGTGAGTGTAAAAAAGAGGGCAGATATAATGACATGGGTATGCAAAGCTCTAGTACTGAAAGATGCTGATATAGTAACCAGGAGACTGGGTTCAAGGCCTCTTGTAAGCATAAAAAGTTGGCTGGGTGACTTTGGGCCACTTACTCTCTCTCTGAGCCCAACCCACCTCACAGGGTTGTTGTTGGAAAATACGAGGCAGGAGTATTAGCTATGTTCACCTCCTTGAGTTATCTGCAAAAAAGTGGGATAAAAATAGAATAATAAAATAAAAATACATTATAACATCCTGGATTCTTGGAAAGAACTCAGTGAGAATAAAGGCCAAGATCAGGTAAAGAACTGGCAACTGTAAATGATGATGATGATGATAAAATGAAAGATTCAAGATGCCCTATGGAAATAACATCAAAAGCTGACAACATCAAGCACTCTGAAATCAGAATAACAGAATTGAAAGGGATCTTGGAGGTCTTCTAGTCCAACCCCCCCCACTCAAGCACCAAATCTTATATCATTTCAGAGAAATAGTTGTCCAGTCTCTTCTTAAAAACCTTCAGTGTTGGACCATCCACAACTTCTGGAAGCAGTGATTAATTGTGGAAATTCTAACTTATCAGGAAATTTCTCCTTCGTTCTAGGTTGCTTCTCTCCTTGATTAGTTTCCATCCGTTGCTTCTTGTCCTGCCTTCAGGTGCTTTGGAGAATAGCTTGACTCCCTCTTCTTTGTGGCATCCCCTGAGATATTGGAAGACTGCTATCATATCACCCCTAGTCCTTCTTTTCATTAAACTAGACATACCCATTTCAGCAACCATTCTTCATATGTTTTAGCCTTCAGTTTCCTAATCATCTTTGTTGCTTGTCTCTGAGTCAAGAAGGTTGGAAGTGAATACATCATGACAGTCCAAACTCAGTGGAGAAAATACCATTAAGACAATTAACATCTGAGCAATTCCAGTCATTAGATACACAGTTGGAATTGTGAACTGTACTCAATTAAAAGCTCTGGATAGGAAGACTGGCAAAATAATAACAATGAATCATGCCCTTCATCCTTGCAGCCACATCGACAAATTCTACATAACAAAGAAAATAGGTGGGTGTAAAATGTTGCGAGTACACCAAGACAGTTGAAGAAGAAAAAAGGGCATTGAAAGAATAGCTGAAGGATGGTGAAGAAGATACATGGAAGCTAGTGTACCATGAAGTCTTACTGAACACCAAAGAGACCAAACTGGCCTGCCAAAAAGACCACAGAGACATGGCAAGGCAAAGTTTTGCATAGCCAGTATAAAAACAACAACAAGCAAAGCAGATAACAAAATCAATCACTGGTCAATTTCAAAAGGCAGCTTTATGCAGAACAGCTTATATCCCACAATGATACCTTTAATGCTATCAAACATCCACATCTTCCTATCTCAGGTCTCTGGGAAGGACTCCATACGTGGCTAAAAAATACCAAATCCAGTCTTAAACATCTGACTAACTGTACAACAAACCCTAACAACAATAATAATTGCCCCATCCCTACCTCCTGACAACCTGATGGACATTTCTGTTTTTGTTGTTGATATTTCCTATCTTTCCTTCGTTCTGAAATCTGCCTCTTTTGGCACTTTTCAAAAGCTCCTTAGCAATTTAATAGAAACCAGGGAGGTCGCAGATCACTGGAGAGAGACTGATAACTCCGGTACAATGAAAGATAGGGCAAACTCACAGACCTTTTTGCCATTTGGTGACTGACATCAATACAAGAACCTTCACTCGTGCGTTAAAATTTTATGAAAACTCTCCTCTCCTTCTCCACCTGCCCAAATCTATGATCATTTCTTTTCTATTCTGTGAAGGTAGTTGTAAAAGGTGCCAGATTACTTTTGCCCAGAATTGCTCAGGTCTTTGGAAAAGACTCCATATGTATGTGGCTAAAAAAAATACCAAATCCAGCCTAAACATCTGTCTAGCCATAACAACAATAATTTCTGCCATCTCTACCCCCTGACGACCTTATGGAATTCTTGAGCAATTTCTGGGGAATATTGCATGACCCTAGCTCAGATTTGGCAGGCAGTTAGGAATTATTTTCTCCATCCTTGGGATCAAAATATATCTTTTTCTCTCTCGGATGGAAATTGATTTTTGCACAGTGTTAGGCCTTGTATTGTTTTTCTTCTTCTTCTTCTTGTTTCAATCCGGCTTTTATACAGGAAGTTCTCTACAACAGTTTGTTTAGTGATGACACTGAAAAAAGTGATTTATGACCATTTTTCACGCTTAACAATCGTTGCAACATCCCCATGGTCACATGATCAAAATTCAGACGCTTGGCAACCAACTCATATTGATGATGGCTGCAGGGTCCCGGGATCATGTGATCATCTTTTGCATCCTTCTGACAAGCAAAGTCAGTGGGGAAGCCAGATACATTTAACAACCGTGTTCCTAATTTAGTAACTGTGGTGGTTCACTTAACAACTGTGGCAATAATGGTTGTAAAATGGGGCAAACTTCATTTAACAAATGTCTCACAGTAACAGAAATTTTGGGCTCAACAATACTTGTAAGTCAAGAACTACCTGTGCTAGACAGACAGGATATACATTTTCATATACATATACCATAGATAAATTGCCACTATGGGTACTGGGCTATGTGTCCATAGTGTGTAATGGGAGAGAAGTTGTGTTGGCTTATTTGCACATTTCTCTCTCTCTCCCTCCCCCCCTCTCTCTGTGTGTGTGTGTTTGTGTGTTTGTGTCTGGTGAGGTGAAGGAAGGAAGGAAGGGCAAACATTGCAAACATGTACATTGCCATGTGATCCTTGACAACAATGTTGTAAAATAAATTGTCCATCACTGAAAGCTTAATATCCCTGCATGGGGTAGCCTTATATTCTCTGCTGGATTCATATTCAGCTCAATAGATATATGACTTTATTGGTCCATCACACCCATAGTATTAGCTAACAGTGTGTAATATCCATCACACTACAAGGCTCTAATAGTTACTCTATTTCTTTCACTGATTATATGCCATACTTATTTCTTTCACTGATTATATGCCATACATTTGTTCTCCAGCCTTTTAAAATAGCTGCCCAGCAGGAGAGATTCTTTTAAAAATGGTTTTTCTGCCTTTGAAAAAAAGAAAAATCTCATCATGCAGCAACAGAGGCTGCTTTGGGACCCCCAGTGTTCCTGCTGGTGGGGAAATGCACATCCAGAGAGAGTTCTTTCTCTTTTTTGAACACACAACACCTTCGAATCTACCAATATGGCACCCAGCTTACCAGCCTTTACGAAGCATTCCCACAACCAAAGAACAATTAGGAAGAGTGGCTGTGTGGAGAAATGGTAATTCTCACAATCAAACTCCCTTCTGAACCAAGTAGAGTTGGATTGATCACATACTGCAGTGTATCTCAGCCTTGGCAACTTTAAGACATGTGGACTTCAACTCCCAGAATTCCCCAGCTAGCCATGGAGGCTGGGAGTTGAAGTCCACAGGTCTTAAAGTTGCCAAAGTTGAGAAACATTGACCTACTGTATTTGAATCTAAGTGGTACCATAGTAGTCGTTTTAACCAGTCAAATCCGACTCTTGTCAGTTTTATAGGCAAGTGTTCTCCATGATTTTGGCTTCTAGTAATGTGTCTGGTTTTATACGATTCAGCACCTCTATGTTGGTTGCTCTGGTTATCCTTGATATACGTGGTAATTTATACCAGTATCACAGTTCAAAGGCATCAATTCTTCAATCAGCCGCTCTTAGTGTCCGATTCTCACACCTATAGGGAAGACTGATTCTCACACATTATAGGGAAGACTGTTGCTCTAACTAGCCTGCTTTTTGTATTTGTATCAATATCTCTGCTTTTACAGATCTAAGACCAAGCCATGATTTAGGTTAATTGCTTGCTTTCTTGTCTTGTCTCCATCATCACATAAGAGAAGAGAAGAGATTCAATGCAGGCCAGTGGTTGTATTGATATGATGGAGAGGTGAATATTGGATTTCATGGTTCAGCGCAATTAAAGGGTTAAATACTTTCCCCTTACCAGGAATTAAGGGGGAGAGAAATTCCAAGGGAGGAACATTAGCTGTGGGTCCTTGGTGACAGATAGAAAGAGGAGAAGAAAAAAGAACAAAGTAAAAAGAATAGATCCGTTTGGCTTTTAAGATTTTTAATTTATAATTTCCCATGCAGGATAAAGATAGCAGGACTACTTACCACCACCACCATCTCTGACTCTGTCTGTCTGTCTCTCTGTCTGTCTGTCTGTCTGTCTGTCTCTCTCTGTGTGTATAGAGGGTCATGTCAATAAAAGAGCCTTGGTGGAGCAGTGGGCTAATGCCTCCTTAAGTAACACCAGCTGCCTGCAATTAGTGCAGGTTCGCGTCCCACCAGGCTCAAGGTTGACTCAGCCTTCCATCCTTCCAAGGTAGGTAAAATGAGGACCCAGATTGTTGGGGGCAATTGAGCTGACGTTGTAATAATGCCGCTTGGGGGGGGCAAAAGCCCTAATAAGCAGGCATATACATAGAATGAAGGCTATTGCTAAGCACATTGGTTTGTGCTTAAATTGTAAGCCGCCCTGAGTCTTCGGAGAAGGGCGGGATATAAATGGGATTAAAATAATATATATATATATATATATATATATATATATATATATATATATATATATATATATATATATATATATATATATATATATATATATATATATATATATATATATATATATATATATATATATATATATATATATATATATATATATATATATATATATATATATAATATAATGGAATAACAGAGGTGGAAGGGACCTTGGAGATCTTTTAGTCCAGCCACCTGCTCAGGTAGGAAACCCTATGCCATTTCAGACAAATAGTTGTCTAATCTCTTTTTAAAAACCTCCAGTGTTGGAGCACCCACAACTTCTGGAGGCACGTCTTTCCACCGATGTGTTCTAATGGTCAGGAAATTCCTCCTTGGTTCTAGGTTGGTTCTTTGCTTGATTAGTTTCCATCTTGTCCTGCCTTCAGGTGCTTTGGAGAATAGGTTGACCCTCTTTTCTTTGTGGCAACCCCTGAGATATTGGAACACTGCTATCCCATAGAAATGTTGGCCTTTTTATATGGTTGTCAATCTCACACACATTGCATTAACCACTATCTTGACTTTTCCAGTTTGGAATTTTCTCTTTTTCTTCTCTTTACAGTTGAACATTTATTTAACAGTAATGCAGCTCATAAGAGATAAATACTATTCATTTCCCTCTTTTGAAAGAAACATCAACAGTGCTCTTACTTCTTTTATTTATTTATTTATTAAACCTTATTGCAATCCTTTTATTTTATTGATGAGGTTATACAATTATTGCTCAATATAACATTTGTAAAATAAACCAGAGTTCTAAACTGTATAACATATATTTTTTATTTTAAATTTTATGATATAAAAAAGTATACATTTTTTGAACTCACAAATTTGTATCTTGACTTTTTTGGACAACTCCCACCACCAACTTACTGGTTGTTCCTCCAGTGTATAGACTGTTGTCAGGCAGATGCATTGATTTATTGTTGGGTTAATTGTGTCTGTTTTCCCAAAGATGCTTTTTCAGGAGGCAACTGGACTTTCTTGTTTTTCTTTGAAGACATTTTGCTTCTCATCCAAGAAGCTTCTTCAGCTCTCACTGCGTGGTGGGGAATGGATCTGGGTTAGAGTTGAAGAAGCTTGTTGGATGAGAAGCAAAATGTCTTCAAAGAAAAACAAGAAAGTCCAGTTGCCTCGTGAAAAAGCATCTTTGGGGCAACTGTGACCTGGATGACTGAGAAAAACATCTACTTCTGCTTCATTAACTATGCTAAAGCCTTTGATTGTGTGGATCATAACAAACTGTGGCAAGTTCTTAAAGAGATGGGCATACCAGACCATCTTATTTGTCTCTTGAGAAAACTATATGTAGGCCAAGAAGCAACAGTGAGAACTGGACACGAAACCACGGATTAGTTCAAAATTGGGAAAGGAGTCCGGCAAGGCTGTATACTGTCGCCCTGCCTATTTATTTATTTATTTATTTATTTATTTATTTATTAAATTTTTATACCGCCCTTCTCCCGAAGGACTCAGGGCGGTGTATATATTTAACTTATATGCAGAGCACATCATGAGAAAGGCAGGGCTAGAGGAATCAAAAGTTGGAATTAAGATTGCCAGAAGAAATATCAACAACCTAAGATATGCAGATGATACCACTCTAATGGCAGAAAGTGAAGAAGAACTAAAGAGCCTCTTGTTGCGGGTGAAGAAGGAGAGTGCAAAACTTAGGTTGAAACTTAACATTAAAAAAACCAAGATCATGGCATCCGGCCCTCTCAATTCCTGGCAAATAGATGGGGAAGAAATGGAGGTAGTGACAGATTTTATTTTCCTGGGCTCCAAGATCACTGCAGATGGGGACTGTAGCCAACAAATTAAAAGATGCTTGCTCCTCGGGAGGAAAGCAGTGGCAAATCTAGACAGCACACTAAAAAGCAGAGACATCACCCTGTCAACAAAAGTGCGTATAGTCAAGGCTATGGTCTTCCCAGTTGCAATGTATGGCAGTGAAAGCTGGACCATAAAAAAGGCTGACCGCCAAAGAATTGAGGCCTTTGAACTCTGGTGCTAGAGAAGACTCCTGCGAGTCCCTTGGAATGCAAGGCGATCAAACCGGTCAGTCCTAGAGGAGATCAACCCTGACTTCTCTTTAGAAGGCCAGATCCTGAAGCTAAAACTCAGATACTTTGGCCACCTAATGAGAAGGAAGGACTCACTGGAGAAGAGTCTAATGCTGGGAAAGATTGAGGGCAATAGAAGAATGGGACAACAGAGAATGAGGTGGCTGGATGAAGTCACTGAAGCAGTAGGTGTGAGCTTAAATGGACTCCAGAAGATGGTAGAGGACAGGAAGGCCTGGAGGAACGTTGTCCATAGAGTCACTATGAGTCAGACACGACTTCGCAGCTAACAACAACAACAACCTCAGCTTACAATCAGTCATCTAATACCATGTGAAGTTACAGCGTACTTAGAAAAACTACTTAAAACCCATCCTCAAAGTCAGCTGCCTCAAGCTCTTCCCCATGATCACATGATTGCATTTCAGCTGCTTGGCGACTCGCTTGCATTTATGACTGGTTGCAGCATCCTGCAGTCACGGGATTGTGATTTCTGTCTTTTTTGCTGGTTTCCATCAAAAAAAGCCCATTCTGAAGCATGGATTCACTCAGTGACCATGTGATTCACATTATGACCACAGTGACTCGCTTTAAGCTATCATAAAAACAAAGTTTGTAAAATGGAGTCTGGTCTCACAGTGCCTTGACTTACGACCAAAATTCCAGGCTCTATTGCGGTCATACATTAAGTCAAGGAATAACTGTAAATAACATTTCTAACTCAATAGCTTATTGAAGGACAGAATTATGAGGATCACTTTGATTCACTGGAAACTTACCAAGAATGACAACCAAAAAATGGGTACAAATGCAATACTGAAAAAAAAAATGCTCACAACAAAGAGGTTAAAATCCTGTGGAATTTCAAATATAATTCGGTAAATCTTTAAGCCACAATAAGCCAAACTTGACTGTAGTTCCAGGAAATTAGAATGGATAAATTGATTTTGCAGTAAGCTGGAGACAGAGTGGTCAACGAGAGAGAACTTATTAAAAATAAGATAACATAAAGATCTTCCAAAATAAAGGAGGAAGTGAATGTAGAAAAGGAAAGTCAGAGCAAGACCAATAGTGGCTGATGCACTTGTAGCTGTACCAAAGGATCTGGGAAAACACTTGGACTCGAAAGCAATAGATAACATCTCACCTTCCAATCTGGCGGAAATGGCAAAGATCTCAGCGTACTTGAAAGATCAGTCGCAACAGAGATATATTGTGGAGTGGACAAGATGGATTGATTATATCCAGAATAAATATGGGACTAAAAAGTTTCATCTAGCATTTGAATAAGTATTGATGTGATATTTAAATTGCTTGTAGATATTTTATAAGAGTTAAAGTGCGATAGATTTAATATTTTATTGTTGTTTACATAAGGTA